>NW_027286581.1:317500-645667 GCF_022747635.1 Hetaerina americana
TATCTATGTTAACAGAAATGAGATGACAGTCATTGAGGAGGATTTTCACGGTGATGACTACAGGAGCCTGGACCTGTGATGCTCAACCTATGTTGAATTGTCAAGTGGTGGGTTTGGCAATAATGACATCCGTGTTTTTTAGTCTTATTTCAATTTGTAAAATTGTGGTTGCTGTTTGTGAAATACGATTGCTGTGATTGGGTGGTTGACATCTTTGAGAGAGGGTTGGGATGCATTGTAAGCATGCCCTTTATGTTTGCAACATTTTCATCAACATACATTGGGTCAATTAGGATTAATGGCTCCATTAAGAGCTAGAGCAGTATTTTCCATTTGTTTTAATGGTTGATGAAAATTGTAATTAGCATTGATGTAACCTTTTTGAAGTTTTTCCACCAATTCAAACATATAGTACGATTAAGAGAACTCATTTTTATATTTTTTGTTGTTTTCAATAAGTAATACAGTAGTAATTTGCTTTAAATTCCCATAATTTTTCATGCACGATTATACCAGAGTTTCAGGAAAACAGTTTTCAGCTAAAAAAAATTTACCATTAAATTTTATAAAAAATAGCAGCCCTTCCTCAAGTGTATCTTGTTTAACATTTAATCCTCCTAGTTTTGCTTAAAAGTCGATTAAAATTTAGCTAGGATAGCTTGCCAAATTTAAGCAAATTCGGGAGAAAATATTTTGCAGTGAGGGGATTAATGGCAGGGATATTGAGAAAGTGTTATCCAAACTTATTTGTAGCATGGTTCTGTACATTTATTGAAACCTGCTAATTGAAGCGAGTTGATTTGCTGAGATTTAGAGGATTTTGGACAATGGGTGGGGATCGAAAATATAAAATGAATAGATGGGAGAACAAAGAAAATGTTTTGTGATTAACAATGAGCTATCACCCTCTGAAAGTCTCTTTTTAATCTTTTTTGCTGTATTCTCAATTTCAGTTAATATTTTCTCCACTGAATCAACCTTGTTAAAATCCTTACCTCTTCCTTGCACTCTCCTCCCCGATTTCTCTTGATATTGACCAACAAATTCAGATTACCCTACTTTATCCACCTTTCGTCTTTCTCCATGGGATTGCTTCTATGCTCGATGGGATCTTCATCTATATTTTGAAGATGCATGCATGCCTTCAGGAGCAGTACATGATTGATTTGGTTGACCACTTGAATATATCTGATATCCCCTCCCCGGACTACAACCTTGACGTGGTGGAAGGGCTTGTGCCTTCCGATGACCCCTAGAGCTGTGCTGGCGGGAGTAATGATGATTGTTCCTGGTAAGGTCACCCACACCAGATAGGTCGAATGTTTGGAGCCGGACGAAAGGTATTCCACGCAGCGTCTGTTCCTCAGTGAGGCGGCTGCAATGGCGTCTGACCCCAGTGGGGCGGCCAATAAGTGATGGTGTCACGTTAAAAACACTATTGAGGAAGGCAACGGGAAACCACCTCAATTATCATTCCCAAGAACAAAATGATAGACACTACAGAGAATATGAGTCCTGACAACTATGGGACTTGGCCCAGTCGACCATGTGTTAAGCCCGGCAGCAGGAGAGGCAAGGCTTCCGCGGTCGTCAACCCACAAAACCCTTGGGAAAACCGACAGCAGCAGGACAGAAGACGCAGAAGAAGAAGGCCACATTAGTTAGAATGTTAGGACCTGGAATGTTAGGACAATGCTGGGGATAGGAAAATTAGAGAATATAAAGCCAGAGATGGGTAGTGGAAATATAGATATTTTAGATCTAAGCGACCTTCCACTTTGACAGACCCCAAACATATCAAATTGGTGAACGATTTGGTGTGGGTAAATTGTCGTTTAACTGTTAGGGAGATAGCCGAGGAAGTGAACATTAGTTTTGGATCCTGTCAGACAATTTTGATGGACATTTTGAGCATGACGTGCGTCTCATAAAAATTTGCCCCGCGGGTGCTGACTGATGAACAGAGACAAAACGTGTGGACATTTGCCAGGAACTCCTGGATCAGAGCCAATGCCGACCCAGAGTTTCTTAGAACCATCGTAACCGGTGACGAAACCTGGGTTTACGATTATGATGTTGAGACAAAGGCCCAGTCTTCTCAGAGAAAAGGTCCTCTTTCTCCGCGACCAAAGAAAGCTCGCATATCCCGGTCCAAAGGGAAGGTCATGCTGGTGTGTTTCTTCTATTGGCAAGGGCTGATTCATTACGAATACGTCCCTCAAGGTCAAACCGTCAAAAAAGATGCCTACTTTAAGGTTATGAAGAGGCTGTGGGTTGCAGTGAGCCGAAAGAGGCCGGAGAAACAATGTATGGCGTTTCCGCCACGATAACGTGCCGGGCCACACGGCACTGATCGTGACAGAGTTTTTCGCCAGAACCGGAACTTCCGTGATCCCGCAGCCACCCTACTCTCCAGATGTGGCTCCATCAGACTTTCTTTTGTTTCCAAAGTTAAAATCAACCTTGAAAGGGCACCGATTCGACTCTGTTGCAGACATTAAAATTAATTGTACGGTGGCCCTGGAGAGGATCCCTAAGGTACTTACGAGGCAGGGTTCGAGGGTGGGAAGAAACGTTGGCAAATGTTTGTCCTCACTCAAGGCATGTACTTTGAATACGACAAGTTCGATTAAGCTGTACCTGTCGAAATAAACAAATTATGAAATCAGTATTTCTCTTTTAACCACACCGTGTGCAATGGTTAGGCACAGATCAAAGGATAGTATGATCAATTCGCACAGCTTCCCAGGAGCAGATGTGGACTCTGATCACAATTTAGTAATTATAAAGTGCAGTGTCCGATTCAATAAGATAAGGGAGGGCTGGCGGATTAGGAAATGGAATGTAGAAGAATTAAATGAATTGACAAGGAAGATGTATCAGCAGGCTGCAGAGAAAATCATGAATGAGGGAAAAGAGCGGAGTAATATCAAGTAAATATAGAAATATATCAAAAATGGTATCGAAAACCACAAAAGAAACTACAGGAACTGTTAATGAGAAGAGGACAAGAAAATCATGGATGACGGATTAAATGATTGGAAAGATAGATGAGTGGAGAAAATGGAAGGATGTAAATACAGATATAAGCAGAAGGAAGAACAAAGAGTTAAATAATAAAATGAGATGGGTAACAAATAAAGCAAAAGAAGAATAGAGGAAGATGCAGTGTGAGAATATGAAAAGCCTACAGAGGGAGGGTGAAATTGGTGCGCTATACAGCGAGGTTAAATCACTATTGGGAAGTAAGAAAGGAATTTCTGTGTTAACAGTCAGAGGTCATTCGAGTAACATAATAGTTGAAACAGAAAAGATCCAAGAGAAATGGAAGGAATATAGAGAAGAACTGTATGGTAAAGAACCTTCTATGCTTAAGTTTGTTGACCTGTGTTCTACAGGAAGATAGCTTTGGTTCAAGCATATTCAGCGATGAGATAGATAGGGCTTCAATGGAGATGCAATCAAATAAGGCAGTGGGGGTAGACAGCATTCCTGCGGAACTACTAAAATAGACTGATTCATAGTAGCTATGAGGATGGAATCTGGCCAGAAGACTTTGTGAGATCAGTGTTAGTTCCTATTCTGAAAAAGGTAAAGGCTACATCTACATCTACATAATACCCCGCAAACCGCCGCAAGGGCATGTGGCGGGGGGTGTTAGGTCACCAACCGAAAAAAGGAAAAATTCCACATGCAAAAAAACAACACGGAAAATTACACCCACAGCAGCGCACACACTCATGCAAAAATCCCTTCATCCAATACTCATGCAAATACATTTACCGCAAAACAACTAAAAACTGCACCCCAGGATGCAGCACGAAAGCCATCCTACAACACGGAAGCCAGGACACAACAAGCAAGAATGTGAAACATCACTACCACATGAACATGCACCACAAAACACTCTACCCCCAGACGAGAGGTTTCTCTCTCTGGCCCTCAACCTGAGCGGACCTGCCTACTGAGCGCTCCTGGTAACCGGTTTGACCCACCAGAGACTACCTGCCTGCCAGCTTGATTCTTGGTGCCTTTGGTTTTAGTGAAGTGCAGTGTAGTGTCAACGTATACGTTGCTTCGTTTATATAGTTTTCGTTTTGTGTATGGTTTGTTAACCGTAGTGTGTGGTAGTAGTAATTTATTTAGTGGATTGTGGTGGTTTTTGTCCTTCGACTCTGATTGGTGACCGGTGAGTGCTTTCCTTTTTCTTACTATCTTTTTTTGGTCCTCGGAAAACCAGACCTTACTCAAGCATCGTTTTTTCCACTTAGGTTTCATATTCAATTCCAAATCGTAACTTATTGTTTGAGCTAAATTTAGCTAACCCCTTTTAGAAATTTTACCATAAGGTATACAGGTTAGCTTTTGTTGGGAACTCGGTAGTTAAATTAGGATGGCTTCATCCAGGTCCCCTGTTGCCATGCTCGAAGGCACTGGCGAATGCGCGGCTTTAAGGGCCCGTATCATCATGCTGGAGAGAATGGTGCGGGAGCTTCGATCGGAGATCGCCGGCCGGAGGGCTCCCCTCAGGAGAGATGGTGCTCAGGGTGGGAATACGAAAACCCGCCACACCCATAGGGGTGCACGGATTCGTCCGAATGCAACACGTGGCTGGGCGATTAGAGACCTACCCCGTGTCCCATCTCTCAACGAGGGAGTGTCTCACGTCCGTAGGTCGGACGATTGGAGGGTCGTCTCTCGGGGCAAGGGGAAGGTAACGCTGCGGCGAGGATTGGACTCTGCGGAGGCAGATACCATCCCCGTCTCCAACAGGTACCAGGTGCTGTCGGATGACAGCACCACCGTACCTGCAGCCCCTACCCCTACTCCGAGGGCACTGCCTAGGGTAAGGCATCAGCGGTCGGGGAGGGAGGGAACCGTTATATTAGGTAGTTCAAATGTCCGGTGTATAATGAATCCGCTGCGCCGCAGAGTCCAACAGGAGGGAGGTGTTGGATTCTTGTCGTCCTGGTGTATACCAGGCGGCGGGGTACCCCAGGCGACGCTGGTGGTGAAGGCGGCCGTCAGTAATACGGGCTGCTCCAAGCTACGCATTGTGGCTAATGTCGGGACAAACGACGCCTCGGAACGTGGATCTGAAGAGATCTTGCGCTCCTTTAAGGAGATGCACTCGGAGGTGAAACGAGTCGAGGCAGAGTTGAAGGTCCCAATTAAATTAAGTATATGTAGTATTGTGCCGCGAGTAGACCGCGGAAGGCTCGTTTGGAGCCGCATTGAGGGTTTAAATCAGAGATTGCTGGGATTTTGACGGGGAATCGGAGCGGACTTCGTTAATCTGAGGCCCGTCCTCTCATCGTGTCGGGTACCCCTTAATCGCTCCGGGGTCCATTATACTGCCGAGGCATCGCAGTTGGTAGCGCGTAGGTTACACGAACACGTGTCGAGGGTTTAGCATAGCTGGTAGGCAAGAGCGTAGGTCATATATTGGGAAAAATAAAGTAGAATCCAGCGCTTTTTGTCAATTGAGTTCAGGTAATGCCTCTCAAATCCCCAAAAAAATTGAACAAACAAACACTTGCGTTAAAACAACATATAACCCACGTAAATTAAATAAAATTGGTGCCTCTACATACATAACAGATAGCAATGCAAGTGAATGTAATTCTTTTGTCTCTGTTCACCACGAATCGTCTCAAAACAGTTTTTTTAGCTTACATAAAACCGAAAAACAAGAAGTTATTAGCCATATTAAAATTATAACATTAAACTGCCGTAGCATTAGAAACAAAATATCGGATATTGAACACATTTTTGTCAGTACAAACGCAGACATAGTAGTTGGAACGGAAAGTTGGCTCGGAGATATAGCAAACAATGAGGTTTTTCCAAACGGATTCACAATTTACAGAAGGGACAGACCAAATAGGTTGGTTGGGGGAGTATTCATTGCAGTAAAGTCACATCTTAGTAGCCAACGATATGAATGCGACGTAGATGACATAGAAAGCGTTTGGTGCAACATTAAGGACTACAACGGCAGAAGCCTATTCGTGTGGTCATTTTATAGAGCCCCAGATTCTAACACAGATGTCCTACACAAGCTCGACGAACAAATATCCACTCTCAGCAGCAAACATAGCAACAGTATTACTATAATCGCTGGTGACACAAATCTACCGTCAATTGACTGGGAACACTACTGCGTAGGAAAATCTGCGATAAACAGAGACTCATGCCAAGAACTCCTTCATATATTCACAAAACACTCCTTAGAACAAATTGTTAAATCACAAACACGGGGCCAAAGCATACTAGACATCTTTGCGGCATCTAAGCCCGAAATAATTAATAACATTGAAATAATAACGCGGAATCAGTGACCATAAGGCTATTCTTGTAGAGTTAAAAACTAACTTGGTCAAAATAAACAAAGAAAAGCGTAAAATATACCTATACAACAAGGCAAATTTTAACGGACTAAGAGAATATTTACACATAAAAATACCAGAATACAAGACAAAAACACTGACAACAAATACAGAGAACACTTGGAATTATTTCTTAAATATTTTACGCGAAGGAATGAAGACGTACATCCCGTCCAAACTCAAATGCGACAGTAAGGAACCTAGATGGTACAACGGGGAAGTCAGATCGGCATTAAGAAGGCAAAGAAAGCTACAGTCAAATTTCAAAAAGAGTTTAAAAAGTGACGATATAAGTTATGTGAATACAACCAAACAGCTACTAAAAGAATGTCGTAGTAAGACGAAAAGTATTATGCGCACAGCACTACACTCTTTTAAATCTAAAATGCTAAGCGAATATCTTGAGGAAAATCCAAAGTTATTCTGGTCCTATGTTAGGGAAATACAGGGTAAACGTCCCACTGTTCACTCTTTGAAGACGGAAAATGGAGAAATCATTACAGATAGCGTGAAAAAGGCAAATATTTTAAACCATTTTTTCCAGAGCGTCTACAACAAAAACAAACCCACCAAACGATCCTCCACACCCACCCGGGGAACACATGAGCGATCTTACACTGACCAAGCAGGGAATAGTACATCTGCTCCGTAGTATCAAAGCACACAAGGCACCTGGTCCGGAAGAAATACCTGCTAGAATATTAAAGGAGTTAGCTGAAGACATTGCCCCATTTTTACATATTGTTTTTCTAAAATCGATAGAAGGCTCATTGCCTCGCGACTGGAAGCTAGCCCATATAACTCCTATCTAGAAAGGCGGCGATAGGGATAAACCAACCAATTACCGACCCATTTCTTTAACATCGATCTCTTGTAAAATATTGGAACACATTATTGTCACTAACATTATGAGATTTCTTGATACTAGGAAAATACTAATCCACAACCAGCACGGATTTAGGAAAAGCAGATCTTGCGAAACACAACTTGGTCTCTTCATTCACGATATACTTAGATCGGGAGAAAACAAAACACAAGCCGATGTAGTATTCCTGGATTTCAAAAAAGCTTTCGACAAATTCCCACACAATAAATTGTTACATAAACTTAAATACTATGGGATCAATGAGAAAATAATTAATTGGATTAGAGACTTCTTGTCAAACCGCAAACAAATATTAGTCATAGATGGGTTGTGCTCAACGGAGAGAGATGTTACTTTGGGCGTCCCCCAGGGAAGTGTAATAGGGCCTCTTCTGTTCTTAATATACATAAATGACTTAAGCACACACGTTAGTAGCAATCTAAGGTTATTTGCTGACGACACGGTGATATACAGGGAAATAAGAAGCCAACTAGATCGCGAGCTACTCTCTAGAGACTTAGACAATATCTCGGAATGGTGCAATAAATGGGGAATAACACTTAATATAGATAAATGTGCAGTTTTGAAATTATGGAATAAAGGAAGCGAGGAACAGGATATAAACTACAAAATAGAGGGATCAGTATGGACTACGGCAAATCAAGTTAAATATTTGGGGGTTGTTCTAACACCACGCCTTTCATGGGGAGAACATATCAGGACAATATGCGGATCAGCTTTAAAGAAACTTGGCTTCATAAAACGGGTGGTGGGGAAATGTAATGAAAAAGTTAAAGAGAGGTGTTATTTTGCTCTAGCTAGACCTCATTTGGAATATGCCGCAAGTATTTGGGATCCGTGGGAGAAAATTTGGCAAAAAGAATTAGATAAAGTCCAGAGAAAATCCGCTAGATTCGTTAAAAATTGTTATGATAAAAACACAAGTGTGACAGGTCTCTAAGGGGATTTAGGCTGGGAACCACTTGAAGTGCGGAGAGAACAAGCGAGGCTTAGACTTTTAGAAAGGTTCAGAACAAACGAGTTTAACTATGACACTGAAGGATAAGGGGGATCGAGATGGTGCGGGGGCTAACGTACTGGCTTCCCACCCTGAGGGCGCGGGTTCAAATCCCGGCGGTGTTGAATATTTTTCAGAGGTATCTCGATCCCTACTTGAGGTGCTTTGTGGAGGGCACTTTGAGTGAGTACGCCGTCCGTCGGATGGGACGTTAAACTGCGGACCCCTTGGCGCCTTTCGTTAAGAGTAGGCTAATGCCGACGCCGGGTTTCTCTCCACCCTTCATCCTTTCCTGTCCATCCCCTATGGCGCAAATGACCTTAGCTGTCGGTCGCCTCCCCTCAAAACTACTACGACACTGAAGGAATTATAATGGCCCCACACTACTTAGGTAGATCAGACCACAAAGATAAACTAAGGGAGATAGATTCCAAGACAGGTAGGTACAAATACTCATTCTTTCCCCGAACAATCAGAAATCATAATAGCAAGAAACCGAAGTCACTTTAAAAATATTAAAAACGTTGAATTTACAAGTCGGAACAAAATTAAACACTATAGAGATGTTAGGTATACTTTCAGGTGCATGTGTATGTAAGGTGTAGATTGAGTGTTTGCATGTGTGTGGGGTGTAAGTGTTCATGCATGAATGTATGCAATGTTTTTTTTATACATGATTTTGTGGTTATTGCATGCGGTTTTCTTTTTCTTTTCTAAATTACGGGTGGTGTCCTAACACCCCCCGCCATACGCCCTTGCGGCGACTTGCGGGGTATTAAGTAGATGTAGATGTAGATGAGGCTGTAAAAGGCAAGGAATGCGACCCAACGTTGCAGGTAGCAGGAATTTCCCCCCGCTGAGAGGGACGAGGGACTGAAAGGGAAACTTAAAAACAGATGAACAGAACACGAATGAGGTCATTCGGAAAGAATGGGTTATTATAACTAAAAACCTAAGGTTAGTGGAAGAGCATGCCTTTAGGTAGAACAAATTATTTTTTAGACGCTGAGGGTGGCAAATGGAATTTTTGCTATCTATAACCCTGCAGTTGCTATCCCGTATTGTCCGTGGGAAGAAGGAGTCCTTGAGTCGGCTAGTTCTGGCATCTATTTCCCGAATTTTATATGCATGATCCAAGCGACCAATGTATGTAGGAGTACGAATAATTTGCGAGACCTCGGTGCTGAAACATGCGGATCTAAATTTATTTAATAATTTCAATCTTGCATTGAATCGTCTCTCTTCCAATGATTCCCTGCCCAAATCCATAAGCATTTCGGCGACGCTTTGCGTTTTATCGTAGGAATTTTTTGCAAAACGGGCTGCCCGGCGTTGAACCTTCTCAATTTCCCGAATGAGACCTTTTTCAATCGGATCCCACACGCTGCATGCGTATTCTAAATGAGGCCTTACAAGAGCGTGGTAACAACGTTCTTTGACCTTCGAGTCACTTTTTCCGACAATGCGTCTAATGAATCCCAATTTTTTAGATGCTTGACCGCAGACTTTACGTATGTGAGTCCCCCAAGTTAAGTATTTTGTGAATGTGACACCTTGGTATTTTACCGTATCACCTACTGCTAGGTCACCTCCAGCTAATTTATAAGCAGATCCGGTTGATCTTTTAAAGAAATTTACCACCGAACATTTATTATAATTTAGTGTCAATCCCCAGTTAGAACACCATTTAGTAATGCAATCTAAATCCTGCGCTAGAATAAAACGATCTTCATCCCCAGATATCTCCCGATAGATCGCCGTGTCATCCGCGAACATCCTAATTTTACTTTTCACTTCGCGGTTCAAATCGTTAACAAAAATCAAGAAAAGCAACGGGCCGATTACACTTCCCTGAGGTACCCCCGACGTGACTCGAACGCTGTCGGAACTAGCGCCATCAAGGACTACCCTCTGTTCCCGCTCTGAAAGAAAATCTTTAACCCAACTTTTGGCGCCCTTGTTTATACCCGCGACCTTTAGTTTATAAATGAGTTTACCATGTGGGACCTTATCAAATGCCTTTTGAAAATCTAAGAAGATGGCATCCACTTGCCTACCTCTCTCACCCGATAAAAGTAAATCATGTGTAAATAATCCTAATTGGGTTTCGCAAGAGCGGGTTTTCCTGAATCCATGTTGATTGCCACTTAAAAAGTTAATGTTATCAAGGTGTCTCATTATTGAACTGACAATTATGTGCTCTAAGATTTTGCAACAGATAGAAGTGAGAGATATAGGTCTGTATTACTGGGGTCCTCCCTGTCACCTCTTTTAAAAATAGGTGTTATTTGCGCGGTTTTCCAAATCATAGGTACTTTGCACTCTGTGAGAGATTTGTTAAATATGAATTCAAGGTACGGGGCAATGTTTGGAGCTAAATGTTTTATTACCCTAGCTGGTATATTTTCGGGACCCGGGGATTTGTTGGGTTTAATCTCCTTAAGCAATTTTAGAATTCCTTGTTGGTCAACTGTTATTTTTTCCATGGGTAGTGTATGTATTGTTTCTTGGAGATATGCGGTGGCAACATCATTCGAGAAAACGCTTCGGAAGAATGAATTTAGGATGTTAGCTTTACCATCGCTGTCTGTATGAATTATATTGCTACAATCCCTTAAGCAAGCCACGGTTTGTTTACTCCCGTTTACTTCCCTAACATATGACCAGAAAGTTTTGGGGTCAGTGTCCAAGTGCTCGCAAAGTACTTTGCGTTTAAAATCCAGTAAGGCGCTACGTAATTGTGTTTTGGTTTAAATTTTAGAGGATCTATATGTGTCCCACAATTGTTTATTCTCAGGGGATGATGTGTTCACGCCTGCCCTCTTTACCCTAGAGTGTAACATTCTCTGCTTTCGAAGGGCTTTTATAACGTCTTTATTGTACCACCTGGGATCGCGATTTGCTTTAACGTATTTTATAGGTATGAAATCTACGATTCCTTTTTGCATGATATTGACAAATTCTGTCCAAGTTTCTTCCACGTTGACATGAATTAAGCGGGTTTTGAACTCGGGTAGTGAAGAGTTTAATTGATTGGCAAAAGAGACTACATCATATGAGGACTATAGAACAATATGTTTGATTTCGTACGCAGCTTAAGTTTTTCTCAGGGACGTCAACAAAAGAATAGAGATTAGGGCAAATGATTACTCAGGGGATGATCTGTTTGGATTTTGGAAGGGAAGAGGTATTCGTTATGCCATTGCAGTAATGAGATTATTAATTGAGAGGAATATATCTTAGCTTACACAATCTCTCCTCCAGGTACTCGTAATTAACACAGGCTTGGTTGATTAAAAACTGATTTAAAAACCGGTCCCGTCTTATCAAGTTCTTGTTTTTGGCCGAATAAAACATGGCGTAGCTATTTTTATCTGTTTTTATCTGTCATTGCCGCTCTACCTAACATTCTGGGAAGCCACAACTGCATTCTTACTGCGCTTGTGTATATTATCTTCTTATTTAAATACCAATTTCTTGTTGCATTTTTCAATCAAGTAAAGTATGCGTAAATTATTTGCCCTCCCATCATTATTCCTAAGTCAAATTGTCTCTCGGATTTTTGCTTTCTCTGAATATGTCTCCCTTAATAACTTATAATCTGTAATACAAAATCCACATATATGTGAACAAATGGTTGGCTCAAAATCAATAAGTACTAGATAAAGATGCTTGTTAGTTGCATCCGAGAGCCAGAGGCCGAGGGAGCGAGGTCGGAGTGACCGTCCCTCGTGACAGAACGGGGAGGTTGTGCCCTGGGATGGGATAGGGGAGGCCAACGTGAGTGCATTGCTCTATTCTTCCGCGGCGCCGATTCGACCTTCGGCCATTACGAGGAGGTTCTCCTCCGAGAACCTTCAACCCTCCTCCCCGGGAGTACAATCTCCTTGGTTGAACTGGGCGGGCGTGCCGGCAAGGAGCTCCGTAGTGTCGATCCGAGCGGCAGCGAACAAGTTAGTCTTTTAAAACTGTGTTTTCAAAGTAAATAGTGAAGGGATATAAAGTTTTGTGTCTTTGTTAAGTGCCCGAATGTTCTGTTCTTTAACAGAAGAGTAGTGGTAGCTAAAAAGACAAACAATGGTGTAGTTAATTTTTCAAGATACCTCTAAAAAACCGGATTTTACCGAAGTACTCGGGAACCGGTTCAGTGAGCTTAATTATATTTAAGAGTTAGAATGGTGTTTTAAAAGTTAACCTGTGTTGTGAATTTGGTGGCGATCAGACGACCTTTAAGGTGAACCGGAACACGTGGCCACAGACCAGAAGTGACGATAACTTCCGAACGGCTGACTATATGACAGCCAAACTCAGCGTACTAATTGTAAGTATTAATGTTAACTACCGTAGTGAATTAAGTGAAGATTGGACGACTTTAAGAGCGGAAATAGCCGATTCCTCCGTAACGGCGGGCGATATACTTGTACATGACGCATTTGGGAGACACTAACCAGATATCTTTGCGTGTGTTTTAATTAGTGAAGTGAGAATTTAATTGTGACCTGCTGACCTGAGTGTGACCTCAGTATGCATGTTTAGTATGAGCCCAGGCCAAAACAACATATGAAATTAGAGTGAGCATGCAATTATTGAACATGGCTTCGGAAAACGGCCCGGGTGAGGACCTTTCCTCTATCAAACTTAAAATTGAAACTAAGGTAAACGAGCTCAAACAAATGATAGCAAATGAAAGAATCGCCAAGGGTAAAAAAGGGGACTTATGAGCTGTGTTTGGTGCTCTCTTCGGCTGTTTTGACAGTGTGGCCACATTAGTGAATAACATTCTGATAGCTAAAGCGACAACCGACGAAATCCTTGGGAAAACACATATCATCAGAAGCGAAATACGCGAAGAAATCGCAAAAATACCGACACAAGCAAGGAAAGAAGCATCATTCTACGAAATAGTATCAGCTCGAAAGCTGGATTCGAAGGGTACTAAGGTAGAACTTCCCAGCAGAAAGCGAATAATTACGAAATAATCAAAGAGCGTTCTAATATTCTCACCCGACGATTGTAAAAAGATCGAGACCAGCGAAGACACAAAGAAGGAACTTATAAACCTAGTAGATCCGAAAGAGAAGGGAATAAAAATTCTAAGAAGAGCAAGAATAAGGAATAGAGGTATTAAGGTAGAATCAAACGACTCTGATTTGGAGGAAAAACTAAAAAGCTGCGACTGTTTCCGATAGAGAGAACTGATAATGGAAAAAGAGGAAAGGAATAAGCCGCGTCTCCTTATAACGGGAGTCAAAGAGACACTTAAGGAAGAAGAAGTACTTAAGTGTATCAAACTGCAGAATGACCTATCTGAAGAAAGCGAGGTAGCTCTAAGGTATAAATTTGGTAAAAGAGAAGCCACAAGAGTAAACTGGGTGTTAGAAGTTGACGCCAGGGCCAGGAAAAGACTACTGACAAAAAAAGAGTGTATAAAGGCTATGAATCACACCAAGTCCACGACCACCTTACAATTCTGCAATGCTATATTTGCCAGAAATTTGGACAATTAGCAAAAGAATGTAAGAGTGATAAGAGTACCTGCAGTCATTGCTCTGGGGAACATGACTCGAGGCAATGCAATGAAAAAGGAAGCAGTACATAATGTATAAATTGTGTGGAAGCTGGAAACGGGAAATTTGACCAATTTTCCCATGACAACAAATGCCCTATCATTCAGAGTAAGTTGGAGTGGCTAGTCGGTACGATAGACTATGGAGAATAATCAACATATTCTCAAAATAGGGCAAATAAACACCCAACGAGCCAAAACGCCCACATTAGAACTGAGGGAGAGAGAACATCATCAGACCGGGAGAGCAAAAGACCTGGAAAATACGAGGGATGGGAATGCGGGCAAGAAGCATCCCAAGTACCTTGCTTGTGCTTGTTACCACGCTCTTGTAAGGCCTCATTTAGAATACGCATGCAGCGTGTGGGATCCGAGTGAAAAAGGTCTCATTCGGGAAATTGAGAAGGTTCAACGCCGGGCAGCCCGTTTTGTAAAAAATTCCTACGATAAAACGAAAAGCGTCGCCGAAATGCTTATGGATTTGGGGTGGGAATCATTGGAAGAGAGACGATTCAATGCAAGACTGAAATTATTAAATAAATTCAGATCCGCATGTTTCAGCACCGAGGTCTCGCAAATTATTCGTACTCCTACATACATTGGTCGCTTGGATCATGCATATAAAATTCGGGAAATAGATGCCAGAACTAGCCGACTCAAGGACTCCTTCTTCCCACGGACAATACGGGATAGCAACTGCAGGGTTATAGATAGCAAAAATTCCACTTGCCACCCTCAGCGTCTAAAAAATAATTAGT
The DNA here is from genome assembly GCF_022747635.1 of Hetaerina americana. Lineage (NCBI taxonomy): Eukaryota > Metazoa > Arthropoda > Insecta > Odonata > Calopterygidae > Hetaerina > Hetaerina americana. The sequence goes on from NW_027286581.1 coordinate 332,097, forward strand.
TGTATTTAAATGCATTTTCTTCCACTAACCCATTGTTTCCGAATGACCTCATTCGTGTTCTGTTCATCTGTTTTTAAGTTTCCCTTTCAATCCCTCGTCCCTCTCCGCGGGGGGAAATTCCTGCTACCTGCAACGTTGGGTCGCATTTCCTGCCTTTTACAGACTCTTGGGGATAGAGTGTTTCGTGGTGCATTTTCATGTGGTGTTTCAATTTCTTGCTTGTTTTGTCCTGGCTTGCGTGTTGTTGGATGGCTTTCGTGCTGCATCATGAGGTGCAGTTTTTTAGTTGTTTTGCGGTATATGTGTTTGCATGAGTATTGGATAAAGGGATTTTTGCATGAGTGTGTGCGCTGCTGTGGGTGTAATTTTCCGTGTTGTTTTTTTACATGTGGTATTTTTCCTTTTTACGGTTGGTGACCTAACACCCCCCGCCACACGCCCTTGCGGCGGCTTGCGGGGTATTATGTAGATGTAGATGAAGTAATCCAGCAAATAAGGTTTTCGCCAGCATTATCTTATTTAACAACAGCCTAGACGTTCTTGAGTTAACACCTTACCGCGACGACTACCATGCAGTCGCTGTGATAACGTCAGGGAAAAGCTCAATAATAATAATAAGTGCATATTTTCCTCCGAGTAGGTGTATCAAACCGTTCAAAGAATACATAAGAAAAATCGAAGTCATAAAATCTTACTATGTACAGATAGTAATGCCAAAAGTGAAACCTGGTTTCATAGGTTTACGGACTCAAGAGGAAGATTAATTGAAGAACTAGTCCTAGCTGAAGACCTTTACATTACTAACTGTATCGGAGAACCGTTTACCTTCTCCAGTCCGAATGGCAAATCCAACAGACCTGACCATCGGTAAAGCCAAATCATCCGAAACATCACCAACTGGAAAGTCCAGCCAGGGAAGATTACCGGTGACCACCAATTGATTACCTTCGACATTAAAGAAGCTAGTTACAGGGATACACCCAAAATGAGATATATACTGAGAAATGCCGATTGGGAAAAATCTGAGGAAACCTTCCTGAACGAACTAGTAGCCTCGGAAGGGAATACTCCATGGACACCAACAATGGAGCAAATAGATCTCAATATAGCAAGACTAACTAAAGCTATAAAAAACTCCATGAAAACAAGTATTCCAGTAAGATATTACAGAGGCAAAACTCATCCTTGGTGGAATGATGGCCTAAACAACCTCAAAAAGCAAGTCTACAAACTGAGAACCATCTTCCAAAAGAGTCGAAACGAGGACAGAGGAATCCATTGTCTGAGATACCTAGCAAAGCTAAGGATATATGAGGAACGTATTAAAAAATCCAAAGAAAATGCTTGGAGAAAGTTTGCTAGACAAAACTTTGGAGACAACTCCTGGGGCTTTATCTACAAGTTTTTCTGACATAAACTGAAACTCCCAACAATACCAGGGACTAGACGAAATGACAAGGGAGAGGTAATGCTGATTGAAGAATGGATGGACAAAATGTTGGACACCCTTCTACCTGATGATGATCAATCAGATAATTGTTACCACAAGTATACCAGGAGAATGTACAATGAACCGCTTGAGAAAAGCACCGCAAGGCTCTTCTCAGACGAGGAAGTCAGTGAAGCCATCTACCTGATAAGAGATGGCAAAGCTCCCGGCCACGACCAGATTCCGGGTACTGTAATAAGAAAACTGTGACAGCCTATCTCAGGAGAGCTAACCAATATCATTAATGATTGTATAGTCCTCTCATACTTTCTGAACACCTGGAAACTTGGGAAGCTACACGCTATTGTAAAGGATAAGCATAAGGACCCAGCGAACGCTGAAGCGTTCCGACCAATCACTCTCCTCCCAGAGCTGGGAAAGTTAATGGAGAGACTAATTAAAAAGAGAATTATAGAAGAGACTGGGGAATGCCAGATCTACCACCCCAAGCAATACGGTTTTACTCCAGGGAGAAGCACAATTGATGCCATGACTTAACTGGTGAGACTAACTACCAACAATTGCAAATACACCGTGGTGGTTTTTATAGATTTAAAAGGCGCTTTTGATTCTGTCTGGCGGCCATCCATAATTAAAGAACTAAAATATATAAGGGTCTCAAACAATCTAATAAAATTAGTCAAAAATTATTTTACCAACCGCGTGATAGAATACTCCAGCAAACACCTCATGTTCTCTAAAGTAGCCACAAAGGGGTACCCACAGGGTTCGGTTCTTGGCTCAACCTTGTGGAACCTCTTAACCAATTTGCTTTTAAGAGAAGAACTCCCGGATAGGTGTGATATTATCGCATATGCCGATGACATTGCTGTAACTATCCCTGGAAACAGCAGAAAAGGGCTGGAAATGTGGGCGGAAAAAAACTCTACTTATCCTAGAAACCTGGGCAAAAAGTAACAAACTGAAGTTATCCATAAAAAAAGCCAATACATGACCCTAGGAGCAAGTATATTAAGAAACCCGGCATGTAAAATCAATGGGAAACAGCTAAAGAGAACGAAGACCTTTAAATACCTCGGTAACACATAGATGATAAACTTACCTTCCAATCTCACGTGAACTATACTTGCTCGAAGGTTAAAACTATCTTTGGTGCCACAAGAAGGCTTTGCTGTTTTACATATGGCCTCAAACCAATGGAAAACATTTATGAGGGAGTAATAATGCCCATAGTCACTTATAGGTGCAAAATTTGGTCCCACAGAGTCAATCTCGCAAGATTCGAGAGAAAGCTAAAGGAGACTGCTTGATAGCAATGTGCAACAGCTATTCCACTAGTGGCTGCAACTCCACCTCTAAAATACCGAATTTGGGAAAGAATTGCTCTAAACAAATGGAGGAAAAAATTACACATAGAGTATTTTAACCTCTCGTAAGATGCAGAAAATGCAGTACAAATATCAAAATTAAAAAGACTTCTGAGAGAGGAAACACACAGAGAATGGAACGATGAGTGGAACAGAACAGAAAAGGGAAGGAAAACGCACCGTATATTTCTGAACATAGATGACTAGATAAAATTAAATATTAAACACTCCTCAGCAAGCACACAAGTGTTAACTGGACATGGGAACTTCAACTCCTACTTACACTTCATAGGGAAATGTTTTACCCCTCTGTGTAACTGTGGAAAAGAAGACACAGCAGAACTTAGAGTGGAGGACTGTGTATTCTATGAGACAGAGCGACAACTCTTATAGAACAGTAGGGAAGAGAAGCTAACAAGCATTAGAAAAATGATTACATTCTGCCCAAAGGACAACAATAAGCTGCTTTGAAAATTTGCAATAAGAAAACCGGCAAATACTGAACCACAACAAGTGAACTAACTGGAAAATATTTTGTGTAAAATGTAGCAATGTATTCTCCTATTCGCCATTATTGAGTGATTTCTTTTCCTAGAATTGTTTATCATAGTTTAACTCCTAACATATATAAGCACCTGTAGATGTTAAAATTTTAGAATAACTTATGTTGTTTCCTTATGTCTGATTATTGTTTATAAAAAGGGGAACTAAGATTCAAAGGAATCCCCAACTAACTGTGAAGTAAAATAAAAGTGGACCCAGGAAACCATTGGTCAAATGGGTCCAAAAATTAAAATTAAAAATTTAACCCTCCTCCCTGGCCCTGGCTCCATCCTTGCCTTCGGAATACTTCCCTACCCCTGTGTGCCCCCCTCTTTTCTCGACCTTGGTTCACCTTCTCACACACACCCCCTCATCATTCCTAAAATCCTTAAAAATAGAAATCAGAGAATAACTTTATTGAGATTTATTTTGGTAATATTTTATAAATACTCTAAATACATCTAATTTATCTACATTACTGCCATTTTAAAACTTACATGAAATTTTAAGTTCTGGCTACCATGATCCAGTTCTTTGTTTACATTATCATTTTGCTATTTTACCAAAAAAAAAAGTTAATCGGCTGAATTTTTACGTATGTCTTATCAAGGATTTTTACTTTATTTCACAAACGTCCATACACACCTCTTGGTTCCATAATTTGAAATGCTCTTATTTCCCAATTTTCTATTTTGATCCATAACCTTAATCTTTCTAAGAATATTTTGCATATTTGTCTATATGCCATTCACCCGGTCAGTAATTGCCATTTGGAAGGTAAATGTATTCTTTTAAGAATTTTAGGAGGGGGGAATGGAAGAGTAATATTATTTTGCTGGCCACCTCAAATCTGTCAGACTGAAGTTATTGCTAAATTTCAAGATAATCACTAAAAGTCTCCAATATCTTTCCACCCGCACCCCCACCAAAGGGAGTGATGACCATCGATCGTCCCTTAAATAAGGTCAAACCTATGCAGGCAAAAACCGCCCTCATTAAATGAAGAACACAATATGTTTTTTCCTCTGTTCTTTCTAAGAATGGTGGAGAGATACATTGTGTTCTCTTCATTTATTGAACATAAACTTCCACAAATTTGAGCAAGAAACCATCGAATATATACATAACCCCCTCCCCGGACTACAACCTTGACGTGGTGGAAGGGCTTTTGCGTTCCAATGACTCCTAGAGCTGTGCTGGCGGGAATAATAATAATTGCTCCTGGTAGGGTCACCCATGCCAGATAGGTCGAAGGTTAGGAGCCAGACGAAAGGTAGTCCACACAGCATCTGTTCCTCAGTGAGGTGGCTGAAATGGCGTCTGACCCCAGTGGGGCGGCCAGTAAGTGATGGTGTCACTTTAAAAACACTATTGAGGAAAGCAATGGGAAACCACCTCTATTATCATTCCCAGATTTAAATAATGGACTGAACAGAAATTTTGTGTCCTGGCAACTACAGGGCTCAGTCCAATCTGCTGTGTGTTGTGCCCAGCAGCGGGGAAGGCAAGGCTTCCACCGTCGTCATCCCATGAAACCCTTGCAAGGGAAAACCAGCAGCAGCAGGACAGAAGACGCAGGAGAAGATGACCAAATTTCACTAGAGTAGGAACGGGGAATGTTAAGACAATGATGAGGACAGGGAAAATAGAGAATGTTAAGCGACAGATGGAAAGGGGAAATATAGATATTTTAGGTCTATGCGCGGTGAGATGGAAAGATAGCGGGGATTACTGGAGTGGTAATTATAGAATTATATTCACCGGCGGGGACGAGAGCCAACGAGGGGTTGCCATAGTATTAAATGAAGAGGTAGGAAGAAGCGTAGTCAACACAGAGCAGGTAACGGATAGGTTATTACTAGTAGAGATAAAAGCAGAACCAACAAACTTGGTTATTATTCAGGTATACATGCAACCGAGCAACCATAAGGAAGAAGAGGTCGATAGGATATACGATTAGTTACAGGACATGATCGCGTGTGTTCCTTCAGGGAAACATTTGATAGTGATGGGGGATTGGAATGTTATGGTAGGAGAAGGAAGAGATGGTTATGAGGTCGGGGACTATGGTTTAGGCACAAGGAATGACAGCGGGGAGAAAGCAGTTGAGTTCTGCAGGAGACAGGGGTTAGTCATCACCAACACTTGGTTTAGACACCACAAAAGACGCATGTATATATGGAAAATGCCAGGTGACTTAGAAAGGTATCAGCTGGATAATATCATGGTCATACACAGGTTTCGGAAAAGTGTGATAAATTCGCACAGCTTCCCGGGAGCGGATGCGGACTCTGACCACAATTTAGTTGTTATGAAATGTAGCGTCCGTTTCAAAAAGATAAGGCAGGGGCGGCGAGTCAGAAAATGGAATGTAGAAGCATTAAATGGTTTGAAAAGGAAGGAATACAAACAGGCGGTCGAGGAAATCATGGAGGATGGTAAAGGGCTTAGTACTATCGAAGAAAAATTGGAAAGTATTAAGAAAGGGTTGTCTAAAGCCGCAAAAGACACTATTGGAAACGTTAACGCTAATAGGACTAGGAAACCATGGATCACGGATGAGAAGATTACAAAGATGGATGAGCGGCGGAAATGGAAGAATGTAAATACAGAATTAGGCAAAATAAAGTACAAAGAATTAAACAATAAATTGAGGCGGGCAACAAAAAAAGCAAAAGAAGCATGATGGAAGGCGCAGTGCGAGGATATGGAAAGCCTACAGAGGAAAGGTGAAATTGGTGCGCTGTACAGCAAGGTTAAAGCTTTATCGGGAAGTAAGAAAGGGAGATCTATACTAACAGTTAGAGATAAGGCGGGTAAGGTAATAGTTCACGCAGGAAAGATCCAAGAGAGATGGAAGGAGTACATAGAAGAAGTGAATAGTAAAGAACTTCGACCAAAAAGTTAGACATTGAAAAGTAACATGACGTAGAGGAAGATAGCTTAGGTCAAGGAATACTAGACAATCAGATGGAAAGGGCATTAAGGGAGATGAAACTAAATAAGGCCGTGGGGGTGGATAACATTCCCGCGGAACTATTGAAATGTTTAGGAAAGTTTAGGAGGAAGAGACTATATGGGGTGATTCGGAGTATTTATGAGGAAGGAATCTGGCAGGAAGACTTTGTGAGATCAGTTTTAGTTCCTATTCCAAAAAAAGGTAAAGGCTACAGGACATGTGAGGACTACAGGATGATAGGATTGATATCCCATGAAGCTAAAGTTGTTCTCAGGATCATAAACAAAAGGATAGAGAGTAGGGCAAATGATTACTCAGGGGATGATCAGTTTGGGTTTAGGAAGGGGAGAGGTACGCGTGATGTCATTGCAGTAATGAGATTATTAATTGAGAGGAATATAGAACACAACCAGGATGTATTTGCCTGTTTCGTAGATTTCGAAAAAGCGTTTGATAGAGTGAATTTGGAAAAACTAATGAGTATATTGCAGAAAATAGGAATAGATTGGAGGGAGGGGAGGCTGGCCCGCAGCCTGTGCATATCGCGGACTGCTCAGGTGCAGGTGGGGAGTGGGGGGTTCAGATGTGCAGTGTTAGGAAGAGGTGTGGGACAGGGTTGCCCATTATCGCCATTGCTGTTCAACCTGTATGCAGAGAAGGTGATTGGGGAGGCATGGAAGGAGCTGGAGGTGGGAATGAGGGTGGGCGGGGAATTCGTGGAATAAGTTGGGTTTGCTGATGACCAAGCTTTGGTTTGTCAGTCAGCCAAGGGATTGCAAGCGTTGTTTGTTGCTTTGGAAATCCAGTGCGACCGGTATGGGATGGGAATCAATATTGATGAAACAAGGGTTATGCGATTGTCTAGAAAGAAAAATAATAAGCTAAACATTAAAATAGGAGGGCAAAAACTAGAGCAGGTAGAACAGTTTACATACCTCGGTAGTGTTTTGGACCAACACGGTCAAAAAGGTAGTGCCTCCCCCGCTGCCGGGTACGATACACGCCGATTGGGCCGAGCCTCGTAGTTGCCAGGACTCAAAATCTTTGTATAGTCCATCATGTGAATCTTTGGAATGGTAATTGAGGTAGTTTCCCGTTGCCTTCCTCAATAGTGTTTTTAACGTGACACCATCACTTACTGGCCGCCCCACTGGGGTCAGACGCCATTGCAGCCGCCTCACTGAGGAACAGACGCTGCGTGGACTACCTTTCGTCTGGCTCCTAACCTTCGACCTATCTGGCATTGGTGACCCTACCAGGAGCAATTATTATTACTCCCGCCAGCACAGCTCTAGGGGTCATCGGAACGCACAAGCCATTCCACCACCTCAAGGCTGTAGTCCGGGGAGGGTTATATATATATATATATATATATATATATATATATATATATATATATATATATATTTCCAACAGGAATACTTTATTAGTTGAATAATATATCGGTCCTTTCTATTTTATAATTTCCATTTCATCTGCACTTATCGTCATTTTAGAGATAGCTTCACATACCTGTGATTATAAATATGAAAAAATAGCAGTCTTAAGTTATGTGAATATTTATTTATAAAATGAAAATGTTAAGGGGTTAAGAACCCATTTCAATTATATTTTGCAAAAAAATTAGTCTCCATTCATGCGGTAAATAATTGATAGTAACGACCAATGAATGCATTGAATCATAAATGCTTTTGACTATATCTACCGTAAGTATGCAGAAGATTAGAGCCAGGCGATTGAAATCAATTCCAAAGATGAGAAAGATCAAAATATCAAAAAAAAACTATGAACGCGACGACAAAATATGTCGCCTCACTGCTTTTACGCTATGATTTGAAAGTCGAAACGAGACAAAGAATCTGCGGGAGATGCCGCAACACTAACTTTTAACGGACACATCCGGCATCTCCCGCAGTTTATTTGGAATTTGTCAAGGTGTAAACAGATAAGTGTTTTAAAGTTGGCTCTTTAACCGTGTGGCGCATCCCGCACACGACTACGAATACCTGTGGCATTGTATGTACGGTATTTCGTCACAACATCTTGTTCCTTTAAAACCCTCAAAATTTCTGAGTTTAAGAGGAGGCCTCGATAGCAGAGCACAGGCATGTCCTGCCTGTGTTCACCGAGTGTCTCAATTTCGCCGGCGTCCGAGGCTTCGGCCGCCGGGATTCGGAGAGCGGCGCTGCCGGACTCTCTCGGAAGTCGAGGATCCGATCGTGTTTTGTGTCGAGCGGCGGTTGACCGCCTAGTTCATCAAGAAGCGTGCGGTTTGACTCTCGACTTCTGCTGCCGGGAAGGCCGTGCTTTCGTTCTGTTTACTGGATCAAGACTGGCCTTGACTCTTGGTGTAGAGCTTAGGCTCATTTTTATTTGCTAGCAACGGTTGCGTGTAGCGGGGAGGGAGTGCGCACGAGTGTTTATTTCTTTCTTGGAGTGCTTTCGGTGCGCTCTCCCTTTTTTCGCGCTGGCGTGCTCAATTTGATTTGTTTCAAAATGGTCGTACATCACGTGGACACGCTCGCCCTGCAAATTGACGATAAGGCGAAGGCCCCTGCTCCGTTGGAGGTCCACCTCCTTACACTAGAGTCACTGGGCCTCACACCGGAAGAGATTGTGGATATCTAATTTGGATATAACCGCCATTTGGTATTCCTGAAGTTGGCAACTGAAGCTACTATGAAGAGGATTCTATATTATATCCCACGAAAGCTACCGTTTCCATCCCTAACGATCCGAGGACGACGATTACCATTGACGAGACCTTCGGTAGCTTTTGTAATGTCGGGGTTCTTCGTCTTCCCGTGGAGACCCCATTGGAAGATATAACAAGTGAGCTTCAACGTTTTGGAAAAATCCATCGCTCGTGGGAGAATAGGTAGGAGGGCGACAAAATGGCGCGCGTGCTGACAGGTACGACAGTGGTGCGGATGACGGTGGAAAGAAATATCCCGTCGTACCTCCACATTGGCGGCAACCGGGCCATCATCATCTACGAGGGTCAGCGCCGCACCTGCGCCCGTTGCAACCAAGAAGGCCAAGGTGGAGGAAAGCCAAGGTGTAGGGAATATTCCCAGGGCTCCTCTAGAGGTGGACCATGTCGATCGATCTCCTCCGATTTCTCCCGACGGAGCCCCTTCGGCAGATGACCTCCAGTCCGCTCCCGGCCCCCCCGAGGCCACCTCCTGGGTTGGGCCGGTCACCAGCTGTGCTGCCTAAAAGAAGGCCCCCCGTTGAACGCTGCCGAGTAACCCGCTCTTCGTAGAGACCACGGCTGGGTCTTCTTCTTCGGACGAGGTCGAGGGGGAGGTATGCAGTGACAACTCGAGGCCTCGATCGTCGGCCCGTCGGACGAAGCGTCCCGGGATGCGGCGAAGCTGTTGTTGCCTGGGCTCGAGCGGCGACCGAGGCGACGTAAGCCAAGACCAGGACTCTGGTAAGTGATGTCCGGTGCCCATAGCTGTCCTCTCATTCCACCAATTAATATTATTTCGCTTAATATTGCTGGTGTTTATAGCGCTTTAAAAAGTGCAGTCCAACGTTTTCTCCGCGATCTCAGGGCTGATATAATCCTCCTTCAAGAGGTAAAAGAGGACATACTCTGGGATACAAACATCTTTCAGGCTTTCGGCAATTTCGCCGAAAGTCATTCTGGCACCACCACCCTAGTCCGAAATGGCATTCCGTTCTCTCATGTTCGCCGCCACGCTTCAGACCAAAAAACGTTCGCTATCGTGAATGGTATCCATATCACGAACCTTTACGCTCCCTCCGGTGAGCGCGCGAGGGCCGAGCGCGAAACATATTTCAATGAACTCCTTCTCCCCTATTAGTATTCTTTCTTGGGGAGGGCCATATTGGGCGGAGATTTCAACTCCATCTACCGCCGAGAGGGTAGTGCCTCGAAAAGGCATGGGGTGACATAATATCCAAGCCGGGCACTCTCACTGATTCGAGCGATTGACGCAGTGCGTTCTTATTGCGCCGGTCCAACCCCCTTCACGCGATCAGGGCCTAACTCTCGGTCGCGGATTAACTGCCTCTTCGTCTCGGGTTCCCTAAAGAATGATGTTTAGAGAGCGGACACGTGCCCCTACGCGCGGAAGGATCTGGCCAGAAGTTTTCGTCCTCAGCGTCTACCCAGTTAGTGAGGGGTGCCTGAACTTCCTCCCGGAATGGCGCCACCTCAACTACATAGCCCCTTTTTACCTTTTGTTCGCTGCTACGAATGTTACAAAGTAATATGGGGACATTGCCTTCAGGTGACACCGAAGCAATGCTCGGCAGAATAAATAAATCTCTCTCGCTTCAAATGACTCGCACTTCTTTGCCTTCAACCATCTGACTCTTTATCTTCGACAACACAACGGATAACGGCGGTACTCTAATAGATTCCTCTGATACAATTTTGCTCGATCGGCCAACCTCATTACTAGCGCCGGTCTGAGTTTCGCGAACTTTGCCATCGCACAAGGGGACAACACATCTATCCTCTCTTACTGGCGAAAAAACACAATCATCACCCGACTTCTTTATCCCAAACCGGGAGTCGGTGGAAACCTCGAAGACATCGCCATTAACTTCGTCCCCAGCGGTGCAGCTTGCTTGCGACGCGGGTGGCAACCTCTCTATGACTCTTTCGGCCTTCGCCACCCCTGCTAATTTCTGTGAATCCTTATTTAGAGATCCGTTATCCTTATTCCCTTCTGTCGATTCCTCCGTCGTTACTTGAAAACAAATTCCCTCCATACTGCCGTTTATTCGCGAGTTACATTTCATTATCTCTGCCGGAAAAGCACTTTGGTTTTTAGTGTCGCTTATCGTTTTTTCCTCAAGGGATGCTAAATTATACGTGGCCATTTGCGAATCATTGCCATTAATTATACCATAAATGAAAGAATCAAACGCCTTGACCTCTTCGGAAACTCCAATTTCATGGGCGCCTATGGGCTCGTTCATCTGCGATGTTACGCAATTAGATTTAAGGTATGTCTCGTGTCCCTCACCCATTCTTATTTTCCGTTTATTGAACGATATACTTTTCCCGTAACAAACCATAAAATCAAGGCAACAATTTCAGAGCGTTTAAATCATTCGCCTTGACTGGGATTCAAACCCAGATCCCGAAATATCCGGTTGAGTGCTTTAGCCACTTAAGCTACCGAGGCGTCCTCTTAAACTCTGAAATTTTGGGGCTTTTAAGGGAACAACAGGACTCGACCGGATATTGAGGGATCTGGGTTCGAATCCCAGTCAAGGCGAATGATTTTTACACTCTGAAATTGTTGCATTGAAATGCACATTAGCGGATGACTCCGTTAAAAGTTACTGTTGCGGCATCTCCCGCAGTTTCTTTGGAATTCATAAAATCAAGGCCTAGAAGACCGTCATAGTTCGTTTCCCCCAAATCCACTACTAAGATGTCATGGGGATATAATTTATGATCAATCAAAAATTGCACGAACTCTCTCCGATGATTGGCAAGGGATGACCTGACGCGCTTCGCACCCGAGAATTGTAATCAGAATTCCTTAATTGGCCAAAAGGAAATTTTTTACTATCAATGATGGTAACGGCTGCTCTCGTTTCCACTAGAAAATTGTTTTCTTTCCTAAAATTATTAACTACTATTGTCCATCCTGCTTCTTGAGTTACCACTAGAATTAAATCTGTCCCCACCTCCCAGCCGGGAGATCGGCGTTTCCCGCCACGAAGGGATTTTCGCGCCTCGGGCAGCGTCTGGGAAGATGGCCAGTCCTTTGACAAATGCCGCATTTCAAGAGCGGGCAATCTTTAGCCATATGATTTTCATTTCCACAATTTAAACACAAAGACGGCCTCGTTCCCCTCTCCCTCTCTCTACACGCTCGACCAATGTGACCGGTTTTACCGCAGCGAAAGCAAACGCGTGCGCCGTGATTATCTATCCTTCGGTGTCCCTACTTGCACCGGGGGAACCAGTCTTACTTTAGTAGGATTTTAAGTTTAGTCAGGAATAGGACACACTGTCGCGACAAGCGCAACATAGCCGAATCATCGTGCCCTACCGGTCACCGCCAGATAACCAACTGACTGCTTTTTGCCCGGCGATCAGGGCTTTTATACCCAATTTAGGAGTCAGGGGAGGAATACTTTTGAAACATTGTCTTTGGTCACGTGGGACATTCGCAGGAGCCAGGGAAGGAGTACCATGTCGCATACTTGCGACAATAGATATAAATTTTTACAAAGTTACCATCTAGAATTTCGTTCAAGTATAATGAGCTCTGTTGTTTGAAATATTAATTAATCTGACTTCTAATGATTTAAACCGAATAGAAATAATTTTAAAATCAAATATTTTCTCAAACAATATTGTTTTACTATTTTTACATTATAAACGAGAATATTAAGAGCATATAACTGTAAAGAGCATACTGTATTTCATTAATGAAATAAGACTGGATCCGAACTCCAATTTGAAACCTTTCGTTCTTCACTTCTTTGTAGCTATTGCCATGGTGACGTCGTCACCAAATGTTCAAACTAAACATACTTAATTCTCAAGTAATGTATTAGATTGTTCTGTCACATTTTAAATTTCACTTATCGCTAATGCCTTTGAGCATACTGTGCTTACCTTCAGAAATACACAATACACGTTCATTAAGGCTTTATGGTATTCATTCTCAGATTCAGAACGCACAAATTATTTGATTGCATTGTGAATTAATGGGTGACATAAAAGGATCTACCGTAGCCAAAAGTTGTATTGCACTCTTTGGAAGAATACATCTCCTCTTTGAGGTGAACTGTCTCATTGTCTATTTTAAGGTTATTTATGGATATTTGAACTTCTTCCTATTTACGCCACACATGGAAAGAATGGACTGGTGAGATCTTTTATGAAACATATACCTTTTAATTTCTGGAGAACATCAAATTACATTCACGACAAGATTACCAGCTGCTGAGATAGTTGTCTTTTAATTTGTTCTGATCATAAACTCTGCTTGAATTGACTGGAGTATCCATCTAAGCGTAGAAAATATATATGTTAATACTCCTTTTTGAAGTAATTATGGTCTATGTTTTGGATGGAATTGAACAGGAATCAAGTGCCAACCTACAGCTGTAAACAGTGTCAATATAAATTGCAAATAATACTTAATAATGTATTCCATGATCAACCAATACATTGAGACCAAATTATTCAAAGTGGATTTTTAAAATACAATTTATTGAAAGATTCAATATTGAAAAATTAAACATAAAATAAACTGTATTTAATACACGCTCGGTAGAAGATAGGGCTTCTTAAGTTATTTCCACAGCCATTTTGCAATTACCTAATTGGGTGCCACTAATCCCATATTATGAAGCACTCCTTTTTAATTACAGTGTTTGTAAAATGAATTCATTTCTTCATCTTCATTATATTTGATTGGCATCTATTGGCTTAGAAATGCCATTTATTTTAGAATATAAGCATGACATATAAAAGTCAATTGTTTTAAATGCACGCGATTTGAAAGCCAATTAATAATGACTGATTCCATACAGGTTCATTGAGTATACTTTATTTATTTTTATAGGCTTTATTTTCATAAAAAAATTCAGAATCAATCAAAACAGATTTCTATGAAATATTGGAACAGTTTAAGACGATGAGAAGTCTCCTTGAATTATAAAGTTTGTGTTCAAAAATTATAAAATATCAAACGAATTTAATGGCAGACTCATTTAAACAGTTATTAATTCATTTATGCATTCATTGTCATTTAATTTTGGACAATTTATAAACTCAAATTAAAACAAACATATTAAATATTAATCTTCATTACCTCAGAATAAAACATCCAGAAACGGACATATTTTCCCTGATTTATGAAGAAGGTTTGATTGCCCAATTGCTTGATGCGTGAGTGTTGTGGTGTCCGATGGATTCCCAGCAACATCACTAATCACCACTTCCAAGATTTCCTTGGACTGCTTCTCATCCTGTTCATTTAGAGATTGATGAAACTGCTGGAATTCTTCAATGCTTTCGGGCAATAATTGATAATTACTCAATTGAAATAATATCTGTGGAAATCAATTTATATGCTGACCACTGTACTGATTCTTTTGTTTAAAAAAAATCAAGTTTTATAGATTGGTAGTGTATAAATACTATTAATGAAATTAGGAATTAGCACTAATGAAATTAGTATGTTGTTTTGCATTGATCATTCTTGCCATTTCCAAGCATGTCACAGCCGCTAAGAACAGACATGTGATTTTATGAACGGGAGGAGATTTTCGTGTGTTTTAAAAATATGGTTAAAAGAATTCGTAAATCATGCCTTAAGTTTCTACGTCATTTCATTTTAATCCCCATGTTGTTTCGTCATCCTGTTTTTCAACAGGAATTAATAATTCTAAATCGTCGATGACTTCATTTGCGTGTGACTGATCCTGAGCAACTTTCATTTGCCGCTTTGTTTGTAATTCAAATTTCAAAAATTATGAAGAAGAGTTGCTGTTTCTCTCGCTTTTAATACACAAAACATTCTATATAAAAATAATTTAATTAGAATGTGCCAATTGCAAATTGCCATACATTCTCAATCGTTTTCTCTCTGAATATATTGATTATGCTGATTAAATTGTAAACACAATTTCTTTCACTTTTTCCACGTTTTTTCATTGGTGCGTTGTTGATGCAAAAGAAGAATGGGGGTCCTGCTACCGACCGACCAATCGATGCTTATGGACTGCGCCGTTAGATGCATCTTATACCAAAATCCAGCTATGATGATCAATGGTCATAGGATATAAGTGGTTCATGGGCGAAGTTAAGCTAGTGAGTATATTTTAGTGCAGTTTGTGACAGTATTATATTTGGAGATTATGACTGCCCATTTATGCTTGCTTTAGCACAATTGTATCTGAAATGGGGATTATCAGGGTAATCCCATAAAGGTTCTAATAATGGGTTACCAGTATTTCCTATTGCTTGTTGAAATGACGTAACTAGGTCGCTTAGATATGTTGGAAGGTCCGGTATTTTTAGATCCATGTGAATATCTGAGTTTCTTACAAACCAGGCATCGTTGGCAAGGGTTCGTAGAGTATTATTTTGGAAGCGTGTCAATTTATTCAATTTGGTTGCGGCTATTGAACCCCAGGCTGGGTAGCCTTCAGATAGGGGGTATCATAGATTTAAATAACAGTACCTTGGTGAGAAGACAAAGGGGACTGGTGCATTTTATGAGGGGAAAAAATAAGAAAGCGGCTGAATTGGCCTTGTCGAGTGCATATTGAGTGTGTGCTTGCCAACTGAGTTTACTGTCCATTTGTACACCAAGAAATTTAGCCGATGATGCCTGGGGGATTATTTCCCTGCCATAGTGGATAGGAGTGATGTGATGTTTCTTCCATTTTCTGGCGTAGTTTACGTTTACGCATTTTGTGGTGTTTATGGTTAGTTTCCAATCAGTCATCCACTCTGCTATGCTCTTAAGGTGTTCTTGGACATTTTTTGCGGCAATATTTGGGTCAAAGGAAGTTGACGCTATAGCTGAGTCATCCGCATAGAGGTAGCTTTTTGGATGGAGGGGAGGTGGTTAATGTAAAGGTTGAATAAAACGAGTGACAAAATTGATCCTTGAGGAAAGCCTGCGGATATGGACCGGGTAGTTGATTTGGCATTGTTAAGGGCTAAAAAGAATGTGCGGTTTGAAAGAAAGGAGGGGATGGTCTTATTTAGGTATACTGATATGCCAGTTTTAAGCAGTTTATGTATTAAACCAGTTTGCCAGACCTTGTTAAAGCTCTTTGGATATCAAGGAAGACTACTTGGGTGTGCTTGTGGATGTTGAAGCCGAAAGTGATCTGTTCAACCAATCTTGTTATTTGCTGAGTAATGAAATGGCGACGGCGGAAGCCAGTTTGCTCAGGTCTGATCAAGTCTATGGCCGAGATTTCTTCTTGTAGCCTGTTTAAGATGCATTTTTCTAGAAGTTTGCCCATTCAGGGGAGCAGGCCACTGGGTCTATAGTTCAGGATATAAGAAGGATTTTTATCGGGTTTTGGAAGGAGTATTATCTTAGCTGGTTTCAATGCCTTTGGGAAGTACGATTGGGAAAGACAGGCATTGAGGATAGAGAGTAGGTGTTTGATAAAAGATTTAGGAAGGTTTTTCAGGTGAAGGTAGGAGATTTGATCGGGTCCCGGTGATGACTTGGTTTTGGAGTGGGACATAATGGAGTAAAGTTCTTAAGGAGTAATTTCCAGGAATATGTGGAATGGGCAAAGTGACAGGCCAGAGACGCTGATCAACGCTTCTGAATCCAACAAGGATGTATTATTGTTTTTAAAAATGCATTCGAAGGAGTCGGCAGAGGTATTTGCTTTGTAGCAGTCATCGTATAGTGCTCTCCCATTATGTGGTATTGGCGGGGTGGGTACCTTTTTCCTTTGCAGACAGTGGGCTAGGGTCCATACTGAATTATCCTTATGTGAGAGTGAACTTATTTTCTCATGCCAAGTTTTTTCCCAATGTTTTCTAGTTTTGTATGTTACAAGGTTTCGAAGTGCAATGAAGCCGATTTTATCTTGGCAGAGATGAGTGCGTTGCCAGAGGACTCTGGCCTTGTTTCTAAGTGAAATTAGGCGCAATATATCCAGAGGTAGTGTGGCACCAGCGATGGAGGCCGGATAAGGAGGGTAGCAAGAGCGATGAATGATTTTGGTTAAGGTGCTTGTGAAATCTTGAGCCGCTTTCTCTATGCTGTCTGGAGTGCTAGCAGGAGATGGGACAAGGTTAATGGCCAAGCAGTTTTCTTTAAATAGTTTCCAATTAACTCTTCTAGTTGGTTCTGGTTGTATGAAGGAGGGTAGGAATGCAGTAAAATATGGGGCAGTGGTCCGAGGCTGAATTATCTAGGTTAAGGATTTGGAATGCGATATCTGCGGATAATAGAACTACATCCAGGATATCGGAGGAGTGGGGGTGATGATGGAAGGGGGTAGGTAAAGGCGGTGAGTGAATTGCGATATTTTTGGTAAATAGGAGCTTATGAAGGGCTCGCCTTCGTGTTGAAGTGGTTTTTCAAGCTTTTGTTTTTTGTTTTTTATGCCATTTATGTTCCATTGTAAAACTTTAAGGAAGTGGTTGTTTATTTGTGAATTAGGCACCATTTACAAGTTGAAGAAGGGCTGGTATAAGGTCATTGGTGATGATGCTAATAAGGGTTTTATTGTCAGTAGGAGAGAGAAGTTTCGTAATTATGCTCAATAGAGCAGTTCTTATATTTGCGGTTGATGATTGGTCATTGATTGAGGGAGAGTGTTGTCCAGAGGGTGGCGGAGGGTGTTGATCGGAGGTTGGGGGAGAGTTAAGAGATGATTGAGGGGTCTCCACGATTTCGGTTTCATGGTTTTGCCATGGGTTATGGAGAGGAGGAAACGACTGAGAATTTGTATTTAGGTTCGGTTGCTTCGAGGGCTCGTGCATGGTCTGTAGTTGTAGGGCTTCCATGCCATGCCGCCACCTAAAAACAGGGGTAAGGGATTATCTAGCGGTGAGGGTAAAAGGTTACGCATATGAGCTAGGAGACTTCTTCCGTCTTTCAGGTCCTCTATGTCTGCGGTAACCGAGCTTCTAACTTTAACTGTTCTGGAGGGTCCTCTCCACCGGGAAACTAACTTCCGTGCTTGACCACTTGGTGCTTGCTTGGTGCTTGCTGTCTCGATAAGTGAGCAATGCAAAGCCCAGTTGTTCGTCCCAATCAGAGTGGTCTTGGGCTGCATAATGGGGAGTCACGGAAGCAAAGGAATGGTGTGCATGCCCTAGACGACCATTTGAGGCGGGGTTATATGGAGAGAAGTGAAGATAGATTTTATTTTCAGTTCCCTGCAAACGTTTTTCCTTAGTTCTGAAGTGAAGTTTGCACCTCTGTCTGCCAGTAAATATTTAAGCACACCGTGACGGCAAATTATGTGCTCGACAAAAAATCCAGCTACTGTTTTGGCCGATTGATCTGGAATGGTAAAGGCTTCATGATATCTTGTGAAATAATCTTGGCGAGTTAAATGATATCGGTTAACTCGGAGGGATAGGGGTAGTGGTCCAACAATATCCAAAACTAATTACTCAATTGGGTAGGCGGCTTCAACCACTGGCTGTAATGGAATATTATTCACGCGTAATTTGCTCTTTTGGCATTCGATGCAATGCTGAACGTACTGGAGGGTGTCCGAATAACAGCCTTTCCAGTTGAAGTGTCGCTGGACGATTTCCACCATTTTCTCGATTCCGCGATGATTCCTGATAGGAAATTATCGTGGCAACGAGTCAAAATGAATTTCCGCATATTTTTGGGTGCACATATTATAAAAATTGGTTCAATCTCCGAAGGGTCAACTTTCTATAGCACATTTTCCTCATCGTAAAAGTAGCCGGACTAATGGGAACTCCTTGAACCCGTCCCATCGCCTTTCTCCACGAGGTCATTCAGTTTATGAAACAGTGTTGCACCGTGTCGGCCTCTTCGCAGGGTCCTAATGGGGGATTCTCGCACGAAATGAAATCTACTTCCTCACCTTTACTGCAAACAGATTCTAAAGACATCATGTGGTCAGGTTCAAATTTAATGGTCTTGTTCTCAAATAAATCTAACTACGATACTTTTTCATAAAATCCAAGCCAAATATGCCTTCATTGAGTGTGTCCCCTAGATTTATTACCAAAGCATCATGAGGGTAAACACGATTGTCTACACAGAAAGGTACGCCACTCTGACCGTTTGTCATCAATACATGACCTGAGGCGCTTCTCACTCACGCGCGGTCGTACGGGGCTATTCCTAATGTATCTAAAAGGAACACTCTTTCGTGAAGTATCGTGACCGCCGCGCCTGTGTCTAGAAGGAAGTGACGTAATTTTCCTATAATCTGCACGCTAATCGTCATTCCTTTCACTGGAGTGATGGATAGGATGAGGTCTTCCCCAACCCGCTGGTCGGGGTCATCCCGTTTCCCGTGGCCATTCGGTTTGAGCGCTCTGGACAATTAATTGGAAGGTGGCCAACTTCCTTACATATTCCGATGCATAGCGGGGGACAGTCTCGGGAAATATGTCTCCTTGCTCCGCAGTTAAAACAAGCTCGAGTTTTAGAGCGACAATCGCGAGCTATGTGGCCCGCACACCCACAGGAAAAGCATTTTGCAGCGTATCCGGTATTTGAGGTGTTAGCTGTAGCATTCGGCCGCATAGGAGCTTCGTACGAGGCGGGTTTACTACCGGCAGAGTTATTTTGGGGCAAAAAGCGAGCGCTTCTTGAGTTCTGCACTGTATTAACTTTTGCTGACGCCAGTAGTTGAACGCAATTTGAAAACATCCGTTCTAGGGAGAGGAGGGAAACGCGAGCTAAGAACTTATTACGTGGGTTTCTGGAAAAACTTTTCAGACACTCTAGAATGTGAGGATTGGCCAAAGCATATTCTGCCGCCGGCCCATGCAGGTGTAAACGGGTTACGCAAAGAGCATAAGTTTTATTCCAAGAGCTAAGGTGCCTCGTGATTTTTAAGCATTCTAAAAATTTTTCGACCGTCACATCATCGTCACCGCTAAAATTCAGAATGAAATAGACATGGTTCCCCAATGTGTTGCTTGTGAATGGATTATTCCCTGTAGGAGAGGCTGCGGTGGCAGGCTCAATGGAGTGCACAGTAGGATCTAAATCATTTTGGGTAGTGGAACCCCTTAGTGAAGTCGACTCAAAATGGGGAGAGAAATGGTTTAGCGGGGAATAACTAGGCATAGCCATGACGGTAAACAGTAGCACGCGACACAGAAATATGAAAATGAATGCAGGTTACACTAGATTAGCCAGAGCAATAAGTTCAACTAACATACACAAAATGGAAAAAACAAAATTATCAGTGGATAAGATTCCAGTATTTTGATGAGGAATTGAAAAATTATCTTGGAATGTTAATGAACCACTTGGGGGATTATGTTTTAGGTTACGGGTTCGAGACTCAAAATTTCTTTGCGATCCTACACCTGACACCAGAATAATGTCGCGTGGTTGGCGACACAACAGCCACTCTCAACAAATACCTTGACAATCTACATCTTGCACTCCTCAAATACAGTTAACCAGAAACGCTGAAAAAATAAAATGCACCACTCCACCCGACCACACACACCACACAATAACAAGCTCACATCTGACGCAAGACTCAACCTTTGCGCCACCTATTGCCCCGGATCACACAGACTGAAAACCTTTCTTGAAGAACTATCTCCTATTTGACATGACAATGACGCGAACTCATCCTCACTACCCCAATGCCCATGTCATGCAAACAGACGACCCGCCAATCTCAAAAACCTTCTTAGATCCACCAACCCTTCGGCACCCCCCCCCGTGACAAATTTCCTGATATTTCCCCTACTTGCAACCATCCCCGATGTTAAACCTGTCTTCTTATTAGGTCTACTCCCCACTCCCTACATTCTCTCATTGCCCTCTCACCACGTTCCCACACTAATTGCCTATCAAAAAACATAATTTATCTTTCTTCATGCAAACATTGCACTTCCTTTGATAGAGGCAAATGCATTACCCCCTTACCTATTCGAATGAATAATCACCGGTACTCCTGCAATTCTGCCTCACTCTCTTCTCTTCCTATCCCTTCACACGCCAATTCCCACAACCTTTCATTCGACCAGCCTTTTGCCCATTACTGTGCCGCTCGTGTAAAACTTTCCGTACAATCGTTATATTAATAAAAATAAATATCTCACCGTCCGTCCTACCTTAGCGTCTGCCACATAGACAAATATTAAACAATTGAACACGGGTGAAAATGTCATCATTCTTAAAGGGGCTTGCATACCAACATAATAAAAACAAAATCTTGACTATCAGACTGTCCAAATCCGCGAAAAAAAAAACATTTCCCGTTATTTTCTGAACACACAGCTCAGTAGACAGTTATATCTAAATGTGTCACATTAACTAACATTCAACAGGAAGAAATGTTAGAGTTCCTGAAATTTGACATGATACAAGTCCTATTAATTAATGTTTAAATAAATTTTCATCGTATTCTTAATGAAATGAAACCAAAACTGTTTCATTCGTTCCTACATAATATTAATAACTACTTACAGTTGTATGAAGTCCTAAAATCGCAACCATATACTAACCTGGCGGTATTTTGAATGATCGGTACGGTTATCACTAAGTCACGCTATCACATTATGCATGAGAATAGTGGTCACTTTATATGATGATTCAATCACTTCCAGCTCCTCGGTCCAATCCCTTTTTTATTCATAATATCTGGGATTTTACACATCCTCTCAATGCCCAGTTTCCTATTTTATTTAAATTCTGAATTAATCGTCTGTGTAAAGAATTATATAAAAAAATAAATATTGAAGGCACGAGGTTTGGCTGAAAACCAAAATCCACACACGTGCTTGTAGACTATGCAAACAAAATTACCTCTAGAAGCACTCCTGGTCAGTAGACATGTGGAAGCTGCATTACCTCTCAACAGGCATGCTAAGGAGTGAGGTCGTTAAACTATTCATACAGTGTATTTCGAGAAGCGGATGAAGTATGGAGACATGTTCTAGTGTAAAAAAATAAAATGACCTCCATAAGCAATCCTGGTCTCTAGGCTCTTGGAAGTAACATTCCGAGGCATGCGAAGGTATGAGAGCGTTGCGTTCATTTGGTGTATTTTGAGAAGCGGAAGTTTGGAGATGTGTTCTAGTACTACAAGCAAAATGCCCTTCAGAATCACTTTTAGTCTTGGCATATGGAAGTAACATTCCTCTCCAACACGCATGCCCAGGGTTGAGGTCGTTGCATACTTACAGATGGTTTTGAGAAGCGGAAGTATGGAGACGTGTTCTAATTCTGGAAAATGAATGACCTGTAGATGCACTCTTGGTCTTCAATCGTGGAAGTAACATTCCCACACATTACGCATGCGCAGATTTGAGGTCTATGCAGTATTCATCCAGTGTTTTTTGAGAAGCAGAAGTATGGAGACTGGTTGTAGTATTACAAAAACATGACGGTTAGAATAACTCCTGATCTGGGCACCAGAAAGTATCATTCGCCCAAACACGCCAGCCCAGGTTTGAGGTCGTTGTAATTTATATTCAACCAGTGTATTTTGAGGAGGGGAAGTATGGAGACATGTTCTTGTAATGCAAAGAAAATGTCCTTCAGAAGCACTTTTTGTCTTGGCATATGGAAGTAACATTACCCTCCAACACGCATGCGCAGTTCTGATATCGTTTTATTCATCCAAGGTATTTTGAGAAGCGGAAGTTTGGAGACGTGTCCTAGTACTACGAACAAAATGACTTTCAGAAGCACTCCTAGTCTCGGCATGTGAAAGTAACATTATTCCACTACACGCATGCACAAGTTTTAAATCGTTTCATTCACCCAGTGTATTCTGAGAAGCGGAAGTATAGAGACGTGTCCTAGTACTACAAACACAATGACTTCCAGGAGCACTCCTGGTCTGGCGGCATGTGGAAGTAACATTCCCCCTCTAACACATTTGCACAGGTTTGAGGTTGTCACGTTAATCAAGTGTATTTTGAGAAGCAGAAGTTTGGAGATTTGTTCTAGCGCTATGTCAACACGATTTAAACCTTGCTCTGGTAAAACTTTCAACTGCTGGAAAAGTGATTCCTATTGAGGTTTATCATCGGTTAAGGGCCCTTTATGGAAACAATGCTGGCCATAGGTGAGACGAGGGGACGTGTTCCTGCTCTATGTCAGCATGGCGAATTTAAACAGCGCAACTTATAGAAGTGACTCCTACTGAGATTCAACCGTCGTTTTAAAAGGCTGTTCATTACGATGATGATGCTGTATGTAGAGCTCCTGTTAATGGATGGGTGGTAAAATTTCGTGGTTGTGAGCCTGGAAAAGCCAATAATTGGTCAATGAAACCGGCAGCGGACCTCCGATAACTGACCCACAGGCAATATAAACATTGCAAACTCGTCATTGAAGATTTGATTGAAAATGACCAAACGCGAATCACTGATATCAAAAGCATATATCGCAAACCATATTTTTAGAATACAAATACTGTTGTACGTGTCGGCTTCATAATTGAAAATTTGGGACATTGTAAAATCTGTGTTCACGATGGGTTCACTTAAAGAGAAGAAACAAAATCCTCCTTGATCCCTTATTCGATCTTGTGCCATGCAATTCTAGTTTTTTTCCCTCTCAACTCAAAAGACACCTCAAAGGGTAATCAATACACCTCGGACGATGAGGAGGGGATCGAGATGGTGCGGGGGCTAACGTACTGGCTTCCCACCCTGAGGGCGCGGGTTCAAATCCCGGCAGTGTTGAATATTTTTCAGAGGTATCTCGATCCCTACTTGAGGTGCTTTGTGGAGGGCACTTTGAGTGAGTACGCCGTCCGTCGGATGGGACGTTAAGCCGCGGACCCCTTGGCGCCTTTCGTAAAGAGTAGGCTAATGCCGACGCCGGGTTTCTCTCCACCCTTCATCCTTTCCTGTCCTTCCCCTATGGCGCAAATGACCTTAGCTGTCGGTCGCCTCCCCTCAAAACTACTACTACTCGGACGATGAGGAGGCGAAGGCAAAAATTTGATAACAGCACACTGTTTAATCTCGCCATGTAGACATATAGCACACACTAGAACACGTCTCCATACTTCCTCCGCCCCTCAAAATACACTGGATTAATATAAAGACCCAAAACCTTCGAATTTGTGTTCGAGAGGGAATGATACTTCCACAAGCCCATGCCAGGAGGAACGTGGAATGTTAGGACAATGATTATGATGGGTAAACTGGAGAATATTAAGAGAGATGGAAAATGGAAGAATTGATATTTTAGGTCTATGTGACGTGAGATGGAAGGATAGCGGGGATTACTGGAGTGATAATTATAAAATAATATACAGCGGCAGGGACAAGATGCCATGAGGGGTTGCCATAATATTAAATGAAGAGGTAGGAAGAAGCATAGTGACATAGAGCAAGTAACGGATAGATTATTACTAGCAGAGATAAAAGCAGAACCGACGAACTTGGTTATTAGTCAGGTATACATGCCACCGAGCAACCATAAGGAAGAAGATGTCGATAGGATGTACGATCAGTTAGAGGGCATAATCGCGTCTGTTCCTGCAGGGAAACATTTGATAGTGATGGCGGATTTGAATGCAACGGTAGGCGAAGGAAGAGATAGTGATGAGGTGGGGGACTACGGTTTAGGCACGAGGCATGACCATGGTGAGAAACCACTGGAGTTCTGAAGGAGACAGGGGATAGTCATCACCAACACTTGGTTTAGACACCACAAAAGATGAAGGTATACATGGAAAATGCCAGGTGCCTCAGAAAGTTATCAGCTAGATTATATCCTGGTAAGACACAGGTTTAGGAACAGTGTGTTAATTCGCACAGCTACCCGGGGGCGGATGTGGACTGTGACTACAATTTAGTTGTTATGAAATGTAGCGCGCGTTTCAAAAACATAAGGCAGGGGCGGCAAGTTAGAAAATGGAATGTAGAAGCAGTAAATGGTTTGAAAAGGAAGGAGTAACAACAGGCGGTAGAGGAAATCATGGAGGATAGTATAGGCTAAGTACTATCGAAGAAAAATGGGAAACTATCATTAAAGGGTTATTGAAAGCCGCAAAAGGCACTATTGGAATCGTTAACGCTAAAAGGACTAGGAAACCATGGATCACGGATGAGATGATTACAAAGTTGGATGAGGGGAGAAAATGGATGAAAGCTTTCCTTGAAATGAAATGATTTTCTTTATCCTTTTTAAGCACGTACGGCTGGGGGAGGGAAACAAAGGAATCCCCAAAGGTTCCCAATTCCTCCAAAGGTCCTCTTTGGTACCCACCCCTGCATAAAACTCCTCAGGAAAGAACAAAGGGAAAATTCTTAATCTCATTGTTTAAGGCAGACAAAATATGCTTTCCCGGGAAAAACCGGTGTCGTCTGTATGCGCATTTCCTTTCATGGTGCCGACTGGCAACCCAACTTGTACGTCAACACCGTAGATAGGAGCAAGAATTCATGTGTGACAATTTCTTGACGTTTTTTTTTTATAATCAGGTAGACGCCGCCAAGCCATGGAAATTGTCTTCCTTTAAATAACAAAAAAACGGATCTAATTTTGGATTCCATCATTTGTGCTTCAAGCATTTTTACTTCAAGTACTCCGATATCTATGTGAACAGGGGAGACTTGCACTTTCACAAACTCACAGGGCAATCAAATATTTGGCGGAGCCAAGTTACACAAAGATTGTGAAGTTGGGAACATAACTCTTTGTTTAGTTGGCACAGGAAAGTACGCAGCAATTACAGGTTAATCTAATTGACATTAATTTCAGGTAAAGCTGTAGAACACATAATTACCACAACTATTAGGGGGCAGAACGACAGTATTGTTTCATCAAGACTCGGGATGTCCCTACAGTGGACAGATTTATTATTACGAAGAGCAGAATAGCTAAATTATAGTGCTGCATCAAAATTTTTCTTGACTATAAATCGTCCAATATTTTTAGCCATAAACTGTCCTTGGCTCTGTGAAATGACATCGGAAGTTATTTCTTTAAAGGTATCATTGATGCCATTTCAGTGACTGGCTGCAGATGCCATGGCATTATGGCATCCCTGAAATAGCATCGACAAACGAATTGATATGCAGTAGTCATTTGTCAAAATCGTCCAACAAAACAATCTAAACATGAGACTTAAGAGTTAACTCAAGAAGTTTTAATGCACCTGATTTTTATTCCGTTTTTACTCAATGTGAAAATTTAAGTTTCAACAATTCTAAAGTTGAGCCAACGGCATTAATGAATTTATATTCGCAACATGGGACGATTATTGTCCATTGCTTTTGAGTTATCTTGAGAATATTGAAGACTGTGATTGATGGGCAGATTGTTAAGTAAGCCAGAAAACGGAAAGAAAAGAGTTGGGATTGAATGAAAGAAGTGTCCATTATGGACACAATGCACAAAGATGCAAAGGTGCGATTTAGAGCAAAGGTACTTTCCTTTCTCCACAAATATATGCTGGCAATTGCAGATGTGCTATGGATACTATATTTTCGTTTATTAGGTATAAAGATCAAATACTGAAAATGAAAATCAAATTATTGGACATGTGCGGAGACATACAAACGTGTTACTTTCCTTTCTCCACACATATATAAAAAGGCAATTGAAGATGTTTTTCTTTCTTGCAAGCAAGAAAGTCATTTCATGATGTATCTGGGCTTCGTTTTGGTAATATAATTTAATAAATAAGCGAATGAATAAATAACCATTCATGAGAAGGAGTATATAAAATACGTAAAATATGTAATTATATTTAAGAATGCGAACCATTGCCTATTAGTGTACACGCCTGGGCTATCTTTCCAGCAATGCAAGTTAATACCTCGTAGCTACATTCTGGCTCGATTTCTTCTTTGTTTCCAAATTTCCGCGTGCTTTGATTACACTTGGATCACTGCAGAACGGATAATAATAACAACAATTATATGGGGACAGTTTACCGCAATGCGAATAATCACAGTAGTAAATGGGGCGACTGGATAAATAACGAAGAGAGAACGGAATCTTAGCTTAAACCTGAAAAGTGAATACTACAAGTACTAATTAAGTACTTTTCGGGTAAGTACATTGATAAATACCCAAGAATATTACCGAAGTGACAAGTTGATGACGGGAGTTTAACATTAAGGAATTCAACAGCTTCACGAAGCTATATTTACCCTTAGTTTTGAAACTAAGAGATTCGTTAAACATCGGTCTACATGACATAAACAAATCAAAAGACGAACATATCAAAACGCATGCTTTCGGCACAATTACGCGGAAACCTATGTCGTTCTTCATTAGTATTAGGCTAGAAACACACACGCACGTCTTATTTCCGTTATTCACTTGTTTCAAAATAACAACAGTTTAACGCGCAAAAATGATACGTTTCACGAAAACATTACAGATGCAAACAATGCAATTCTCTCAGGATACATTCAGTAAAGATTTATTACTCAAATATTCTAGAACTATTTATACACCCTAATACATAGGATTTATTACGAATACGGCACATGTCTACGTGTCAATTAGCATACTGTCATGCTATTGAGAACGAAATTAGATGTTCTACAACGCTGAATAGGTGGTCACAACACAATAAAAAACGTTGTACTCATGTCGCAATTGACCCACATTGATACACATGATATTCGACAGAAAAAACAAAACCAAATTGAGTAATGTAAATATTTTAAATGCTTTGCTCAATGATGTGACATCAGATATGCTCTACTGTTTTAAACATGTTCATTCCTTCTCCAGGAATTCCAACATTGCCTAAACTATACATTTGGCACTGATTCCAAACTGTGCAGTTCATGTGTGAATTCCACACGACTAGCACACCGAACTTGGGGTTGATTACTGCTTTTATGGTCTCTCTCCCCCCATCCCCCTCTCGCCATTCCCCCCCACATTTATTTGTACATTTATTCTTATTTATTAATTCCTAAATAAAATAGATTTGAGATTTTAGTCATCTTGTCAGTGGTGCAAAATGACCTTAGCCCTTGATGTACCCTATAAACCATTAATACTACTACCAGGTTAACGTGATGTAACATCTATCTGCTGGTGGGTGCCCGGTAGCTCATTTACTCTAGAAGCCCCTGTCCATCATCTGCCTCTGGCATTTATATTGATGCCCATGATCCTTTATTGAGAGGGCCAATGACCCTTAGTAAAAGGAGAGGACCAAAGTTAGAATCCGCATGTGTCCACGTGGTGGTCTCTCACTACAATGTAGTCCAGAGGAAATAACTGACAATGTTTTGCAGGAATATTCACAGCCAAACTGTCAGCTATCAAGAGGGCCCTAAAAGACTTAAGAGAATGTAATGGCTCTTCTCTCATCTGTTCGCACTCATTGAGCTCCCTATAATCCATATCGGACTTGTCATCAATGCACCTGATGGTTCAGGAGATCTATTATACCCTGTGGTCCCGTCAGATAAAGGGGAAGTAGGTATCCTCTATATGGACTGCTGGTCATGTGGGAATACCAGGCATGGAAAAAGCTGGCAAAGCAGCAAGACAAGCCCTGGTCAAACTCAAAACCGACTCAGCATTGCTATCTGTGGTGGAAGTCGGGGAATAAATTATAAAAGGCCAGATACCTTTTTTAAAATAAGAGGTAATTTAAGGAATAATTTAAGGGAGGACCCCAACTTTTTAAGTAAGGTTTCCAGGTTTTTAAGGGAAACTGACCTGAACGGACAACTTGAGTTTCCGTTTCTTTTTTTTAAATAATTTTGTTTTTAACTATTTAAATGTTTTTTATGCATTGACGTATTTATCAAAATTGGATTGAAGTTTTCAATGTTTTAAAAAGTGGTGCAATAACAACCACAGTGGTTGGTGCATCCAAAAACCCCAACTATAATACGGGTTGGTTTCTTTGGGTAAGACCATTGCCTTCAGCTGCGAGATCTCAATGAAAATGTTAATTAGTACGGAAGAGAGGGGTGATCCCATGGCTGCACATTCATCATGTTCAATGTGCTTATCATTCCAAAGGAAGTATGAGTTCCAGAGGCAGAATTTGCGAGGTCCAGGTTAATCCTTAGCTAATCCCTGTGAGGTGAGGTTTTTGATGAGTAGCGTGGAGTCATCAATGGGCGTATTTGTGAACAAGGAGATTACATCAAAGGTCACCAGCATGTTGACTATTTGGCCTTCAGCATTCCGAATAATGTGAATGAAATCCATGGAAGTTTTAGCAAAATAGTCAGTTTTCCTGGCGAAGAGTTGAAGAGGATGTGCAACATATTGCGCTAGCTTGTGGGTTGGTGCATCGATGTTGCTGACGATGGGTCGTCAGCAACATCGATGCGTCAACACCTTCAGTGCCATCAAAGCACGCGGAAATTTGGAAACTAAGAAGAAAAAGAACCATAATGAAGCTACAAGATATTAACTTGCATTGCTGGAAAGATAGCCCAGGCGTGTACACTAATAGGCAATGGTTCGCATTCTTATATATAATTACATATTTTATGTATTTTATACACTCCTTCCCATGTATGGTTAATTTATTCATTCATTTATTTATTATATTACCGACACGAAGCCCGGATACATCATGAAATGACTTTCTTGCTTGCAAGAAAGAAAAACTTCTTCAATTACCTTTATATATATTTGTGGAGAAAGGAAAGTAACACGTTTGTATGTCTCCGCACATGTCCAATAATTTGATTTTCCTTTTCAGTATTTGATCTTTATACCTAATAAACGAAAATATAGTATCCATAGAGCATACTTTATTTCTCTTTAAAATTAGATCTTATTCTCAATCTAATTCGAAACATTTCATTCTTCACTTGTTTGTTACCGTTGCCACGGCAACAGTGTCACCAAATCAACGAATCAAAACAAACATTATTGCGGACTTCGGAAACAGCATTCTTTTCACACTCACAGACCATAGGCTTTCCTTTCCAACTGAATGTCATGGAGCAAATTCTTAACGGTATGGCTTCTCATTTGCATAAACAAGGATATGCTGTTTCAGGTTGCCAATCTTAGTGAATGTATTTTGGAAAGAATGGACGGGTGAGATCTTTTGTGAGATATATGCCTTTTAAATTTGGAGAACACCTAATTACATACCCAACAATAATGCTTGCTGCTGAGATAGTCATGTTTTAATTGCTTTGGGCTCTGCTTGAATTGACTGCAGTATCATTCTCTGTAGAAAATATATTTGTAAATGTTCCTTTCTGAAGTAGTTAAGATCTATGTTTTTGGTAGAATTGAACGGGAGTCAAGTGTCAAACGACAGCTATAAACATCGTCAATAATGTTTAGAAAATAGTATTATTTCACATGCGCAATGATCAAACGATACATTGAGTCAAAATCATTCAAAATGGATTGTTAAAATACAATGGTTATAAATAGGAAGATTCGATATTTAAGTAGTTAACGAAAAATTAGATTTTTATTGTGTTCTGTAGTGAGGTACCATTTTATTTAATATGCTGAATCAATTCGCAAATACACCTCTTAACGCCACAAATCCCTTGCTGTTGTGAAATACTCCTTTTTAATTATGGTGATTGTGACCTGAATTCATTTCTTCTTCTACATTCTGTTCGATTGGCATTGCTTTTATTCTTGAAAATGCCATTATTTAAGGATACAAGTGTGACCTTTATATTTCAAATGGAATTAATGTACTCACTTTCACAGCAAACCGATAATGGTTGATTATATGCAGTTTAATTGAGTACACTATGCATTTAGGCGGGCTTTATTTTTATACAAATTCAGAATCAATGGAAACAAAATTTAATTAAATATTGGAGCAATGTAAGACAATAAGAAGTCTCCTTGAATTTGAGTGTTTGTGTACAATAATTAAAAAATGTTTAACATCACCAATATAATGGCACGCTCATTTAAACTGTTAAATTCGCATTAAGTATGATGAACGATCATGCATCAATTGTCCTTTGATAATGGAGAATTTAGTAGACCAAAATGTGCAAACATAATAAAATGGCAGCCATCATAATTTCTGCCAAATTTCCTTGAAGAATTAGCAGTTTTAATGTGGCGTTCTTGGATTTATTTTGATGAATTCACCAAACTCAAAGGATTTCATTTCCACCTTACTCATCTCTCAATAAACAATGAGTGTTACAAAAACAGTGTAAAAAAACAGATAGTTTTACATTTGAATGTCCACAATATGAAATGCGCTGTAAGTTGATGAAATTCCACAGAAAATAGTATTATTTAGATTTGCTCTACCCCACATGGTGTACAATCATGACTCCACAGCTAATTAAAAATGGTCTGCAGAAATCACGTTGCGGTGTATTAGCAAGGGAGCAAAAATCTCTCTTGTGTAGTAGCAAGATTCGTATGATATGTTTTGGGAAATGACCCCATAACTCATCACTGTAATTCAAATGACATGGAAAGAAGACATGGTCAAGTGTTAAACGATACTCATTTGAAATGGGAAAGTTGAGCTTTAATCAGTTCATTACAGATCTGACTGATGTGAGTCTCCCTGGTTAGTTTTCTAATTATATTAATTCCTAGTATTTTAGAATTTTCAACATCAGTACATTTTTATATACTATAACTGCATACAATATGCTGAGTTTTGTTAGTATTTAAACCTAAATGATTAATATGAAACCTGCCTGCTTAGCCTGTCTTTGAGTGGCTCTGAGTCGTACCTTTGCATCTTCTAGATTTTGACATTTTTGCACACAAAAAGCATAATAAGCATATAAAACATATGTAGGTTTAATTTTACTGGGCAAATCAGTAATCATGATGATACTGAAAGTAGCTCAAAGACTAGAAATTCTTCATGAAAATATGGGCATTGAAATTATTATTAGAAACAAAATGAGGCAATGTCTTTATGGACAAATTAACCCTAGAACTACTAAAAATTTAAGAGAAATTAGGTAAATCAGATTGTTGTGCTAAGATACAATTTTCAAGGAAATAATGAAATAAACTCATAGTAATAATAATCTAGAAGGAACTTGAATCCTTAAATGAAACATCCCTATCCTGTTCCTTCCCTTTTCTTGCTTGCCTCACATTCTCCCCTCTATTACCAACTTGAACAGTCCCCTGTCGGTCAATATGCCCTTCATCCATTTTTACTGCCTCAATAGCATTTCTCCCAACCAACCCCTCTCTTCACCCACCATACCAAGTACTTTCTCATTGGTTTTCTTCTCGGTCCATTTCACCTTCTCCATTTTCTCCACACCCACATGTCAAAAGCCTCCAGTCCACGACTATCCTCCTGCTTCAATGACCACATTTCCGTATATAACTCTGCACCATATCAAAAGTTTCCCGAGTCTTTTTTTAATATCCTTACTCAACGTCCCTGTCATCAACTCTCTCCTCCTTATGAAAGCCTCTGCGCCTAGCGTAATTCTTCTCCATACGTCCCTACTACTTTGACCGTGTTGGTCCAAAATGATTCAGAGATACGTCAACTGTTCTACCTGCATAAGTTTTTGCCCTCCCATTTTAATGTTTAGCTTAGCTTTATTCTTTCTAGAAAATTGCATAAACTTGGTTTTATTAATTTTGTTTCTCATCCCATATCTGTCCCACTGAATCTCCAATTCACCCAGCAATCCTTACAACCCCTTGTCTGACTGACAAACAAAAGCTTAATTAATTTATTTTTTCATACTCCGAGTGTATCCGATACCCATGGTGGGCCCTTCTCAGGCTAATTGATGGTTCCTGATAAAGTGATCCTCAGTTTAATTGTGCGCAGAGAATCGCGATGAGGTTATAGCACGTGTCTTAAAATAATAATTCGTTAGCTCAGCACAGATTAGCATATCCCACCTGTCTGAGATAATACGGAACTTCCAATTTAAAGACGTACACGGGGACATGATAATCTATGAGACACTGTCACGTACACTGAATAAATCACTAGTCCATCCGTGCAACCCCTCACCTGACACCAATATGTCGCGAGGGGGGTTTCTATGGTGCGACACAAAGGGTATCGGGGAAGGTCAGAGTAACTACACCGAGTATTACCAAAGCAGCCGTATATTACCCAACATCAGTCATAATGCAACATTTACATAAGTATAAGCAAATTATGGATGGCTAGACCCTCGGTAAACCAACGCAAGTGCGGACAGAATTAAAATGGCAGAAAATTCCCAGGGACAGGATAAATGCTGGGTGGACGCGGTCACGAAACACATAACCTAGGCAGAGCCCTCGTCCGTCGGAAAGGAAGGGAGTATTGCAGGGTGGACGAGGTTAAACGAACGTAACCTAGGCAGAGCCCTCGTCCGAAGTTTAGTCAGGAATAGGACACACTGTCGCGACAAGCGCAACATAGCCGAATCACCGTGCCCTACCGGTCACCGCCAGATAACCAACTGACTGCTTTTTGCCCGGCGACCAGGGCTTTTATACCCAATTTAGGAGTCAGGGGAGGAATACTTTTGAAACATTGTCTTTGGTCACGTGGGACATTCGCAGGAGCCAGGGAAGGAGTACCATGTCGCATACTTGCGACAATAGATATAAAGTTTTGCAAAGTTACCATCTAGAATTTCGTTCAAGTAAAATGAGCTCTGTTGTTTAAAATATTAAATCTTCCTATTTACGCCACACATGGAAAGAATGGACTGGTGAGATCTTTTATGAAACATATACCTTTTAATTTCTGGAGAACATCAAATTACATTCACGACAAGATTACCAGCTGCTGAGATAGTTGTCTTTTAATTTGTTCTGATCATAAACTCTGCTTGAATTGACTGGAGTATCCATCTAAGCGTAGAAAATATATATGTTAATGCTCCTTTTTGAAGTAATTATGGTCTATGTTTTGGATGGAATTGAACAGGAATCAAGTGCCAACCTACAGCTGTAAACAGTGTCAATATAAATTGCAAATAATACTTAATAATGTATTCCATGATCAACCAATACATTGAGACCAAATTATTCAAAGTGGATTTTTAAAATACAATTTATTGAAAGATTCAATATTGAAAAATTAAACATAAAATAAACTGTATTTAATACACGCTGGAAATATACGAGGTTCGTCCGGAAAATAGTACCCGTTCGTGCCGCATGAAGTGCTGACGACGCGAGTAGCCGCTGGACGAGGTCAGATAGCTTCAGTGGCTTGTCTGCCTTCTCTGAGCCAAGTTGCGTGAGGCTAGCATTGCCTGTGTTGTTTCTGTGATTGTTTACAATGTTTAAAAAAATTGAGAACGCCGCCAGTTGTGAAGTGAGGGCAGTGATTAAATTCCTCAATGCAAGAAACGTTCGCCCATGTGATATTCATCGCCAATTAAAGGAGGTGTATGGAGACAATGCAATGGACGAGTCGTCTGTTCGGCGGTGGTGTCGCAACTTCAACATGGGGAGGGGGAACACACACGACGATGAGCATTCGGGGAGACCGTCTGTCATTACAGACCAACTGGTGAGCTCAGTTGACGAATTCGTGAGGAACGATCGGCGCGTCACAATTGATGACATCTGTGAGCATTTTCCCAATGTTTCTCGAACAATTGTTCATGAAATTGTTAAACACCATCTGCATTATGCAAAAATTTGTGCAAGATGGGTCCCTCGCGTATCTCAATGAGCTGGCGGCGAAGGACTATGCAGCAGGAATACAGAAACTTGTCACACGTTATGACAAATGCCTTAATTTGCTTGGAGATTATGTTGAGAAGTAGTTTAAAGTATCCTCTTTCAAATAAAATTTTTTATGTTTGTTAATATTTACTTTTGTGTCTTTATTTCACGAACGGGTACTACTTTCCGGATGACCCTCGTATATATGTTAATGCTCCTTTTTGAAGTAATTATGGTCTATGTTTTGGATGGAATTGAACAGGAATCAAGTGCCAACCTACAGCTGTAAACAGTGTCAATATAAATTGAAAATAATACTTAATTTTGTATTCCATGATCAACCAATACATTGAGACCAAATTATTCAAAGTGAATTTTTAAAATACAATTTATTGAAAGATTCAATATTGAATAATTAAACATAAAATAAACTGTATTTAATACACGCTCGGTAGAAGATAGGGCTTCTTAAGTTATTTCCACAGCCATTTTGCAATTACCCAATTGGGTGCCACTAATCCCATATTATGAAGCACTCCTTTTTAATTACAGTGTTTGTAAAATGAATTCATTTCTTCATCTTCATTATATTTGATTGGCATCTATTGGCTTAGAAATGCCATTTATTTTAGAATATAAGCATGACATATAAAAGTCAATTGTTTTAAATGCACGCGATTTAAAAGCTAATTAATAATGACTGATTCCATACAGATTCATTGAGTATATTTTATTTATTTTTATAGGCTTTATTTTCATAAAAAATTCAGAATAAATCAAAACAGATTTCTATGAAATATTGGAACAGTTTAAGATGATGAGAAGTCTCCTTGAATTATAAAGTTTGTTTTCAAATATTATAAAATATCAAACGAATTTAATGGCAGACTCATTTAAACAGTTATTAATTCATTTATGCATTCATTGTCATTTAATTTTGGACAATTTATAAACTCAAATTAAAACAAACATATTAAATATTAATCTTCATTACCTCAGAATAAAACAACCAGAAACGGACATATTTTCCCTGATTTATGAAGAAGGTTTGATTGCCCAATTGCTTGATGCGTGAGTGTTGTGGTGTCCGATGGATTCCCAGCAACATCACTAATCACTACTTCCAAGATTTCCTTTGACTGGTTCCCCTCCTGTTCAATTAGAGATTGATGAAACTGCTGGAATTCTTCAATGCTTTCGGCCAATAATTGATGATTACTCAATTGAACTAATAACTGTGGAAATCAAGTTATATGCTGACCACTGTACTGATTCTTTTGTTTAAAAAAAAATCAAGTTTTATAGATTGGTAGTGTATAAATACTATTAATGAAATTAGAAATTAGTACTAATGAAATTAGTATGTTGTTTTGCATTGATCATTCTTCATAAAACTATGAGCAAACCAACCAAACCAACCGAAGAATGATATTTGTCAAAGAGGCAGAACATTCTCACTCCATTCTCTTCCAATGTTATGCCATAGCATACATATGTGCTCGTCAAACACTATCTGCATTTTGCAGACAATGGTACCTTTATGAGGGATAGACATCCTTGTGTCAAGCTAAAGGAAATTAGCCCTCTGCTTGTATTTCTCAACAAAAAGTTCTCAAGTTTGTTGACACCTGAGAAGAAGATTTCTACTGATAAAAATGTTATTCTTTACAAGGATGAGCTCTCACTGATGCAGTATGTTTCCCTGAAAGGAGCCAGATTTGGGGAGGAAACGTTTAGATTTGCTAAGCCTATGTCTGGATATATATGGTCATTTAATATTATTTCTATAGGAAAAAGGTGGGTCATGATAGTCCAGGAGGGTAGAGCATTGGACTATTGACCGGAGGGTCCTGAGTTCAAACCCCAGGCAAGGCACTCAGGGCACCTGATGCTCCACTCAAGCTATGTGATTTTTTCTGGTACCAATCTTCCTGGTAAACCTTATCTGCCACAGTGAAAGTAACTGGCTCCCCTTAATACCCTGATGTGTGAATTTCACAGACTGTATAGAGCTAAGTACTGGGTGAACTCTACCATCACCCATAAACCGACCTTCCAGCATTGATTACTGTGTTTATGGTACACAGGAAATGGTCAGTATTGAACGTGGAATATACCAATCTTCCTAATACATCCTTAGATTGTGCTAGCAGTAATGAAACCTCTGCTAGGTCAAAGATTATTGCTTGACTGCAGACAACTATTACACCTCCTCAGAGCTGGCTGATTTATTGGCTATGAAAGGAACCGATAGACATGGGACATTGAGAATTAAAAGGAAGGAAGTACTAGATGACGTATAGACTAAAGAAGTTGAAAAAGGAGGAATTGACTGCCCTCCAGCAAGGCAAAGTGATTGCTATGAATTGGGAAGATGAGAAGGCCGTCAAGTCTCTGTACCTTTACAGTACATAATACGGAATTTGTGGAATATAAATGAAAAGGATATGGTGCTATAAAAGCCAAAAGTTGCTGTTGTGTACAATAATACAATAGGTGGAGTAGAAAGGGAAGATCAGCACCTGACAAATTTCCCCATTATGAAAAAAGGGGGGCAATAAATATTTAAAACATTTTTCACTTGTTGGACCAGGGCACATGGAATGGATTTCTGTTGCAGAGAAAGGGTGGTGGACCAAAGGGTAAGTTCAGAATTTAGAATCAAACTAATGGAAGATGTAATTGAAGGGTACATTGCATATGATATAACATGTGAGGGTAGAAGGCCTTCAGTAGAACCAAATCCTTGATCCTCTATGTAAGTTACAATTTCCCAAGTATATTCCACCTACAGAGAAGAAGGAAGAGCTTTGTAGGATGTGTGCAGTTTGTTGTGCCAAAAGGGATGGAACAAGCAAAAAGTTTGGAAAAGAAGTGGGATGCCATTTCCAAGCATGTCACAGCCGCTAAGAACAGACATGTGTTTTTATGAACGGGAGGAGATTTTCGTGTGTTTTAAAAATATGGTTGAAAGAATTCGTAAATCATGCCTTAAGTTTCTACGTCATTTTATTTTAATCCCCATGTTGTTTCGTCATCCTGTTTTTCAACAGGAATTAATAATTCTAAATCGTCGATGACTTCATTTGCGTGTGACTGATCCTGAGCAACTTTCATTTGCCGCTTTGTTTGTAATTCAAATTTCGAAAATTATGAAGAAGAGTTGCTGTTTCTCTCGCTTTTAATACACAAAACATTCTAAATTAAAATAATTTAATTAGAATGTGCCAATTGCAAATTGCCATACATTCTCAATCGTTTTCTCTCTGAATATATTGATTATGCTGATTAAATTGTAAACACAATTACTTTCACTTTTTCCACCTTTTTTCATTGGTGCGTTGTTGATGCAAAAGAAGAATGGGGGTCCTGCTACCGACCGACCAATCGATGCTTATGGACTGCGCCGTTAGGTGCATCTTATACCAATATCCAGCTATGATGATCAATGGGCGTGGGATATAAGTGGTTTATGGGCGAAGTTAAGCTAGTGAGTATATTTTATTGCAGTTTGTGACAGTATTATATTTGGAGATTATGACTGCCCATTTATGCTTGCTTTAGCACAATTGTATCTGAAATGGGGATTATCAGGGTAATCCCATAAAGGTTCTAATAATGGGTTACCAGTATTTCCTATTGCTTGTTGAAATGACGTGGCTAGGTCGCTTAGATATGTTGGAAGGTCCGGTATATTTAGGTCCGTGTGAATATCTGAGTTTCTTACAAACCAGGCATCGTTGGCAAGGGTTCGTAGAGTATTATTTTAGAAGCGTGTCATTTTCTTCAATTTGGTGGCGGCTATTGAACCCCAGGCTCGGTAGCCTTCATATAAATAAATGAAAGGGCTAACTTTGTAGTTCCACACGAAAACGATTTATTCACACGAGCCGGGTTTCGAAGTAAAACTTCATCATCAGGTGAGCTCTCTACATTTGCAGCCCTTCTTATATATACAGCCAGGGCGGGGGTGGGGTGGAGATAATCAGGAAGGTTTGGGAGGGGTAAATTCAGGATTGGTTTGCGTGCCGGAGGGGAGGGCAGTTTGGCGTCCCCTCCGCGATGTTGGTGGAATGTGGAGCGGGAGGGAGAAGTCTACATTGTAGAGCTCTCGTGAGTCAGCGGATTAGAGAGGGTTAGATGAAGGGGAGGGGGTGGTGTCATCGGCCACCGTGAGGATTGGGACTTTAAGGAGGGGAGAGTGGGAGGCATACAGAAATTCGTTAACAATATTTTCATTTAAACAAACACTATTTAAAATTTCTAAATGTTCTAAGGCGTCTAATCTATAGCCTTTGCTTTCAACATGTAAAATTTCCAAATCAAAATCACTTTTATGGTTATTATCAATCAAATGCTTTGCGAATTGAGAGTTCATCTTTTTATTTCTTGCACATGCTTGATGCTCCTTCACTCGTTCTTGGAATTTCCTCCCTGTCTGTCCGATGTATATTGCCCCGCAATCGCACTTTAGCTTATATACTCCACTCTTTTCCTTTTATGGGATTCTGTCCTTTGCGTGGGAGAGCAGGCCCCTGAGGCTTGATTTGTTATAATAGGCTATCTTAATTCTACATTTTGGAAGTTTCTGACATACTTTTTGTGAAAAATTGTCTAAATAAAGGATTCTGCGCCACTTGGCTGCGGGGTCCTGTGGCGGTTCAGTACTGTAAATATCTTTCAATGCCATTTTATTAAGTTTTTTGCGGTATAGTTTCTCTACTAGCTCCTCATCGTAGCCGTTGTTTCTTGCAATCAATTTAATCGTGTTAAGTTCTTTTTTGACGTTGTTTTGCGACATTGGGACGTTCACCAACCGGTGTATCATTGAATGGAAGGCGGAGAGTTTTTGCGGGA
This sequence comes from Hetaerina americana, assembly GCF_022747635.1. Taxonomy (NCBI): domain Eukaryota; kingdom Metazoa; phylum Arthropoda; class Insecta; order Odonata; family Calopterygidae; genus Hetaerina; species Hetaerina americana. The sequence continues at coordinate 371,529 of NW_027286581.1, forward strand.
AGCAATGTCTTGACTTGAAATGGATAACTTGATCTGTGTATGAGTTTTTCCGAAAGATAGAGAAATCAAGCCGGTTGTTTAATTTTGAAATTTTTAAATCAAGAAAATTCAGTGTATTATTTTCTTCTACTTCACAGGTGAATTTTAGGTTTTCGTTCAAAGAATTTAAATGTGTAAGAAATAGCTTAATTTGCCTTTTGGAGCCTCTCCACACACAAAACACATCGTCCACATATCGATACCAACACAACACATTATTTGTTAGTTCGTTACACGTCTGATCAAGTCTAGGGCCGAGATTTTTTCTTGTAGCCTGTTTAAGATGCATTTTTCAAGAAGTTTGCCCATGCAGGGGAGCAGGCCACTGGGCCTATAGTTCAGGATATAAGAAGGATTTTTATCGGGTTTTGGAAGGAGTATTATCTTAGCCGTTTTCCATGTCTTTGGGAAGTACGATTGGGAAAGACAGGCATTGAGGATAGAGAGTAGGTGTTTGATAAAAGATTTAGGAAGGTTTTTCAGGTGAAGGTAGGAGATTTGATCGGGTCCCGGTGATGACTTTGTTTTGGAGTGGGACATAATGGAGTAAAGTTCTTGAGGAGTAATTTCCAGGAATATGTGGAATGGGCAAAGTGAGAGGCCAGAGACGCTGTTCAATGCTTCTGAATCCAACCAGGATGTATTATCGTTTTTAAAAATGCATTCGAAGGAGTCGGCAGAGGTATTTGCTTTGTCGCTGTCATCGTATGGTGCTCTCCCATTATGTGGTATTGGCGGGGTGGGTACCTTTTTCCTTCGTAGACAGCGGGCTAGGGTCCATACCGAAGTGTCCTTATGTGAGAGTGAACTTATTTTCTCATGCCAAGTTTTTTCTCCAAGTAGTTGTAGGGCTTCTCTAGTGTTGCACAGTTTGAAGAGAAGTTCACAGTGATCAATGCAACCTCTGTAATTGGCTGTGTGTGGACCACCACAGTTTACGCATTTGGCTGGGGAGGTTTTGTGTTTCTGGCATTCTCTATAATGGTGAATGCCAGCACATTCGGTGCATTGAGGTGGGAGGCCGCACGTCTTGTAGGTGTGCCCATTGCATTGGCAACTTAGGCACTGTGGAGGTTCAGGTGGAGGTCTGTATGGTTCCACCGAAGTCTTAAGGTGGAGAACCAAATTTAGCTCTAGAAATTCTTTAGAGCAGGAGGAGACCTGGAGTCGGACTTGGTAGGGTAGGAGAGGGATGGGGACGATTCGTGGGAGCTCGGCATTAGGGTTGGCGCCCTTTCTGCTCTCTGAAAACAGTTTGGTCGGGTGGAATGCAGTTGAGAGGTATTCTCCGCAGAGAAGCCAATGTCCGCCAGAGCTTCTTCAATGTCTTCTTTTGGGATATTTGTGGGTATTTCCCGAAGGACAAAATGAGGATTTTTGTTTGATTGAAGTTGGTACGTACCTGTATAGTATGCGTAGTTAATGGAGGTGAGTTTTTTAGTGACAGCTTTGAAGTCGGAGATGGTTTGGTATTGAACTCGAATCTCATTGCGAATGAGATTTGCCACAGGAGGAATTGTGCAGGCTTGCCGGATTTCATTGCATTTAATTTGCCAGTTGGTTATGTCGCAGAGAAAAATGGGAGGGATACGGGGTTTAGGAGGTGGAGTGGGCTGAGCTTCAGTGTCTGCATCTTCACATGGGGTTTCCTCATTTTGGTCATCCTAGGGGGAGGGGGAGAGGCAGGTGAAGCGGTTACATGTGGAAATTCGAGAGAATTGCTGGGCAGATTGGTTTCTGGGCTTTCGTTTGGTGGGGACCGTTTGGTAGGGCTAATCGGCAGGAGCAGAGCGCTTGATTGTAGGACTTTGGGTTTGGTATATAGGTGGTCGGTTAGGCTCTTGAGTGGATTGAGGAGGAGTTTTACTCCCAGCGCACCTTGGCAAGTGGGCTGACGAACTGGGGGGGTCCTGCTCCAGGAACGTCTCGCCTTATATAGCATCGCGCATTTGGGGGGATGACATTACATTGGCAAAAGTAATGAATGAAAATCATACAAAAATAATAACTAAAATAAACATTCATCTTCACATTGTTCACTTGTGAAATTCGTAGCACTACATTAATGCAGTAACGTCGGCATTTTCTTAGCCTGAGTGTTCGTAAAAAAAAGTCATAGAATTACAGCAAACATTAAAATATAAGTACATATGACTAAGGTTAAAATGAAGGAGCACTCCATCTTTGTTTTCCTCTTTCCTCAAAGCTTGCACTAATATTCACGTGAGCACTATACATACCGTCTGGAATAATAGAGCGAGGAGCATGCAGAGTCCGCTTGTCCAGCCGGTCTTCTCCTCCAGGAACCAGGTTAACTCCTCAATGCAGCCGTAGAAGAAGGTCATAAAGTTGAAGGACTAGTATACTAGTGACACAGTTATTGGCACTTCTGAATTTCGGTTTCCGGGCGGCGTTTGCGGCTCTTTGCCTGCGATTGTGCTTGCGGTGGGTGTGGTGGAGAGGTTTCCTGGCTCTCGGGGAATTTCCTGGGTGCTAAGGGAGTGCGGCAAGGGACCTTGGGATAGAAAGGGAGTAACTGTTGCAGGTAACTTGTCGCATCACCGAATTGGGTGGGCGCATTAGGGGCCAATCGATGTCCTTCCAGGTGTCGAGGCCGCCAGGTGGTTGTGGTCGCGGCAGCAACATTGCGTCCATCGTCTTCCGTGCATCGGGCATCTTCTTCCCATGTGGAGGCGGTCATGGTCATCAAAGGTTGGGTCAGGGATGGCACCAAGTGCAGATCCTTTCCAGGGATGGGCGCATACTCGGGGGTGAATTGGATACACCATTCTGCATCGGTGTCCAAACTGCATCTCCGCCTCTGAGAGTCCTCGCACTTGCAAGTCGGACACATCACTTCCAAAAATGGCAACTAATTTCCTCCTATGGGGTACAATTGCTCCAGGCAGGCTCAATCCCTCTTCCGGTTAAGAATGAATTTTAGGATTAGAGGAAAGTTCTCTACTAGGTAACGGTCGGAGATTATAGGGGAAAGAGGGATTAGAAGGAGGACTTGGAGTTGCAATATAATCTTCAAGGCCTTCGAAGTTGGATGTTGAAAAGGAGACACGAGCGGGTTCTTTTGGAGAGGGGTATGCTGGAGGTTGCTCGGCGTCTTGTGGTGCCATGCCGTCGCCTAAAAACAGGGGTAAGGGATTATCTGGCGGTGAGGGTAAAAGGTTACGCATATGAGCTAGGAGACGTCTTCCGTCTTTCAGGTCCTCTATGTCTGCGGTAACCGGGCTTCTAAATTTAACTGTTTTGGAGGGTTCTCTCCAACGGGAAACTAACTTCCGTGCTTGACCACTTGGTGCTTGCTGTTTCGATAAGTGAGCAATGCGAAGCCCAGTTGTTCGTCCCAATCAGAGTGGTCTTGGGCTGCATAATGGGGAGTCACGGAAGCAAAGGAATGGTGTGCATGCCCTAGACGACCATTTGAGGCGGGGTTATATGGAGAGAAGTGAAGATAGATTTTATTTTCAGTTCCCTGCAAACGTTTTTCATTAGTTCCGAAGTGAAGTTTGCACCTCTGTCTGCCAGTAAATATTTAAGCACACCGTGACGGCAAATTATGTGCTCGACAAAAAATCCTGCTACTGTTTTGGCCGATTGATCTGGAATCGTAAGGGCTTCATGATATCTTGTGAAATAATCTTGGCGAGTTAAATGATATTGGTTAACTCGGAGGGATAGGGGTAGTGGTCCAACAATATCCAAAGCTAATTTCTCAATTGGGTAGGCGGCTTCAACCAGTGGCTGTAATGGAATATTATTCACGCCTAATTTGCTCTTTTGGCATTCGATGCAATGCTGAACGTACTGGAGGGTGTCGGAATAACAGCCTTTCCAGTTGAAGTGTCGCTGGACGATTTCCACCATTTTCTCGATTCCGCGATGATTCCTGATAGGAAATTATCGTGGCAACGAGTCAAAATGAATTTCCGCATATTTTTGGGTGCACATATTATAAAAATTGGTTCAATCTCCGAAGGGTCAACTTTCTATAGCACATTTTCCTCATCGTAAAAGTAGCCGGACTAATGGGAACTCCTTGAACCCGTCCCATCGCCTTTCTCCACGAGGTCATTCAGTTTATGAAACAGTGTTGCACCGTGTCGGCCTCTTCGCAGGGTCCTAATGGGGGATTCTCGCACGAAATGAAATCTACTTCCTCACCTTTACTGCAAACAGATTCTAAAGACATCATGTGGTCAGGTTCAAATTTAATGGTCTTGTTCTCAAATAAATCTAACTACGATACTTTTTCATAAAATCCAAGCCAAATATGCCTTCATTGAGTGTGTCCCCTAGATTTATTACCAAAGCATCATGAGGGTAAACACGATTGTCTACACAGAAAGGTACGCCACTCTGACCGTTTGTCATCAATACATGACCTGAGGCGCTTCTCACTCACGCGCGGTCGTACGGGGCTATTCCTAATGTATCTAAAAGGAACACTCTTTCGTGAAGTATCGTGACCGCCGCGCCTATGTCTACAAGGAAGTGACGTAATTTTCCTATAATCTGCACGCTAATCGTCATTCCTTTCACTGGAGTGATGGATAGGATGAGGTCTTCCCCAACCCGCTGGTCGGGGTCATCCCGTTTCCCGTGGCCATTCGGTTTGAGCGCTCTGGACAATTAATTGGAAGGTGGCCAACTTCCTTACATATTCCGATGCATAGCGGGGGACAGTCTCGGGAAATATGTCTCCTTGCTCCGCAGTTAAAACAAGCTCGAGTTTTAGAGCGACAATCGCGAGCTATGTGGCCCGCACACCCACAGGAAAAGCATTTTGCAGCGTATCCGGTATTTGAGGTGTTAGCTGTAGCATTCGGCCGCATAGGAGCTTCGTACGAGGCGGGTTTACTACCGGCAGAGTTATTTTGGGGCAAAAAGCGAGCGCTTCTTGAGTTCTGCACTGTATTAACTTTTGCTGACGCCAGTAGTTGAACGCAATTTGAAAACATCCGTTCTAGGGAGAGGAGGGAAACGCGAGCTAAGAACTTATTACGTGGGTTTCTGGAAAAACTTTTCAGACACTCTAGAATGTGAGGATTGGCCAAAGCATATTCTGCCGCCGGCCCATGCAGGTGTAAACGGGTTACGCAAAGAGCATAAGTTTTATTCCAAGAGCTAAGGTGCCTCGTGATTTTTAAGCATTCTAAAAATTTTTCGACCGTCACATCATCGTCACCGCTAAAGTTCAGAATGAAATAGACATGGTTCCCCAATGTGTTGCTTGTGAATGGATTATTCCCTGTAGGAGAGGCTGCGGTGGCAGGCTCAATGGAGTGCACAGTAGGATCGAAATCATTTTGGGTAGTGGAACCCCTTAGTAAAGTCGACTCAAAATGGGGAGAGAAATGGTTTAGCGGGGAATAACTAGGCATAGCCATGACGGTAAACAGTAGCACGCGACACAGAAATATGAAAATGAATGCAGGTTACACTAGATTAGCCAGAGCAATAAGTTCAACTAACATACACAAAATGGAAAAAACAAAATTATCAGTGGATAAGATTCCAGTATTTTGATGAGGAATTGAAAAATTATCTTGGAATGTTAATGAACCACTTGGGGGATTATGTTTTAGGTTACGGGTTCGAGACTCAAAATTTCTTTGCGATCCTACACCTGACACCAGAATAATGTCACGTGGTTGGCGACACAACAGCCACTCTCAACAAATACCTTGACAATCTACATCTTGCACTCCTCAAATACAGTTAACCAGAAACGCTGAAAAAATAAAATGCACCACTCCACCCGACCACACACACCACACAATAACAAGCTCACATCTGACGCAAGACTCAACCTTTGCGCCACCTATTTCCCCGGATCACACAGACTGAAAACCTTTCTTGAAGAACTATCTCCTATTTGACATGACAATGACGCGAACTCATCCTCACTACCCCAATGCCCATGTCATGCAAACAGACGACCCGCCAATCTCAAAAACCTTCTTAGATCCACCAACCCTTCGGCACCCCCCCCCGTGACAAATTTCCTGATATTTCCCCTACTTGCAACCATCCCCGATGTTAAACCTGTCTTCTTATTAGGTCTACTCCCCACTCCCTACATTCTCTCATTGCCCTCTCACCACGTTCCCACACTAATTGCCTATCAAAAAACATAATTTATCTTTCTTCATGCAAACATTGCACTTCCTTTGATAGAGGCAAATGCATTACCCCCTTACCTATTCGAATGAAGAATCACCGGTACTCCTGCAATTCTGCCTCACTCTCTTCTCTTCCTATCCCTTCACACGCCAATTCCCACAACCTTTCATTCGACCAGCCTTTTGCCCATTACTGTGCCGCTCGTGTAAAACTTTCCGTACAATCGTTATATTAATAAAAATAAATATCTCACCGTCCGTCCTACCTTAGCGTCTGCCACATAGACAAATATTAAACAATTGAACACGGGTGAAAATGTCATCATTCTTAAAGGGGCTTGCATACCAACATAATAAAAACAAAATCTTGACTATCAGACTGTCCAAATCCGCGAAAAAAAAAACATTTCCCGTTATTTTCTGAACACACAGCTCAGTAGACAGTTATATCTAAATGTGTCACATTAACTAACATTCAACAGGAAGAAATGTTAGAGTTCCTGAAATTTGACATGATACAAGTCCTATTAATTAATGTTTAAATAAATTTTCATCGTATTCTTAATGAAATGAAACCAAAACTGTTTCATTCGTTCCTACATAATATTAATAACTACTTACAGTTGTATGAAGTCCTAAAATCGCAACCATATACTAACCTGGCGGTATTTTGAATGATCGGTACGGTTATCACTAAGTCACGCTATCACATTATGCATGAGAATAGTGGTCACTTTATATGATTATTCAATCACTTCCAGCTCCTCGGTCCAATCCCTTTTTTATTCATAATATCTGGGATTTTACACATCCTCTCAATGCCCAGTTTCCTATTTTATTTAAATTCTGAATTAATCGTCTGTGTAAAGAATTATATAAAAAAATAAATATTGAAGGCACGAGGTTTGGCTGAAAACCAAAATCCACACACGTGCTTGTAGACTATGCAAACAAAATTACCTCTAGAAGCACTCCTGGTCAGTAGACATGTGGAAGCTGCATTACCTCTCAACAGGCATGCTAAGGAGTGAGGTCGTTAAACTATTCATACAGTGTATTTCGAGAAGCGGATGAAGTATGGAGACATGTTCTAGTGTAAAAAAATAAAATGACCTCCATAAGCAATCCTGGTCTCTAGGCTCTTGGAAGTAACATTCCGAGGCATGCGAAGGTATGAGAGCGTTGCGTTCATTTGGTGTATTTTGAGAAGCGGAAGTTTGGAGATGTGTTCTAGTACTACAAGCAAAATGCCCTTCAGAATCACTTTTAGTCTTGGCATATGGAAGTAACATTCCTCTCCAACACGCATGCCCAGGGTTGAGGTCGTTGCATACTTACAGATGGTTTTGAGAAGCGGAAGTATGGAGACGTGTTCTAATTCTGGAAAATGAATGACCTGTAGATGCACTCTTGGTCTTCAATCGTGGAAGTAACATTCCCACACATTACGCATGCGCAGATTTGAGGTCTATGCAGTATTCATCCAGTGTTTTTTGAGAAGCAGAAGTATGGAGACTGGTTGTAGTATTACAAAAACATGACGGTTAGAATAACTCCTGATCTGGGCACCAGAAAGTATCATTCGCCCAAACACGCCAGCCCAGGTTTGAGGTCGTTGTAATTTATATTCAACCAGTGTATTTTGAGGAGGGGAAGTATGGAGACATGTTCTTGTAATGCAAAGAAAATGTCCTTCAGAAGCACTTTTTGTCTTGGCATATGGAAGTAACATTACCCTCCAACACGCATGCGCAGTTCTGATATCGTTTTATTCATCCAAGGTATTTTGAGAAGCGGAAGTTTGGAGACGTGTCCTAGTACTACGAACAAAATGACTTTCAGAAGCACTCCTAGTCTCGGCATGTGAAAGTAACATTATTCCACTACACGCATGCACAAGTTTTAAATCGTTTCATTCACCCAGTGTATTCTGAGAAGCGGAAGTATAGAGACGTGTCCTAGTACTACAAACACAATGACTTCCAGGAGCACTCCTGGTCTGGCGGCATGTGGAAGTAACATTCCCCCTCTAACACATTTGCACAGGTTTGAGGTTGTCACGTTAATCAAGTGTATTTTGAGAAGCAGAAGTTTGGAGATTTGTTCTAGCGCTATGTCAACACGATTTAAACCTTGCTCTGGTAAAACTTTCAACTGCTGGAAAAGTGATTCCTATTGAGGTTTATCATCGGTTAAGGGCCCTTTATGGAAACAATGCTGGCCATAGGTGAGACGAGGGGACGTGTTCCTGCTCTATGTCAGCATGGCGAATTTAAACAGCGCAACTTATAGAAGTGACTCCTACTGAGATTCAACCGTCGTTTTAAAAGGCTGTTCATTACGATGATGATGCTGTATGTAGAGCTCCTGTTAATGGATGGGTGGTAAAATTTCGTGGTTGTGAGCCTGGAAAAGCCAATAATTGGTCAATGAAACCGGCAGCGGACCTCCGATAACTGACCCACAGGCAATATAAACATTGCAAACTCGTCATTGAAGATTTGATTGAAAATGACCAAACGCGAATCACTGATATCAAAAGCATATATCGCAAACCATATTTTTAGAATACAAATACTGTTGTACGTGTCGGCTTCATAATTGAAAATTTGGGACATTGTAAAATCTGTGTTCACGATGGGTTCACTTAAAGAGAAGAAACAAAATCCTCCTTGATCCCTTATTCGATCTTGTGCCATGCAATTCTAGTTTTTTTCCCTCTCAACTCAAAAGACACCTCAAAGGGTAATCAATACACCTCGGACGATGAGGAGGGGATCGAGATGGTGCGGGGGCTAACGTACTGGCTTCCCACCCTGAGGGCGCGGGTTCAAATCCCGGCAGTGTTGAATATTTTTCAGAGGTATCTCGATCCCTACTTGAGGTGCTTTGTGGAGGGCACTTTGAGTGAGTACGCCGTCCGTCGGATGGGACGTTAAGCCGCGGACCCCTTGGCGCCTTTCGTAAAGAGTAGGCTAATGCCGACGCCGGGTTTCTCTCCACCCTTCATCCTTTCCTGTCCTTCCCCTATGGCGCAAATGACCTTAGCTGTCGGTCGCCTCCCCTCAAAACTACTACTACTCGGACGATGAGGAGGCGAAGGCAAAAATTTGATAACAGCACACTGTTTAATCTCGCCATGTAGACATATAGCACACACTAGAACACGTCTCCATACTTCCTCCGCCCCTCAAAATACACTGGATTAATATAAAGACCCAAAACCTTCGAATTTGTGTTCGAGAGGGAATGATACTTCCACAAGCCCATGCCAGGAGGAACGTGGAATGTTAGGACAATGATTATGATGGGTAAACTGGAGAATATTAAGAGAGATGGAAAATGGAAGAATTGATATTTTAGGTCTATGTGACGTGAGATGGAAGGATAGCGGGGATTACTGGAGTGATAATTATAAAATAATATACAGCGGCAGGGACAAGATGCCATGAGGGGTTGCCATAATATTAAATGAAGAGGTAGGAAGAAGCGTAGTCGACATAGATAAGGTAACGGATATATTATTGCTAATAGAGATAAAAGCAGAACCGACGAACTTGGTTATTATTCAGGTATACATGCCACCGAGCAACCATAAGGCAGAAGAGGTCGATAGGATATACAATCAGTTAGAGGACATAATCGCGTGTGTTCCTGCAGGGAAACATTTGATAGTGATGGGGGATTGGAATGCGACGGTAGGCGAAGGAAGAGATGGTGATGAGGTGGGGGACTACGGTTTAGGCACGAGGAATGACCGCGGGGAGAAAACAGTTGAGTTCTGCAGGAGACAGGGGTTAGTCATCACCAACACTTGGTTTAGACACCACAAAAGACGCAGGTATATATGGAAAATGCCAGGTGACTCAGAAAGGTATCAGCTAGATTATATCCTGGTAAGACACAGGTTTAGGAACAGTGTGTTAATTCGCACAGCTACCCGGGGGCGGATGTGGACTGTGACTACAATTTAGTTGTTATGAAATGTAGCGCGCGTTTCAAAAACATAAGGCAGGGGCGGCAAGTTAGAAAATGGAATGTAGAAGCAGTAAATGGTTTGAAAAGGAAGGAGTAACAACAGGCGGTAGAGGAAATCATGGAGGATAGTATAGGCTAAGTACTATCGAAGAAAAATGGGAAACTATCATGAAAGGGTTATTGAAAGCCGCAAAAGGCACTATTGGAATCGTTAACGCTAAAAGGACTAGGAAACCATGGATCACGGATGAGATGATTACAAAGTTGGATGAGGGGAGAAAATGGATGAAAGCTTTCCTTGAAATGAAATGATTTTCTTTATCCTTTTTAAGCACGTACGGCTGGGGGAGGGAAACAAAGGAATCCCCAAAGGTTCCCAATTCCTCCAAAGGTCCTCTTTGGTACCCACCCCCTGCATAAAACTCCTCAGGAAAGAACAAAGGGAAAATTCTTAATCTCATTGTTTAAGGCAGACAAAATATGCTTTCCCGGGAAAAACCGGTGTCGTCTGTATGCGCATTTCCTTTCATGGTGCCGACTGCCAACCCCACTTGTACGTCAACACCGTAGATAGGAGCAAGAATTCATGTGTGACAATTTCTTGACGTGTTTTTTTGATAATCAGGTAGACGCCGCCAAGCCATGGAAATTGTCTTCCTTTAAATAACAAAAAAACGGATCTAATTTTGGATTCCATCATTTGTACTTCAAGCATTTTTACTTCAAGTACTCCGATATCTATGTGAACAGGGGAGACTTGCACTTTCACAAACTCACAGGGCAATCAAATATTTGGCGGAGCCAAGTTACACAAAGATTGTGAAGTTGGGAACATAACTCTTTGTTTAGTTGGCACAGGAAAGTACGCAGCAATTACAGGACAATCTAATTGACATTAATTTCAGGTAAAGCTGTAGAACACATAATTACCACAACTATTAGGGGGCAGAACGACAGTATTGTTTGATCAAGACTCGGGATGTCCCTACAGTGGACAGATTTATTATTCCGAAGAGCAGAATAGCTAAATTATAGTGCTGCATCAAAATTTTTCTTGACTATAAATCGTCCAATATTTTTAGCCATAAACTGTCCTTGGCTCTGTGAAATGACATCGGAAGTTATTTCTTTAAAGGTATCATTGATGCCATTTCAGTGACTGGCTGCAGATGCCATGGCATTATGGCATCCCTGAAATAGCATCGACAAACGAATTGATATGCAGTAGTCATTTGTCAAAATCGTCCAACAAAACAATATAAACATGAGACTTAAGAGTTAACTCAAGAAGTTTTAATGCACCTGATTTTTATTCCGTTTTTACTCAATGTGAAAATTTAAGTTTCAACAATTCTAAAGTTGAGCCAACGGCATTAATGAATTTATATTCGCAACATGGGACGATTATTGTCCATTGCTTTTGAGTTATCTTGAGAATATTGAAGACTGTGATTGATGGGCAGATTGTTAAGTAAGCCAGAAAACGGAAAGAAAAGAGTTGGGATTGAATGAAAGAAGTGTCCATTATGGACACAATGCACAAAGATGCAAAGGTGCGATTTAGAGCAAAGGTACTTTCCTTTCTCCACAAATATATGCTGGCAATTGCAGATGTGCTATGGATACTATATTTTCGTTTATTAGGTATAAAGATCAAATACTGAAAATGAAAATCAAATTATTGGACATGTGCGGAGACATACAAACGTGTTACTTTCCTTTCTCCACACATATATAAAAAGGCAATTGAAGATGTTTTTCTTTCTTGCAAGCAAGAAAGTCATTTCATGATGTATCTGGGCTTCGTTTTGGTAATATAATTTAATAAATAAGCGAATGAATAAATAACCATTCATGAGAAGGAGTATATAAAATACGTAAAATATGTAATTATATTTAAGAATGCGAACCATTGCCTATTAGTGTACACGCCTGGGCTATCTTTCCAGCAATGCAAGTTAATACCTCGTAGCTACATTCTGGCTCGATTTCTTCTTTGTTTCCAAATTTCCGCGTGCTTTGATTACACTTGGATCACTGCAGAACGGATAATAATAACAACAATTATATGGGGACAGTTTACCGCAATGCGAATAATCACAGTAGTAAATGGGGCGACTGGATAAATAACGAAGAGAGAACGGAATCTTAGCTTAAACCTGAAAAGTGAATACTACAAGTACTAATTAAGTACTTTTTCGGGTAAGTACATTGATAAATACCCAAGAATATTACCGAAGTGACAAGTTGATGACGGGAGTTTAACATTAAGGAATTCAACAGCTTCACGAAGCTATATTTACCCTTAGTTTTGAAACTAAGAGATTCGTTAAACATCGGTCTACATGACATAAACAAATCAAAAGACGAACATATCAAAACGCATGCTTTCGGCACAATTACGCGGAAACCTATGTCGTTCTTCATTAGTATTAGGCTAGAAACACACACGCACGTCTTATTTCCGTTATTCACTTGTTTCAAAATAACAACAGTTTAACGCGCAAAAATGATACGTTTCACGAAAACATTACAGATGCAAACAATGCAATTCTCTCAGGATACATTCAGTAAAGATTTATTACTCAAATATTCTAGAACTATTTATACACCCTAATACATAGGATTTATTACGAATACGGCACATGTCTACGTGTCAATTAGCATACTGTCATGCTATTGAGAACGAAATTAGATGTTCTACAACGCTGAATAGGTGGTCACAACACAATAAAAAACGTTGTACTCATGTCGCAATTGACCCACATTGATACACATGATATTCGACAGAAAAAACAAAACCAAATTGAGTAATGTAAATATTTTAAATGCTTTGCTCAATGATGTGACATCAGATATGCTCTACTGTTTTAAACATGTTCATTCCTTCTCCAGGAATTCCAACATTGCCTAAACTATACATTTGGCACTGATTCCAAACTGTGCAGTTCATGTGTGAATTCCACACGACTAGCACACCGAACTTGGGGTTGCTTTTATGGTCTCTCTCCCCCCATCCCCCTCTCGCCATTCCCCCCCACATTTATTTGTACATTTATTCTTATTTATTAATTCCTAAATAAAATAGATTTGAGATTTTAGTCATCTTGTCAGTGGTGCAAAATGACCTTAGCCCTTGATGTACCCTATAAACCATTAATACTACTACCAGGTTAACGTGATGTAACATCTATCTGCTGGTGGGTGCCCGGTAGCTCATTTACTCTAGAAGCCCCTGTCCATCATCTGCCTCTGGCATTTATATTGATGCCCATGATCCTTTATTGAGAGGGCCAATGACCCTTAGTAAAAGGAGAGGACCAAAGTTAGAATCCGCATGTGTCCACGTGGTGGTCTCTCACTACAATGTAGTCCAGAGGAAATAACTGACAATGTTTTGCAGGAATATTCACAGCCAAACTGTCAGCTATCAAGAGGGCCCTAAAAGACTTAAGAGAATGTAATGGCTCTTCTCTCATCTGTTCGCACTCATTGAGCTCCCTATAATCCATATCGGACTTGTCATCAATGCACCTGATGGTTCAGGAGATCTATTATACCCTGTGGTCCCGTCAGATAAAGGGGAAGTAGGTATCCTCTATATGGACTGCTGGTCATGTGGGAATACCAGGCATGGAAAAAGCTGGCAAAGCAGCAAGACAAGCCCTGGTCAAACTCAAAACCGACTCAGCATTGCTATCTGTGGTGGAAGTCGGGGAATAAATTATAAAAGGCCAGATACCTTTTTTAAAATAAGAGGTAATTTAAGGAATAATTTAGGGGAGGACCCCAACTTTTTAAGTAAGGTTTCCAGGTTTTTAAGGGAAACTGACCTGAACGGACAACTTGAGTTTCCGTTTCTTTTTTTTAAATAATTTTGTTTTTAACTATTTAAATGTTTTTTATGCATTGACGTATTTATCAAAATTGGATTGAAGTTTTCAATGTTTTAAAAAGTGGTGCAATAACAACCACAGTGGTTGGTGCATCCAAAAACCCCAACTATAATACGGGTTGGTTTCTTTGGGTAAGACCATTGCCTTCAGCTGCGAGATCTCAATGAAAATGTTAATTAGTACGGAAGAGAGGGGTGATCCCATGGCTGCACATTCATCATGTTCAATGTGCTTATCATTCCAAAGGAAGTATGAGTTCCAGAGGCAGAATTTGCGAGGTCCAGGTTAATCCTTAGCTAATCCCTGTGAGGTGAGGTTTTTGATGAGTAGCGTGGAGTCATCAATGGGCGTATTTGTGAACAAGGAGATTACATCAAAGGTCACCAGCATGTTGACTATTTGGCCTTCAGCATTCCGAATAATGTGAATGAAATCCATGGAAGTTTTAGCAAAATAGTCAGTTTTCCTGGCGAAGAGTTGAAGAGGATGTGCAACATATTGCGCTAGCTTGTGGGTTGGTGCATCGATGTTGCTGACGATGGGTCGTCAGTAACATCGATGCGTCAACACCTTCAGTGCCATCAAAGCACGCGGAAATTTGGAAACTAAGAAGAAAAAGAACCATAATGAAGCTACAAGATATTAACTTGCATTGCTGGAAAGATAGCCCAGGCGTGTACACTAATAGGCAATGGTTCGCATTCTTATATATAATTACATATTTTATGTATTTTATACACTCCTTCCCATGTATGGTTAATTTATTCATTCATTTATTTATTATATTACCGACACGAAGCCCGGATACATCATGAAATGACTTTCTTGCTTGCAAGAAAGAAAAACTTCTTCAATTACCTTTATATATATTTGTGGAGAAAGGAAAGTAACACGTTTGTATGTCTCCGCACATGTCCAATAATTTGATTTTCCTTTTCAGGATTTGATCTTTATACTTAATAAACGAAAATATAGTATCCATAGAGCATACTTTATTTCTCTTTAAAATTAGATCTTATTCTCAATATAATTCGAAACATATTCTATTGTTTCAGGCTTCACTTCGTGGAAGTAATTGATATCCATTATTGAAATAGAAAGAAAGACTCGTACCTTTCCACAGATTTTATTATGCGGCACGACGCGTTTCACCGACTTGCGGCATCATCAGGTACAAATTTGCAAAACAGACAGAGCAAGCATATATACCCTCAGGACAGAGTGGGGGCGGGGAGGGTTGGAAGGATTTGAGGGGGGTGGGGGCTCGCAGGTGCGTTGATGGATTGTTTTGACCATTTCCAGGCTAATTTCTCGGAGAGGAGTGGGGAGGGGTATGGGAATAATTGCTCATTACAAAGTGTCGTGTTGGGGTTCACCAAGTGCCTTCTAATCTCTAATTGCTCGAGAGCGTCCATTTTTAATCCTTTTGGGAGTGTGTGTAATATCTCTGGGACAAAGTCACTGCTGTGGTTGAATTCTAGTAAATGCTTGGCGAAGAGAGAGTTGTTATTCTGATTTTTGTGACACCTAGCGTGTTCCTTGACTCGTAACTTGATATTCCTGCCGGTCTGACCGACATAAACGCTGTTGCAATCCTCGCATTTCAGTTTATAAATGCCTGATTTGAGAAGGCTATCCTGGGTGTCTTTTCCATTGGCTAGAAGTTTGGAGAGGGTTATGGGTGAGTAGAAGGCTGCTTTGAGTGAGGTGGGTAGGCAGTTGGAAATCCTATATGAAAGATCTCCCAGAAACGGGATCGAGCACCACTTAAAATCTTTAGATACTGCGGGCTGAGATACGAAAATGCTTTTTATGGCCATTGCTTTTTGTTTTTTCCGTAGTAATGTGTCAACTAGTTTGGGGTTGAAACCATTGTTGGTAGCTATATTAGTGATATTCACGAGTTCAATTTTGAAGTTTTTGGGGGAAAGGGGGATGTGTAGGAGGCGGTGGATCATGGAGTGGAGGGCTGCGTGTTTGTGAGAAAAGTGGTGTGCGGAATCATTAGAAATTATATGGTCTGTATATGTGGGTTTCCTATAAATTGCAAATTCGTGTCTATTACCCCTAATTGTGATTGTCAAGTCGAGGAAGTTGATGGTGCCGTTGACGTCTTTTTCCATGGAGAAGGAGATATTCTGATGAAGAGTGTTTAGGAAATTAAGGAAGGAGTCTGTCCCCATGAACCCATCCGTTTGGCTGTAAAGGGTGTGGTTGAAACTAAAATAATTCTGGTTAACTGTCATTTTGATGAGGGGGACCAATTCGTCTGAGATATTTTGGGCAATGGTGGAATCCTTGAGTAGTTCTTCCACCCTAAGCAAAGTTTCCGATATTGGTACGCAAGTAAATAAATTGCTAATGTCGAAGGAGACTAGCCTCGCTTTTTCCGGGACATCAATATCTTTCAATTTTCGGGCTAGCTCTATAGAGTTTTTAACTCCATATTTAGGTTTAAAACCTGTGAGATCTCGGAGCAAAACGTCTAATTTTCGTGCCAGAAGGTGTGAAGGGGCGGACACAGCTGAGATGACAGGCCGAATAGGTATGGCTTTTTTGTGTAATTTGGGGAGTCCGTACAACCTGGGGGCGGAGGGGTTCATTTGGTTAAACTAAATTTTTCCCTAGCATTTAAAAACTTACACTTGAACACGGCACGTTTCACTTCACTTTGGAAACTCGCGGTTGGGTCTTTGGATAACGGAGTAATAGGATTGTTGTTGATGAACTCAAGGCACTTTTCCACATACACTCGTTTATCCAACACTACGACACTAGATCCCTTGTCAGCTTTCTGGATGATGAGGTCTTCCTTGCCAATAGTCTTCTTCAGGCGTCGGAGGGTGGACGTATGTTGCTGAAGGCTGGAAAAGCGGGTTGTTGTTGGCACTGCTTCCTTCAATGAGGACATGATGATTTCAGCAACTTGGTGTTTGGTAGCCAGAGATTGGTTCCGAAGGGCAACCTCGCAATCTGCGGCTAGATTTTTAATGTCGGCTTCGGAAACTTTCTTAGAGGGAGCAAACTTCAACCCTTTCTTTAAGATATTACTCTCCTCCTCAGTGAACGTATGATGACTAAGGTTGACAACTCTTGCGGCCGGAACAAATTTCGATACTGTGCGGGGACTGTTTTCTTTAGTAGTGCACTGGTAATTTTGAGGTGGACTATTAATAAGGTTACTCAGTTTTTTCCCCTGGGTTACATATTTGCGAGAAGAGATTTTACTCACTAGTTCTTTTACACCATCCACAAATGTAATCCATTCCGCAAAATGTAACTTAGAGCAAAGTTCTACGTGCAGACAGAACAAATAATGTGCAAAGGAATCCCTTCTTGCATACCACAGTTTCAGTTCCTCCCTTAACCACTGGATTTTCGCCTTGCGTATCGCTCTGATGGCCGTTGTGGACGACGAAGTGGCACGAACCTGGACGTTCGCTGGGAACACTCCGTTTTTGAGGCAACTGCTATTGAAGAGAATATTCAGAGATGCACTTCTGTATTTCACCGAAAGTTTTAAGTAAAGTTTCCCCTGTAATACCATACTAGCTTTGCGAATATATTCTATTGTTTCAGGCTTCACTTCGTGGAAGTAATTGATATCCATTATTGAAATAGAAAGAAAGACTCGTACCTTTCCACAGATTTTATTATACGGCACGACGCGTTTCACCGACTTGCGGCATCATCAGGTACAAATTTGCAAAACAGACAGAGCAAGCATATATACCCTCAGGACAGAGTGGGGGCGGGGAGGGTTGGAAGGATTTGAGGGGGGTGGGGGCTCGCAGGTGCGTTGATGGATTGTTTGGACCATTTCCAGGCTAATTTCTCGGAGAGGAGTGGGGAGGGGTATGGGAATAATTGCTCATTACAAAGTGTCGTGTTGGGGTTCACCAAGTGCCTTCTAATCTCTAATTGCTCGAGAGCGTCCATTTTTAATCCTTTTGGGAGTGTGTGTAATATCTCTGGGACAAAGTCACTGCTGTGGTTGAATTCTAGTAAATGCTTGGCGAAGAGAGAGTTGTCATTCTGATTTTTGTGACACCTAGCGTGTTCCTTGACTCGTAACTTGATATTCCTGCCGGTCTGACCGACATAAACGCTGTTGCAATCCTCGCATTTCAGTTTATAAATGCCTGATTTGAGAAGGCTATCCTGGGTGTCTTTTCCATTGGCTAGAAGTTTGGAGAGGGTTATGGGTGAGTAGAAGGCTGCTTTGAGTGAGGTGGGTAGGCAGTTGGAAATCCTATATGAAAGATCTCCCAGAAACGGGATCGAGCACCACTTAAAATCTTTAGATACTGCGGGCTGAGATACGAAAATGCTTTTTATGGCCATTGCTTTTTGTTTTTTCCGTAGTAATGTGTCAACTAGTTTGGGGTTGAAACCATTGTTGGTAGCTATATTAGTGATATTCACGAGTTCAATTTTGAAGTTTTTGGGGGAAAGGGGGATGTGTAGGAGGCGGTGGATCATGGAGTGGAGGGCTGCGTGTTTGTGAGAAAAGTGGTGTGCGGAATCATTAGAAATTATATGGTCTGTATATGTGGGTTTCCTATAAATTGCAAATTCGTGTCTATTACCCCTAATTGTGATTGTCAAGTCGAGGAAGTTGATGGTGCCGTTGACGTCTTTTTCCATGGAGAAGGAGATATTCCGATGAAGAGTGTTTAGGAAATTAAGGAAGGAGTCTAACTGTCGGTTGGTTCCGGTCCATAGGCATAGTATATCGTCCACGTAACGAAACCAATAGCCAACGTTTTTGTTATGCTGATTGTCAGCATTAAAAAGATGTGTTTCTACAGAATTGAGGAAGACTTCGGCTAGGAAGGGGGACAGTGGGGAACCCATAGCTAACCCATCCGTTTGGCTGTAAAGGGTGTGGTTGAAACTAAAATAATTCTGGTTAACTGTCATTTTGATGAGGGGGACCAATTCGTCTGAGATATTTTGGGCAATGGTGGAATCCTTGAGTAGTTCTTCCACCCTAAGCAAAGTTTCCGATATTGGTACGCAAGTTAATAAATTGCTAATGTAGAAGGAGACTAGCCTCGCTTTTTCCGGGACATCAATATCTTTCAATTTTCGGGCTAGCTCTATAGAGTTTTTAACTCCATATTTAGGTTTAAAACCTGTGAGATCTCGGAGCAAAACGTCTAATTTTCGTGCCAGAAGGTGTGAAGGGGCGGACACAGCTGAGATGACAGGCCGAATAGGTATGGCTTTTTTGTGTAATTTGGGGAGTCCGTACAACCTGGGGGCGGAGGGGTTCATTTGGATTAAACTAAATTTTTCCCTAGCATTTAAAAACTTACACTTGAACACGGCACGTTTCACTTCACTTTGGAAACTCGCGGTTGGGTCTTTGGATAACGGAGTAATAGGATTGTTGTTGATGAACTCAAGGCACTTTTCCACATACACTCGTTTATCCAACACTACGACACTAGATCCCTTGTCAGCTTTCTGGATGATGAGGTCTTCCTTGCCAATAGTCTTCTTCAGGCGTCGGAGGGTGGACGTATGTTGCTGAAGGCTGGAAAAGCGGGTTGTTGTTGGTACTGCTTCCTTCAATGAGGACATGATGATTTCAGCAACTTGGTGTTTGGTAGCCAGAGATTGGTTCCGAAGGGCAACCTCGCAATCTGCGGCTAGATTTTTAATGTCGGCTTCGGAAACTTTCTTAGAGGGAGCAAACTTCAACCCTTTCTTAAGATATTACTCTCCTCCTCAGTGAACGTATGGTGACTAAGGTTGACAACTCTTGCGGCCGGAACAAATTTCGATACTGTGCGGGGACTGTTTTCTTTAGTAGTGCACTGGTAATTTTGAGGTGGACTATTAATAAGGTTACTCAGTTTTTTCCCCTGGGTTACATATTTGCGAGAAGAGATTTTACTCACTAGTTCTTTTACACCATCCACAAATGTAATCCATTCCGCAAAATGTAACTTAGAGCAAAGTTCTACGTGCAGACAGAACAAATAATTTGCAAAGGAATCCCTTCTTGCATACCACAGTTTCAGTTCCTCCCTTAACCACTGGATTTTCGCCTTGCGTATCGCTCTGATGGCCGTTGTGGACGACGAAGTGGCACGAACCTGGACGTACGCTGGGAACACTCCGTTTTTGAGGCAACTGCTATTGAAGAGAATATTCAGAGATGCACTTCTGTATTTCACCGAAAGTTTTAAGTAAAGTTTCCCCTGTAATACCATACTAGCTTTGCGAATATATTCTATTGTTTCAGGCTTCACTTCGTGGAAGTAATTGATATCCATTATTGAAATAGAAAGAAAGACTCGTACTTTTCCACAGATTTTATTATACGGCACGACGCGTTTCACCGACTTGCGGCATCATCAGGTACAAATTTGCAAAACAGACAGAGCAAGCATATATACCCTCAGGACAGAGTGGGGGCGGGGAGGGTTGGAAGGATTTGAGGGGGGTGGGGGCTCGCAGGTGCGTTGATGGATTGTTTGGACCATTTCCAGGCTAATTTCTCGGAGAGGAGTGGGGAGGGGTATGGGAATAATTGCTCATTACAAAGTGTCGTGTTGGGGTTCACCAAGTGCCTTCTAATCTCTAATTGCTCGAGAGCGTCCATTTTTAATCCTTTTGGGAGTGTGTGTAATATCTCTGGGACAAAGTCACTGCTGTGGTTGAATTCTAGTAAATGCTTGGCGAAGAGAGAGTTGTTATTCTGATTTTTGTGACACCTAGCGTGTTCCTTGACTCGTAACTTGATATTCCTGCCGGTCTGACCGACATAAACGCTGTTGCAATCCTCGCATTTCAGTTTATAAATGCCTGATTTGAGAAGGCTATCCTGGGTGTCTTTTCCATTGGCTAGAAGTTTGGAGAGGGTTATGGGTGAGTAGAAGGCTGCTTTGAGTGAGGTGGGTAGGCAGTTGGAAATCCTATATGAAAGATCTCCCAGAAACGGGATCGAGCACCACTTAAAATCTTTAGATACTGCGGGCTGAGATACGAAAATGCTTTTTATGGCCATTGCTTTTTGTTTTTTCCGTAGTAATGTGTCAACTAGTTTGGGGTTGAAACCATTGTTGGTAGCTATATTAGTGATATTCACGAGTTCAATTTTGAAGTTTTTGGGGGAAAGGGGGATGTGTAGGAGGCGGTGGATCATGGAGTGGAGGGCTGCGTGTTTGTGAGAAAAGTGGTGTGCGGAATCATTAGAAATTATATGGTCTGTATATGTGGGTTTCCTATAAATTGCAAATTCGTGTCTATTACCCCTAATTGTGATTGTCAAGTCGAGGAAGTTGATGGTGCCGTTGACGTCTTTTTCCATGGAGAAGGAGATATTCCGATGAAGAGTGTTTAGGAAATTAAGGAAGGAGTCTAACTGTCGGTTGGTTCCGGTCCATAGGCATAGTATATCGTCCACGTAACGAAACCAATAGCCCACGTTTTTGTTATGCTGATTGTCAGCAATAAAAGATGTTCTTCTACAGAATTGAGGAAGACTTGAATAAACGAAAATATAGTATCCCTAGAGCATACTTTATTTCTCTTTAAAATTAGATCTTATTCTCAATCTAATTCGAAACATTTCATTCTTCACTTGTTTGTTACCGTTGCCACGGCAACAGTGTCACCAAATCAACGAATCAAAACAAACATTATTGCGTACTTCAGAAACAGCATTCTTTACACACTCACAGACCATAGGCTTTCCTTTCCAACTGAATGTCATGGAGCAAATTCTTAACGGTATGGCTTCTCATTTGCTTAAACAAGGATATGCTGTTTCAGGTTGCTAATCTTAGTGAATGTATTTTGGAAAGAATGGACGGGTGAGATCATTTGTGAGATATATGCCTTTTAAATTTGGAGAACACCTAATTACATACACAACAATAATACTTGCTGCTGAGATAGTCATGTTTTAATTGCTTTGGGCTCTGCTTGAATTGACTGCAGTATCATTCTCTGTAGAAAATATATTTGTAAATGTTCCTTTCTGAAGTAGTTAAGATCTATGTTTTTGGTAGAACTGAACGGGAGTCAAGTGTCAAACGACAGCTATAAACATCGTCAATAATGTTTAGAAAATAGTATTATTTCACATGCGCAATGATCAAACGATACATTGAGTCAAAATCATTCAAAATGGATTGTTAAAATACAATGGTTATAAATAGGAAGATTCGATATTTAAGTAGTTAACGCAAAATTAGATTTTTATTGTGTACTGTAGTGAGGGGCCATTTTATTTAATATGCTGAATCAATTCGCAAATACACCTATTAACGCCACAAATCCCTTGCTGTTGTGAAATACTCCTTTTTAATTATGGTGATTGTGACGTGAATTCATTTCTTCTTCTACATTCTGTTCGATTGGCATTGCTTCTATTCTTGAAAATGCCATTATTTAAGGATACAAGTGTGACCTTTATATTTCAAATGCATTTAATGTACTCACTTTCACAGCAAACCGATAATGGTTGATTATATGCAGTTTAATTGAGTACACTATGCATTTAGACGGGCTTTATTTTTATGCAAATTCAGAATCAATGGAAACAAAATTTAATTAAATATTGGAGCAATGTAAGACAATAAGAAGTCTCCTTGAATTTGAGTGTTTGTGTACAATAATTAAAAAATGTTTAACATCACCAATATAATGGCTTGTTCATTTAAACTGTTAAATTCTCATTAAGTATGATGAACGATCATGCATCTATTGTCCTTTGATTATGGAGAATTTAGTAAACCAAAATGTGCAAAAATAATAAAATGACACCCATCATAAATTCTGCCAAATTTCCTTGAAGAATTAGCAGTTTTAATGTAGCATTCTTGGATTTATTTTGATGAATTCACCAAACTCAAAGGATTTCATTTCCACCTTACTCATCTCTCAATAAACAATGGGTGTTACAAAAACAGTGTAAAAAAACAGATAGTTTTACATTTGAATGTCCACAATATGAAATGCGCTGTAAGTTGATGAAATTCCACAGAAAATAGTATTATTTAGATTTGCTCTACCCCACATGGTGTACAATCATGACTCCACAGCTAATTAAAAATGGTCTGCAGAAATCACGTTGCGGTGTATTAGCAAGGGAGCAAAAATCTCTCTTGTGTAGTAGCAAGATTCGTATGATATGTTTAGGGAAATGACCCCATAATTCATCACTGTAATTCAAATGACATGGAAAGAAGACGTGGTCAAGTGTTAAACGATACTCATTTGAAATGAGAAAGTTGAGCTTTAATTAGTTCATTACAGATCTGACTGATGTGAGTCTCCCTGGTTAGTTTTCTAATTATATTAATTCCTAGTATTTTAGAATTTTCAACATCAGTACATTTTTATATACTATAACTGCATACAATATGCTGAGTTTTGTTAGTATTTAAACCTAAATGATTAATATGAAACCTGCCTGCTTAGCCTGTCTTTGAGTGGCTCTGAGTCGTACCTTTGCATCTTCTAGATTTTGACATTTTTGCACACAAAAAGCATAATAAGCATATAAAACATATGTAGGTTTAATTTTACAGGGCAAATCAGTAATCATGATGATACTGAAAGTAGCTCAAAGACTAGAAATTCTTCATGAAAATATGGGCATTGAAATTATTATTAGAAACAAAATGAGGCAATGTCTTTATGGACAAATTAACCCTAGAACTACTAAAAATTTAAGAGAAATTAGGTAAATCAGATTGTTGTGCTAAGATACAATTTTCAAGGAAATAATGAAATAAACTCCTAGTAATAATAATCTAGAAGGAACTTGAATCCTTAAATGAAACATCCCTATCCTGTTCCTTCCCTTTTCTTGCTTGCCTCACATTCTCCCCTCTATTACCAACTTGAACAGTCCCCTGTCGGTCAATATGCCCTTCATCCATTTTTACTGCCTCAATAGCATTTCTCCCAACCAACCCCTCTCTTCACCCACCATACCAAGTACTTTCTCATTGGTTTTCTTCTCGGTCCATTTCACCTTCTCCATTTTCTCCACACCCACATGTCAAAAGCCTCCAGTCCACGACTATCCTCCTGCTTCAATGACCACATTTCCGTATATGACTATGCACCATATCAAAAGTTTCCCGAGTCTTTTTTTAATATCCTTACTCAACGTCCCTGTCAATAACTCTCTCCTCCTTATGAAAGCCTCTGCGCCTAGCGTAATTCTTCTCCATACGTCCCTACTACTTTGACCGTGTTGGTCCAAAATGATTCAGAGATACGCCAACTGTTCTACCTGCATAAGTTTTTGCCCTCCCATTTTAATGTTTAGCTTAGCTTTATTCTTTCTAGAAAATTGCATAAACTTGGTTTTATTAATTTTGTTTCTCATCCCATATCTGTCCCACTGAATCTCCAATTCACCCAGCAATCCTTACAACCCCTTGTCTGACTGACAAACAAAAGCTTAA
Source organism: Hetaerina americana (assembly GCF_022747635.1). NCBI lineage: Eukaryota > Metazoa > Arthropoda > Insecta > Odonata > Calopterygidae > Hetaerina > Hetaerina americana. The sequence goes on from NW_027286581.1 coordinate 396,018, forward strand.
TTAATTTATTTTTTCATACTCCGAGTGTATCCGATACCCATGGTGGGCCCTTCTCAGGCTAATTGATGGTTCCTGATAAAGTGATCCTCAGTTTAATTGTGCGCAGAGAATCGCGATGAGGTAATAGCACGTGTCTTAAAATAATAATTCGTTAGCTCAGCACAGATTAGCATATCCCACCTGTCCGAGATAATATGGAACTTCCAATTTAAAGACGTACACGGGGACATGATAGTCTATGAGACACTGTCACGTACACTGAATAAATCACTAGTCCATCCGTGCAACCCCTCACCTGACACCAATATGTCGCGAGGGGGGTTTCTATGGTGCAACACAAAGGGTATCGGGGAAGGTCAGAGTAACTACACCGAGTATTACCAAAGCAGCCGTATATTACCCAACATCAGTCATAATGCAACATTTACATAAGTATAAGCAAATTATGGATGGCTAGACCCTCGGTAAACCAACGCAAGTGCGGACAGAATTAAAATGGCAGAAAATTCCCAGGAACAGGATAAATGCTGGGTGGACGCGGTCACGAAACACATAACCTAGGCAGAGCCCTCGTCCGTCGGAAAGGAAGGGAGTATTGCAGGGTGGACGAGGTTAAACGAACGTAACCTAGGCAGAGCCCTCGTCCGAAGTTTAGTCAGGAATAGGACACACTGTCGCGACAAGCGCAACATAGCTGAATCATCGTGCCCTACCGGTCACCGCCAGATAACCAACTGACTGCTTTTTGCCCGGCGACCAGGGCTTTTATACCCAATTTAGGAGTCAGGGGAGGAATACTTTTGAAACATTGTCTTTGGTCACGTGGGACATTCGCAGGAGCCAGGGAAGGAGTACCATGTCGCATACTTGCGACAATAGATATAAAGTTTTGCAAAGTTACCATCTAGAATTTCGTTCAAGTAAAATGAGCTCTGTTGTTTAAAATATTAAATCTTCCTATTTACGCCACACATGGAAAGAATGGACTGGTGAGATCTTTTATGAAACATATACCTTTTAATTTCTGGAGAACATCAAATTACATTCACGACAAGATTACCAGCTGCTGAGATAGTTGTCTTTTAATTTGTTCTGATCATAAACTCTGCTTGAATTGACTGGAGTATCCATCTAAGCGTAGAAAATATATATGTTAATGCTCCTTTTTGAAGTAATTATGGTCTATGTTTTGGATGGAATTGAACAGGAATCAAGTGCCAACCTACAGCTGTAAACAGTGTCAATATAAATTGAAAATAATACTTAATTTTGTATTCCATGATCAACCAATACATTGAGACCAAATTATTCAAAGTGAATTTTTAAAATACAATTTATTGAAAGATTCAATATTGAAAAATTAAACATAAAATAAACTGTATTTAATACACGCTCGGTAGAAGATAGGGCTTCTTAAGTTATTTCCACAGCCATTTTGCAATTACCCAATTGGGTGCCACAAATCACATATTATGAAGCACTCCTTTTTAATTACATTGTTTGTAAAATGAATTCATTTCTTCATCTTCATTATATTTGATTGGCATCTATTGGCTTAGAAATGCCATTTATTTTAGAATATAAGCATGACATATAAAAGTCAATTGTTTTAAATGCACGCGATTTAAAAGCTAATTAATAATGACTGATTCCATACAGGTTCATTGAGTATACTTTATTTATTTTTATAGGCTTTATTTTCATAAAAAAATTCAGAATCAATCAAAACAGATTTCTATGAAATATTGGAACAGTTTAAGACGATGAGAAGTCTCCTTGAATTATAAAGTTTGTGTTCAAAAATTATAAAATATCAAACCAATTTAATGGCAGACTCATTTAAACAGTTATTAATTCATTTATGCATTCATTGTCATTTAATTTTGGACAATTTATAAACTCAAATTAAAACAAACATATTAAATATTAATCTTCATTACCTCAGAATAAAACAACCAGAAACGGACATATTTTCCCAGATTTATGAAGAAGGTTTGATTGCCCAATTGCTTGATGCGTGAGTGTTGTGGTGTCCGATGGATTCCCAGCAACATCACTAATCACTACTTCCAAGATTTCCTTTGACTGGTTCCCCTCCTGTTCAATTAGAGATTGATGAAACTGCTGGAATTCTTCAATGCTTTCGGGCAATAATTGATGATTACTCAATTGAAATAATATCTGTGGAAATCAAGTTATATGCTGACCACTGTACTGATTCTTTTGTTTAAAAAAAAATCAAGTTTTATAGATTGGTAGTGTATAAATACTATTAATGAAATTAGAAATTAGTACTAATGAAATTAGTATGTTGTTTTGCATTGATCATTCTTCATAAAACTATGAGCAAACCAACCAAACCAACCGAAGAATGATATTTGTCAAAGAGGCAGAACATTCTCACTCCATTCTCTTCCAATGTTATGCCATAGCATACATATGTGCTCGTCAAACACTATCTGCATTTTGCAGACAATGGTACCTTTATGAGGGATAGACATCCTTGTGTCAAGCTAAAGGAAATTAGCCCTCTGCTTGTATTTCTCAACAAAAAGTTCTCAAGTTTGTTGACACCTGAGAAGAAGATTTCTACTGATAAAAATGTTATTCTTTACAAGGATGAGCTCTCACTGATGCAGTATGTTTCCCTGAAAGGAGCCAGATTTGGGGAGGAAACGTTTAGATTTGCTAAGCCTATGTCTGGATATATATGGTCATTTAATATTATTTCTATAGGAAAAAGTTGGGTCATGATAGTCCAGGAGGGTAGAGCATTGGACTATTGACCGGAGGGTCCTGAGTTCAAACCCCAGGCAAGGCACTCAGGGCACCTGATGCTCCACTCAAGCTATGTGATTTTTTCTGGTACCAATCTTCCTGGTAAACCTTATCTGCCACAGTGAAAGTAACTGGCTCCCCTTAATACCCTGATGTGTGAATTTCACAGACTGTATAGAGCTAAGTACTGGGTGAACTCTACCATCACCCATAAACCGACCTTCCAGCATTGATTACTGTGTTTATGGTACACAGGAAATGGTCAGTATTGAACGTGGAATATACCAATCTTCCTAATACATCCTTAGATTGTGCTAGCAGTAATGAAACCTCTGCTAGGTCAAAGATTATTGCTTGACTGCAGACAACTATTACACCTCCTCAGAGCTGGCTGATTTATTGGCTATGAAAGGAACCGATAGACATGGGACATTGAGAATTAAAAGGAAGGAAGTACTAGATGACGTATAGACTAAAGAAGTTGAAAAAGGAGGAATTGACTGCCCTCCAGCAAGGCAAAGTGATTGCTATGAATTGGGAAGATGAGAAGGCCGTCAAGTCTCTGTACCTTTACAGTACATAATACGGAATTTGTGGAATATAAATGAAAAGGATATGGTGCTATAAAAGCCAAAAGTTGCTGTTGTGTACAATAATACAATAGGTGGAGTAGAAAGGGAAGATCAGCACCTGACAAATTTCCCCATTATGAAAAAAGGGGGGCAATAAATATTTAAAACATTTTTCACTTGTTGGACCAGGGCACATGGAATGGATTTCTGTTGCAGAGAAAGGGTGGTGGACCAAAGGGTAAGTTCAGAATTTAGAATCAAACTAATGGAAGATGTAATTGAAGGGTACATTGCATATGATATAACATGTGAGGGTAGAAGGCCTTCAGTAGAACCAAATCCTTGATCCTCTATGTAAGTTACAATTTCCCAAGTATATTCCACCTACAGAGAAGAAGGAAGAGCTTTGTAGGATGTGTGCAGTTTGTTGTGCCAAAAGGGATGGAACAAGCAAAAAGTTTGGAAAAGAAGTGGGATGCCATTTCCAAGCATGTCACAGCCGCTAAGAACAGACATGTGTTTTTATGAACGGGAGGAGATTTTCGTGTGTTTTAAAAATATGGTTGAAAGAATTCGTAAATCATGCCTTAAGTTTCTACGTCATTTTATTTTAATCCCCATGTTGTTTCGTCATCCTGTTTTTCAACAGGAATTAATAATTCTAAATCGTCGATGACTTCATTTGCGTGTGACTGATCCTGAGCAACTTTCATTTGCCGCTTTGTTTGTAATTCAAATTTCGAAAATTATGAAGAAGAGTTGCTGTTTCTCTCGCTTTTAATACACAAAACATTCTAAATTAAAATAATTTAATTAGAATGTGCCAATTGCAAATTGCCATACATTCTCAATCGTTTTCTCTCTGAATATATTGATTATGCTGATTAAATTGTAAACACAATTACTTTCACTTTTGCCACATTTTTTCATTGGTGCGTTGTTGATGCAAAAGAAGAATGGGGGTCCTGCTACCGACCGACCAATCGATGCTTATGGACTGCGCCGTTAGGTGCATCTTATACCAATATCCAGCTATGATGATCAATGGGCGTGGGATATAAGTGGTTTATGGGCGAAGTTAAGCTAGTGAGTATATTTTATTGCAGTTTGTGACAGTATTATATTTGGAGATTATGACTGCCCATTTATGCTTGCTTTAGCACAATTGTATCTGAAATGGGGATTATCAGGGTAATCCCATAAAGGTTCTAATAATGGGTTACCAGTATTTCCTATTGCTTGTTGAAATGACGTGGCTAGGTCGCTTAGATATGTTGGAAGGTCCGGTATATTTAGGTCCGTGTGAATATCTGAGTTTCTTACAAACCAGGCATCGTTGGCAAGGGTTCGTAGAGTATTATTTTAGAAGCGTGTCATTTTCTTCAATTTGGTGGCGGCTATTGAACCCCAGGCTCGGTAGCCTTCATATAAATAAATGAAAGGGCTAACTTTGTAGTTCCACACGAAAACGATTTATTCACACGAGCCGGGTTTCGAAGTAAAACTTCATCATCAGGTGAGCTCTCTACATTTGCAGCCCTTCTTATATATACAGCCAGGGCGGGGGTGGGGTGGAGATAATCAGGAAGGTTTGGGAGGGGTAAATTCAGGATTGGTTTGCGTGCCGGAGGGGAGGGCAGTTTGGCGTCCCCTCCGCGATGTTGGTGGAATGTGGAGCGGGAGGGAGAAGGCTACATTGTAGAGCTCTCGTGAGTCAGCGGATTAGAGAGGGTTAGATGAAGGGGAGGGGGTGGTGTCATCGGCCACCGTGAGGATTGGGACTTTAAGGAGGGGAGAGTGGGAGGCATACAGAAATTCGTTAACAATATTTTCATTTAAACAAACACTATTTAAAATTTCTAAATGTTCTAAGGCGTCTAATCTATAGCCTTTGCTTTCAACATGTAAAATTTCCAAATCAAAATCACTTTTATGGTTATTATCAATCAAATGCTTTGCGAATTGAGAGTTCATCTTTTTATTTCTTGCACATGCTTGATGCTCCTTCACTCGTTCTTGGAATTTCCTCCCTGTCTGTCCGATGTATATTGCCCCGCAATCGCACTTTAGCTTATATACTCCACTCTTTTCCTTATATGGGATTCTGTCCTTTGCGTGGGAGAGCAGGCCCCTGAGGCTTGATTTGTTATAATAGGCTATCTTAATTCTACATTTTGGAAGTTTCTGACATACTTTTTGTGAAAAATTGTCTAAATAAAGGATTCTGCGCCACTTGGCTGCGGGGTCCTGTGGCGGTTCAGTACTGTAAATATCTTTCAATGCCATTTTATTAAGTTTTTTGCGGTATAGTTTCTCTACTAGCTCCTCATCGTAGCCGTTGTTTCTTGCAATCAATTTAATCGTGTTAAGTTCTTTTTTGACGTTGTTTTGCGACATTGGGACGTTCACCAACCGGTGTATCATTGAATGGAAGGCGGAGAGTTTTTGCGGGAAGCAATGTCTTGACTTGAAATGGATAACTTGATCTGTGTATGAGTTTTTCCGAAAGATAGAGAAATCAAGCCGGTTGTTTAATTTTGAAATTTTTAAATCAAGAAAATTCAGTGTATTATTTTTTTCTACTTCACAGGTGAATTTTAGGTTTTCGTTCAAAGAATTTAAATGTGTAAGAAATAGCTTAATTTGCCTTTTGGAGCCTCTCCACACACAAAACACATCGTCCACATATCGATACCAACACAACACATTATTTGTTAGTTCGTTACACGTCTGATCAAGTCTAGGGCCGAGATTTTTTCTTGTAGCCTGTTTAAGATGCATTTTTCAAGAAGTTTGCCCATGCAGGGGAGCAGGCCACTGGGTCTATAGTTCAGGATATAAGAAGGATTTTTATCGGGTTTTGGAAGGAGTATTATCTTAGCCGTTTTCCATGTCTTTGGGAAGTACGATTGGGAAAGACAGGCATTGAGGATAGAGAGTAGGTGTTTGATAAAAGATTTAGGAAGGTTTTTCAGGTGAAGGTAGGAGATTTGATCGGGTCCCGGTGATGACTTTGTTTTGGAGTGGGACATAATGGAGTAAAGTTCTTGAGGAGTAATTTCCAGGAATATGTGGAATGGGCAAAGTGAGAGGCCAGAGACGCTGTTCAATGCTTCTGAATCCAACCAGGATGTATTATCGTTTTTAAAAATGCATTCGAAGGAGTCGGCAGAGGTATTTGCTTTGTCGCTGTCATCGTATGGTGCTCTCCCATTATGTGGTATTGGCGGGGTGGGTACCTTTTTCCTTCGTAGACAGCGGGCTAGGGTCCATACCGAAGTGTCCTTATGTGAGAGTGAACTTATTTTCTCATGCCAAGTTTTTTCTCCAAGTAGTTGTAGGGCTTCTCTAGTGTTGCACAGTTTGAAGAGAAGTTCACAGTGATCAATGCAACCTCTGTAATTGGCTGTGTGTGGACCACCACAGTTTACGCATTTGGCTGGGGAGGTTTTGTGTTTCTGGCATTCTCTATAATGGTGAATGCCAGCACATTCGGTGCATTGAGGTGGGAGGCCGCACGTCTTGTAGGTGTGCCCATTGCATTGGCAACTTAGGCACTGTGGAGGTTCAGGTGGAGGTCTGTATGGTTCCACCGAAGTCTTAAGGTGGAGAACCAAATTTAGCTCTAGAAATTCTTTAGAGCAGGAGGAGACCTGGAGTCGGACTTGGTAGGGTAGGAGAGGGATGGGGACGATTCGTGGGAGCTCGGCATTAGGGTTGGCGCCCTTTCTGCTCTCTGAAAACAGTTTGGTCGGGTGGAATGCAGTTGAGAGGTATTCTCCGCAGAGAAGCCAATGTCCGCCAGAGCTTCTTCAATGTCTTCTTTTGGGATATTTGTGGGTATTTCCCGAAGGACAAAATGAGGATTTTTGTTGGATTGAAGTTGGTACGTACCTGTATAGTATGCGTAGTTAATGGAGGTGAGTTTTTTAGTGACAGCTTTGAAGTCGGAGATGGTTTGGTATTGAACTCGAATCTCATTGCGAATGAGATTTGCCACAGGAGGAATTGTGCAGGCTTGCCGGATTTCATTGCATTTAATTTGCCAGTTGGTTATGTCGCAGAGAAAAATGGGAGGGATACGGGGTTTAGGAGGTGGAGTGGGCTGAGCTTCAGTGTCTGCATCTTCACATGGGGTTTCCTCATTTTGGTCATCCTAGGGGGAAGGGGAGAGGCAGGTGAAGCGGTTACATGTGGAAATTCGAGAGAATTGCTGGGCAGATTGGTTTCTGGGCTTTCGTTTGGTGGGGACCGTTTGGTAGGGCTAATCGGCAGGAGAAGAGCGCTTGATTGTAGGACTTTGGGTTTGGTATATAGGTGGTTGGTTAGGCTCTTGAGTGGATTGAGGAGGAGTTTTACTCCCAGCGCACCTTGGCAAGTGGGCTGACGAACTGGGGGGGTCCTGCTCCAGGAGCGTCTCGCCTTATATAGCATCGCGCATTTGGGGGGATGACATTACATTGGCAAAAGTAATGAATGAAAATCATACAAAAATAATAACTAAAATAAACATTCATCTTCACATTGTTCACTTGTGAAATTCGTAGCACTACATTAATGCAGTAACGTCGGCATTTTCTTAGCCTGAGTGTTCGTAAAAAAAGTCATAGAATTACAGCAAACATTAAAATATAAGTACATATGACTAAGGTTAAAATGAAGGAGCACTCCATCTTTGTTTTCCTCTTTCCTCAAAGCTTGCACTAATATTCACGTGAGCACTATACATACCGTCTGGAATAATAGAGCGAGGAGCATGCAGAGTCCGCTTGTCCAGCCGGTCTTCTCCTCCAGGAACCAGGTTAACTCCTCAATGCAGCCGTAGAAGAAGGTCATAAAGTTGAAGGACTAGCATACTAGTGACACAGTTATTGGCACTTCTGAATTTCGGTTTCCGGGCGGCGTTTGCGGCTCTTTGCCTGCGATTGTGCTTGCGGTGGGTGTGGTGGAGAGGTTTCCTGGCTCTCGGGGAATTTCCTGGGTGCTAAGGGAGTGCGGCAAGGGACCTTGGGATAGAAAGGGAGTAACTGTTGCAGGTAACTTGTCGCATCACCGAATTGGGTGGGCGCATTAGGAGCCAATCGATGTCCTTCCAGGTGTCGAGGCCGCCAGGTGGTTGTGGTCGCGGCAGCAACATTGCGTCCATCGTCTTCCGTGCATCGGGCATCTTCTTCCCATGTGGAGGCGGTCATGGTCATCAAAGGTTGGGTCAGGGATGGCACCAAGTGCAGATCCTTTCCAGGGATGGGCGCATACTCGGGGGTGAATTGGATACACCATTCTGCATCGGTGTCCAAACTGCATCTCCGCCTCTGAGAGTCCTCGCACTTGCAAGTCGGACACATCACTTCCAAAAATGGCAACTAATTTCCTCCTCTGGGGTACAATTGCTCCAGGCAGGCTCAATCCCTCTTCCGGTTAAGAATGGATTTTAGGATTAGAGGAAAGTTCTCTACTAGGTAACGGTCGGAGATTATAGGGGAAAGAGGGATTAGAAGGAGGACTTGGAGTTGCAATATAATCTTCAAGGCCTTCGAAGTTGGATGGTGATAAGGAGACACGAGCGGGTTCTTTTGGAGAGGGGTATGCTGGAGGTTGCTCGGCGTCTTGTGGTGCCATGCCGTCACCTAAAAACAGGGGTAAGGGATTATCTGGCGGTGAGGGTAAAAGGTTACGCATATGAGCTAGGAGACGTCTTCCGTCTTTCAGGTCCTCTATGTCTGCGGTAACCGGGCTTCTAAATTTAACTGTTTTGGAGGGTTCTCTCCAACGGGAAACTAACTTCCGTGCTTGACCACTTGGTGCTTGCTGTTTCGATAAGTGAGCAATGCGAAGCCCAGTTGTTCGTCCCAATCAGAGTGGTCTTGGGCTGCATAATGGGGAGTCACGGAAGCAAAGGAATGGTGTGCATGCCCTAGACGACCATTTGAGGCGGGGTTATATGGAGAGAAGTGAAGATAGATTTTATTTTCAGTTCCCTGCAAACGTTTTTCATTAGTTCCGAAGTGAAGTTTGCACCTCTGTCTGCCAGTAAATATTTAAGCACACCGTGACGGCAAATTATGTGCTCGACAAAAAATCCTGCTACTGTTTTGGCCGATTGATCTGGAATCGTAAGGGCTTCATGATATCTTGTGAAATAATCTTGGCGAGTTAAATGATATTGGTTAACTCGGAGGGATAGGGGTAGTGGTCCAACAATATCCAAAGCTAATTTCTCAATTGGGTAGGCGGCTTCAACCAGTGGCTGTAATGGAATATTATTCACGCCTAATTTGCTCTTTTGGCATTCGATGCAATGCTGAACGTACTGGAGGGTGTCGGAATAACAGCCTTTCCAGTTGAAGTTCGCTGGACGATTTCCACCATTTTCTCGATTCCGCGATGATTCCTGATAGGAAATTATCGTGGCAACGAGTCAAAATGAATTTCCGCATATTTTTGGGTGCACATATTATAAAAATTGGTTCAATCTCCGAAGGGTCAACTTTCTATAGCACATTTTCCTCATCGTAAAAGTAGCCGGACTAATGGGAACTCCTTGAACCCGTCCCATCGCTATTCTCCACGAAGTCATTCAGTTTATGAAACAGTGTTGCACCGTGTCGGCCTCTTCGCAGGGTCCTAATGGGGGATTCTCGCACGAAATGAAATCTACTTCCTCACCTTTACTGCAAACAGATTCTAAAGACATCATGTGGTCAGGTTCAAATTTAATGGTCTTGTTCTCAAATAAATCTAACTACGATACTTTTTCATAAAATCCAAGCCAAATATGCCTTCATTGAGTGTGTCCCCTAGATTTATTACCAAAGCATCATGAGGGTAAACACGATTGTCTACACAGAAAGGTACGCCACTCTGACCGTTTGTCATCAATACATGACCTGAGGCGCTTCTCATTCACGCGCGGTCGTACGGGGCTATTCCTAATGTATCTAAAAGGAACACTCTTTCGTGAAGTATCGTGACCGCCGCGCCTGTGTCTACAAGGAAGTGACGTAATTTTCCTATAATCTGCACGCTAATCGTCATTCCTTTCACTGGAGTGATGGATAGGATGAGGTCTTCCCCAACCCGCTGGTCGGGGTCATCCCGTTTCCCGTGGCCATTCGGTTTGAGCGCTCTGGACAATTAATTGGAAGGTGGCCAACTTCCTTACATATTCCGATGCATAGCGGGGGACAGTCTCGGGAAATATGTCTCCTTGCTCCGCAGTTAAAACAAGCTCGAGTTTTAGAGCGACAATCGCGAGCTATGTGGCCCGCACACCCACAGGAAAAGCATTTTGCAGCGTATCCGGTATTTGAGGTGTTAGCTGTAGCATTCGGCCGCATAGGAGCTTCGTACGAGGCGGGTTTACTACCGGCAGAGTTATTTTGGGGCAAAAAGCGAGCGCTTCTTGAGTTCTGCACTGTATTAACTTTTGCTGACGCCAGTAGTTGAACGCAATTTGAAAACATCCGTTCTAGGGAGAGGAGGGAAACGCGAGCTAAGAACTTATTACGTGGGTTTCTGGAAAAACTTTTCAGACACTCTAGAATGTGAGGATTGGCCAAAGCATATTCTGCCGCCGGCCCATGCAGGTGTAAACGGGTTACGCAAAGAGCATAAGTTTTATTCCAAGAGCTAAGGTGCCTCGTGATTTTTAAGCATTCTAAAAATTTTTCGACCGTCACATCATCGTCACCGCTAAAATTCAGAATGAAATAGACATGGTTCCCCAATGTGTTGCTTGTGAATGGATTATTCCCTGTAGGAGAGGCTGCGGTGGCAGGCTCAATGGAGTGCACAGTAGGATCTAAATCATTTTGGGTAGTGGAACCCCTTAGTGAAGTCGACTCAAAATGGGGAGAGAAATGGTTTAGCGGGGAATAACTAGGCATAGCCATGACGGTAAACAGTAGCACGCGACACAGAAATATGAAAATGAATGCAGGTTACACTAGATTAGCCAGAGCAATAAGTTCAACTAACATACACAAAATGGAAAAAACAAAATTATCAGTGGATAAGATTCCAGTATTTTGATGAGGAATTGAAAAATTATCTTGGAATGTTAATGAACCACTTGGGGGATTATGTTTTAGGTTACGGGTTCGAGACTCAAAATTTCTTTGCGATCCTACACCTGACACCAGAATAATGTCGCGTGGTTGGCGACACAACAGCCACTCTCAACAAATACCTTGACAATCTACATCTTGCACTCCTCAAATACAGTTAACCAGAAACGCTGAAAAAATAAAATGCACCACTCCACCCGACCACACACACCACACAATAACAAGCTCACATCTGACGCAAGACTCAACCTTTGCGCCACCTATTGCCCCGGATCACACAGACTGAAAACCTTTCTTGAAGAACTATCTCCTATTTGACATGACAATGACGCGAACTCATCCTCACTACCCCAATGCCCATGTCATGCAAACAGACGACCCGCCAATCTCAAAAACCTTCTTAGATCCACCAACCCTTCGGCACCCCCCCCCGTGACAAATTTCCTGATATTTCCCCTACTTGCAACCATCCCCGATGTTAAACCTGTCTTCTTATTAGGTCTACTCCCCACTCCCTACATTCTCTCATTGCCCTCTCACCACGTTCCCACACTAATTGCCTATCAAAAAACATAATTTATCTTTCTTCATGCAAACATTGCACTTCCTTTGACAGAGGCAAATGCATTACCCCCTTACCTATTCGAATGAATAATCACCGGTACTCCTGCAATTCTGCCTCACTCTCTTCTCTTCCTATCCCTTCACACGCCAATTCCCACAACCTTTCATTCGACCAGCCTTTTGCCCATTATTGTGCCGCTCGTGTAAAACTTTCCGTACAATCGTTATATTAATAAAAATAAATATCTCACCGTCCGTCCTACCTTAGCGTCTGCCACATAGACAAATATTAAACAATTCAACACGGGTGAAAATGTCATCATTCTTAAAGGGGCTTGCATACCAACATAATAAAAACAAAATCTTGACTATCAGACTGTCCAAATCCGCGAAAAAAAAAACATTTCCCGTTATTTTCTGAACACACAGCTCAGTAGACAGTTATATCTAAATGTGTCACATTAACTAACATTCAACAGGAAGAAATGTTAGAGTTCCTGAAATTTGACATGATACAAGTCCTATTAATTAATGTTTAAATAAATTTTCATCGTATTCTTAATGAAATGAAACCAAAACTGTTTCATTCGTTCCTACATAATATTAATAACTACTTACAGTTGTATGAAGTCCTAAAATCGCAACCATATACTAACCTGGCGGTATTTTGAATGATCGGTACGGTTATCACTAAGTCACGCTATCACATTATGCATGAGAATAGTGGTCACTTTATATGATTATTCAATCACTTCCAGCTCCTCGGTCCAATCCCTTTTTTATTCATAATATCTGGGATTTTACACATCCTCTCAATGCCCAGTTTCCTATTTTATTTAAATTCTGAATTAATCGTCTGTGTAAAGAATTATATAAAAAAATAAATATTGAAGGCACGAGGTTTGGCTGAAAACCAAAATCCACACACGTGCTTGTAGACTATGCAAACAAAATTACCTCTAGAAGCACTCCTGGTCAGTAGACATGTGGAAGCTGCATTACCTCTCAACAGGCATGCTAAGGAGTGAGGTCGTTAAACTATTCATACAGTGTATTTCGAGAAGCGGATGAAGTATGGAGACATGTTCTAGTGTAAAAAAATAAAATGACCTCCATAAGCAATCCTGGTCTCTAGGCTCTTGGAAGTAACATTCCGAGGCATGCGAAGGTATGAGAGCGTTGCGTTCATTTGGTGTATTTTGAGAAGCGGAAGTTTGGAGATGTGTTCTAGTACTACAAGCAAAATGCCCTTCAGAATCACTTTTAGTCTTGGCATATGGAAGTAACATTCCTCTCCAACACGCATGCCCAGGGTTGAGGTCGTTGCATACTTACAGATGGTTTTGAGAAGCGGAAGTATGGAGACGTGTTCTAATTCTGGAAAATGAATGACCTGTAGATGCACTCTTGGTCTTCAATCGTGGAAGTAACATTCCCACACATTACGCATGCGCAGATTTGAGGTCTATGCAGTATTCATCCAGTGTTTTTTGAGAAGCAGAAGTATGGAGACTGGTTGTAGTATTACAAAAACATGACGGTTAGAATAACTCCTGATCTGGGCACCAGAAAGTATCATTCGCCCAAACACGCCAGCCCAGGTTTGAGGTCGTTGTAATTTATATTCAACCAGTGTATTTTGAGGAGGGGAAGTATGGAGACATGTTCTTGTAATGCAAAGAAAATGTCCTTCAGAAGCACTTTTTGTCTTGGCATATGGAAGTAACATTACCCTCCAACACGCATGCGCAGTTCTGATATCGTTTTATTCATCCAAGGTATTTTGAGAAGCGGAAGTTTGGAGACGTGTCCTAGTACGACGAACAAAATGACTTTCAGAAGCACTCCTAGTCTCGGCATGTGAAAGTAACATTATTCCACTACACGCATGCGCAAGTTTTAAATCGTTTCATTCACCCAGTGTATTCTGAGAAGCGGAAGTATAGAGACGTGTCCTAGTACTACAAACATGACTTCCAGGAGCACTCCTGGTCTGGCGGCATGTGGAAGTAACATTCCCCCTCTAACACATTTGCACAGGTTTGAGGTTGTCACGTTAATCAAGTGTATTTTGAGAAGCAGAAGTTTGGAGATTTGTTCTAGCGCTATGTCAACACGATTTAAACCTTGCTCTGGTAAAACTTTCAACTGCTGGAAAAGTGATTCCTATTGAGGTTTATCATCGGTTAAGGGCCCTTTATGGAAACAATGCTGGCCATAGGTGAGACGAGGGGACGTGTTCCTGCTCTATGTCAGCATGGCGAATTTAAACAGCGCAACTTATAGAAGTGACTCCTACTGAGATTCAACCGTCGTTTTAAAAGGCTGTTCATTACGATGATGATGCTGTATGTAGAGCTCCTGTTAATGGATGGGTGGTAAAATTTCGTGGTTGTGAGCCTGGAAAAGCCAATAATTGGTCAATGAAACCGGCAGCGGACCTCCGATAACTGACCCACAGGCAATATAAACATTGCAAACTCGTCATTGAAGATTTGATTGAAAATGACCAAACGCGAATCACTGATATCAAAAGCATATATCGCAAACCATATTTTTAGAATACGAATACTGTTGTACGTGTCGGCTTCATAATTGAAAATTTGGGACATTGTAAAATCTGTGTTCACGATGGGTTCACTTAAAGAGAAGAAACAAAATCCTCCTTGATCCCTTATTCGATCTTGTGCCATGCAATTCTAGTTTTTTTCCCTCTCAACTCAAAAGACACCTCAAAGGGTAATCAATACACCTCGGACGATGAGGAGGGGATCGAGATGGTGCGGGGGCTAACGTACTGGCTTCCCACCCTGAGGGCGCGGGTTCAAATCCCGGCGGTGTTGAATATTTTTCAGAGGTATCTCGATCCCTACTTGAGGTGCTTTGTGGAGGGCACTTTGAGTGAGTACGCCGTCCGTCGGATGGGACGTTAAGCCGCGGACCCCTTGGCGCCTTTCGTAAAGAGTAGGCTAATGCCGACGCCGGGTTTCTCTCCACCCTTCATCCTTTCCTGTCCTTCCCCTATGGCGCAAATGACCTTAGCTGTCGGTCGCCTCCCCTCAAAACTACTACTACTCGGACGATGAGGAGGCGAAGGCAAAAATTTGATAACAGCACACTGTTTAATCTCGCCATGTAGACATATAGCACACACTAGAACACGTCTCCATACTTCCTCCGCCCCTCAAAATACACTGGATTAATATAAAGACCCAAAACCTTCGAATTTGTGTTCGAGAGGGAATGATACTTCCACAAGCCCATGCCAGGAGGAACGTGGAATGTTAGGACAATGATTATGATGGGTAAACTGGAGAATATTAAGAGAGATGGAAAATGGAAGAATTGATATTTTAGGTCTATGTGACGTGAGATGGAAGGATAGCGGGGATTACTGGAGTGATAATTATAAAATAATATACAGCGGCAGGGACAAGATGCCATGAGGGGTTGCCATAATATTAAATGAAGAGGTAGGAAGAAGCGTAGTCGACATAGATAAGGTAACGGATATATTATTGCTAATAGAGATAAAAGCAGAACCGACGAACTTGGTTATTATTCAGGTATACATGCCACCGAGCAACCATAAGGCAGAAGAGGTCGATAGGATATACAATCAGTTAGAGGACATAATCGCGTGTGTTCCTGCAGGGAAACATTTGATAGTGATGGGGGATTGGAATGCGACGGTAGGCGAAGGAAGAGATGGTGATGAGGTGGGGGACTACGGTTTAGGCACGAGGAATGACCGCGGGGAGAAAACAGTTGAGTTCTGCAGGAGACAGGGGTTAGTCATCACCAACACTTGGTTTAGACACCACAAAAGACGCAGGTATATATGGAAAATGCCAGGTGACTCAGAAAGGTATCAGCTAGATTATATCCTGGTAAGACACAGGTTTAGGAACAGTGTGTTAATTCGCACAGCTACCCGGGGGCGGATGTGGACTGTGACTACAATTTAGTTGTTATGAAATGTAGCGCGCGTTTCAAAAACATAAGGCAGGGGCGGCAAGTTAGAAAATGGAATGTAGAAGCAGTAAATGGTTTGAAAAGGAAGGAGTAACAACAGGCGGTAGAGGAAATCATGGAGGATAGTATAGGCTAAGTACTATCGAAGAAAAATGGGAAACTATCATGAAAGGGTTATTGAAAGCCGCAAAAGGCACTATTGGAATCGTTAACGCTAAAAGGACTAGGAAACCATGGATCACGGATGAGATGATTACAAAGTTGGATGAGGGGAGAAAATGGATGAAAGCTTTCCTTGAAATGAAATGATTTTCTTTATCCTTTTTAAGCACGTACGGCTGGGGGAGGGAAACAAAGGAATCCCCAAAGGTTCCCAATTCCTCCAAAGGTCCTCTTTGGTACCCACCCCCTGCATAAAACTCCTCAGGAAAGAACAAAGGGAAAATTCTTAATCTCATTGTTTAAGGCAGACAAAATATGCTTTCCCGGGAAAAACCGGTGTCGTCTGTATGCGCATTTCCTTTCATGGTGCCGACTGCCAACCCCACTTGTACGTCAACACCGTAGATAGGAGCAAGAATTCATGTGTGACAATTTCTTGACGTGTTTTTTTGATAATCAGGTAGACGCCGCCAAGCCATGGAAATTGTCTTCCTTTAAATAACAAAAAAACGGATCTAATTTTGGATTCCATCATTTGTACTTCAAGCATTTTTACTTCAAGTACTCCGATATCTATGTGAACAGGGGAGACTTGCACTTTCACAAACTCACAGGGCAATCAAATATTTGGCGGAGCCAAGTTACACAAAGATTGTGAAGTTGGGAACATAACTCTTTGTTTAGTTGGCACAGGAAAGTACGCAGCAATTACAGGACAATCTAATTGACATTAATTTCAGGTAAAGCTGTAGAACACATAATTACCACAACTATTAGGGGGCAGAACGACAGTATTGTTTGATCAAGACTCGGGATGTCCCTACAGTGGACAGATTTATTATTCCGAAGAGCAGAATAGCTAAATTATAGTGCTGCACCAAAATTTTTCTTGACTATAAATCGTCCAATATTTTTAGCCATAAACTGTCCTTGGCTCTGTGAAATGACATCGGAAGTTATTTCTTTAAAGGTATCATTGATGCCATTTGAGTGCCTAGCTGCAGATGCCATGGCATTATGGCATCCCTGAAATAGCATCGACAAACGAATTGATATGCAGTAGTCATTTGTCAAAATCGTCCAACAAAACAATCTAAACATGAGACTTAAGAGTTAACTCAGGAAGTTTTAATGCACCTGATTTTTATTCCGTTTTTACTCAATGTGAAAATTTAAGTTTCAACAATTCTAAAGTTGAGCCAACGGCATTAATGAATTTATATTCGCAACATGGGACGATTATTGTCCATTGCTTTTGAGTTATCTTGAGAATATTGAAGACTGTGATTGATGGGCAGATTGTTAAGTAAGCCAGAAAACGGAAAGAAAAGAGTTGGGATTGAATGAAAGAAGTGTCCATTATGGACACAATGCACAAAGATGCAAAGGTGCGATTTAGAGCAAAGGTACTTTCCTTTCTCCACAAATATATGCTGGCAATTGCAGATGTGCTATGGATACTATATTTTCGTTTATTAGGTATAAAGATCAAATACTGAAAATGAAAATCAAATTATTGGACATGTGCGGAGACATACAAACGTGTTACTTTCCTTTCTCCACACATATATAAAAAGGCAATTGAAGATGTTTTTCTTTCTTGCAAGCAAGAAAGTCATTTCATGATGTATCTGGGCTTCGTTTTGGTAATATAATTTAATAAATAAGCGAATGAATAAATAACCATTCATGAGAAGGAGTATATAAAATACGTAAAATATGTAATTATATTTAAGAATGCGAACCATTGCCTATTAGTGTACACGCCTGGGCTATCTTTCCAGCAATGCAAGTTAATACCTCGTAGCTACATTCTGGCTCGATTTCTTCTTTGTTTCCAAATTTCCGCGTGCTTTGATTACACTTGGATCACTGCAGAACGGATAATAATAACAACAATTATATGGGGACAGTTTACCGCAATGCGAATAATCACAGTAGTAAATGGGGCGACTGGATAAATAACGAAGAGAGAACGGAATCTTAGCTTAAACCTGAAAAGTGAATACTACAAGTACTAATTAAGTACTTTTTCGGGTAAGTACATTGATAAATACCCAAGAATATTACCGAAGTGACAAGTTGATGACGGGAGTTTAACATTAAGGAATTCAACAGCTTCACGAAGCTATATTTACCCTTAGTTTTGAAACTAAGAGATTCGTTAAACATCGGTCTACATGACATAAACAAATCAAAAGACGAACATATCAAAACGCATGCTTTCGGCACAATTACGCGGAAACCTATGTCGTTCTTCATTAGTATTAGGCTAGAAACACACACGCACGTCTTATTTCCGTTATTCACTTGTTTCAAAATAACAACAGTTTAACGCGCAAAAATGATACGTTTCACGAAAACATTACAGATGCAAACAATGCAATTCTCTCAGGATACATTCAGTAAAGATTTATTACTCAAATATTCTAGAACTATTTATACACCCTAATACATAGGATTTATTACGAATACGGCACATGTCTACGTGTCAATTAGCATACTGTCATGCTATTGAGAACGAAATTAGATGTTCTACAACGCTGAATAGGTGGTCACAACACAATAAAAAACGTTGTACTCATGTCGCAATTGACCCACATTGATACACATGATATTCGACAGAAAAAACAAAACCAAATTGAGTAATGTAAATATTTTAAATGCTTTGCTCAATGATGTGACATCAGATATGCTCTACTGTTTTAAACATGTTCATTCCTTCTCCAGGAATTCCAACATTGCCTAAACTATACATTTGGCACTGATTCCAAACTGTGCAGTTCATGTGTGAATTCCACACGACTAGCACACCGAACTTGGGGTTGCTTTTATGGTCTCTCTCCCCCCATCCCCCTCTCGCCATTCCCCCCCACATTTATTTGTACATTTATTCTTATTTATTAATTCCTAAATAAAATAGATTTGAGATTTTAGTCATCTTGTCAGTGGTGCAAAATGACCTTAGCCCTTGATGTACCCTATAAACCATTAATACTACTACCAGGTTAACGTGATGTAACATCTATCTGCTGGTGGGTGCCCGGTAGCTCATTTACTCTAGAAGCCCCTGTCCATCATCTGCCTCTGGCATTTATATTGATGCCCATGATCCTTTATTGAGAGGGCCAATGACCCTTAGTAAAAGGAGAGGACCAAAGTTAGAATCCGCATGTGTCCACGTGGTGGTCTCTCACTACAATGTAGTCCAGAGGAAATAACTGACAATGTTTTGCAGGAATATTCACAGCCAAACTGTCAGCTATCAAGAGGGCCCTAAAAGACTTAAGAGAATGTAATGGCTCTTCTCTCATCTGTTCGCACTCATTGAGCTCCCTATAATCCATATCGGACTTGTCATCAATGCACCTGATGGTTCAGGAGATCTATTATACCCTGTGGTCCCGTCAGATAAAGGGGAAGTAGGTATCCTCTATATGGACTGCTGGTCATGTGGGAATACCAGGCATGGAAAAAGCTGGCAAAGCAGCAAGACAAGCCCTGGTCAAACTCAAAACCGACTCAGCATTGCTATCTGTGGTGGAAGTCGGGGAATAAATTATAAAAGGCCAGATACCTTTTTTAAAATAAGAGGTAATTTAAGGAATAATTTAAGGGAGGACCCCAACTTTTTAAGTAAGGTTTCCAGGTTTTTAAGGGAAACTGACCTGAACGGACAACTTGAGTTTCCGTTTCTTTTTTTTAAATAATTTTGTTTTTAACTATTTAAATGTTTTTTATGCATTGACGTATTTATCAAAATTGGATTGAAGTTTTCAATGTTTTAAAAAGTGGTGCAATAACAACCACAGTGGTTGGTGCATCCAAAAACCCCAACTATAATACGGGTTGGTTTCTTTGGGTAAGACCATTGCCTTCAGCTGCGAGATCTCAATGAAAATGTTAATTAGTACGGAAGAGAGGGGTGATCCCATGGCTGCACATTCATCATGTTCAATGTGCTTATCATTCCAAAGGAAGTATGAGTTCCAGAGGCAGAATTTGCGAGGTCCAGGTTAATCCTTAGCTAATCCCTGTGAGGTGAGGTTTTTGATGAGTAGCGTGGAGTCATCAATGGGCGTATTTGTGAACAAGGAGATTACATCAAAGGTCACCAGCATGTTGACTATTTGGCCTTCAGCATTCCGAATAATGTGAATGAAATCCATGGAAGTTTTAGCAAAATAGTCAGTTTTCCTGGCGAAGAGTTGAAGAGGATGTGCAACATATTGCGCTAGCTTGTGGGTTGGTGCATCGATGTTGCTGACGATGGGTCGTCAGTAACATCGATGCGTCAACACCTTCAGTGCCATCAAAGCACGCGGAAATTTGGAAACTAAGAAGAAAAAGAACCATAATGAAGCTACAAGATATTAACTTGCATTGCTGGAAAGATAGCCCAGGCGTGTACACTAATAGGCAATGGTTCGCATTCTTATATATAATTACATATTTTATGTATTTTATACACTCCTTCCCATGTATGGTTAATTTATTCATTCATTTATTTATTATATTACCGACACGAAGCCCGGATACATCATGAAATGACTTTCTTGCTTGCAAGAAAGAAAAACTTCTTCAATTACCTTTATATATATTTGTGGAGAAAGGAAAGTAACACGTTTGTATGTCTCCGCACATGTCCAATAATTTGATTTTCCTTTTCAGGATTTGATCTTTATACTTAATAAACGAAAATATAGTATCCATAGAGCATACTTTATTTCTCTTTAAAATTAGATCTTATTCTCAATATAATTCGAAACATATTCTATTGTTTCAGGCTTCACTTCGTGGAAGTAATTGATATCCATTATTGAAATAGAAAGAAAGACTCGTACCTTTCCACAGATTTTATTATGCGGCACGACGCGTTTCACCGACTTGCGGCATCATCAGGTACAAATTTGCAAAACAGACAGAGCAAGCATATATACCCTCAGGACAGAGTGGGGGCGGGGAGGGTTGGAAGGATTTGAGGGGGGTGGGGGCTCGCAGGTGCGTTGATGGATTGTTTTGACCATTTCCAGGCTAATTTCTCGGAGAGGAGTGGGGAGGGGTATGGGAATAATTGCTCATTACAAAGTGTCGTGTTGGGGTTCACCAAGTGCCTTCTAATCTCTAATTGCTCGAGAGCGTCCATTTTTAATCCTTTTGGGAGTGTGTGTAATATCTCTGGGACAAAGTCACTGCTGTGGTTGAATTCTAGTAAATGCTTGGCGAAGAGAGAGTTGTTATTCTGATTTTTGTGACACCTAGCGTGTTCCTTGACTCGTAACTTGATATTCCTGCCGGTCTGACCGACATAAACGCTGTTGCAATCCTCGCATTTCAGTTTATAAATGCCTGATTTGAGAAGGCTATCCTGGGTGTCTTTTCCATTGGCTAGAAGTTTGGAGAGGGTTATGGGTGAGTAGAAGGCTGCTTTGAGTGAGGTGGGTAGGCAGTTGGAAATCCTATATGAAAGATCTCCCAGAAACGGGATCGAGCACCACTTAAAATCTTTAGATACTGCGGGCTGAGATACGAAAATGCTTTTTATGGCCATTGCTTTTTGTTTTTTCCGTAGTAATGTGTCAACTAGTTTGGGGTTGAAACCATTGTTGGTAGCTATATTAGTGATATTCACGAGTTCAATTTTGAAGTTTTTGGGGGAAAGGGGGATGTGTAGGAGGCGGTGGATCATGGAGTGGAGGGCTGCGTGTTTGTGAGAAAAGTGGTGTGCGGAATCATTAGAAATTATATGGTCTGTATATGTGGGTTTCCTATAAATTGCAAATTCGTGTCTATTACCCCTAATTGTGATTGTCAAGTCGAGGAAGTTGATGGTGCCGTTGACGTCTTTTTCCATGGAGAAGGAGATATTCTGATGAAGAGTGTTTAGGAAATTAAGGAAGGAGTCTGTCCCCATGAACCCATCCGTTTGGCTGTAAAGGGTGTGGTTGAAACTAAAATAATTCTGGTTAACTGTCATTTTGATGAGGGGGACCAATTCGTCTGAGATATTTTGGGCAATGGTGGAATCCTTGAGTAGTTCTTCCACCCTAAGCAAAGTTTCCGATATTGGTACGCAAGTAAATAAATTGCTAATGTCGAAGGAGACTAGCCTCGCTTTTTCCGGGACATCAATATCTTTCAATTTTCGGGCTAGCTCTATAGAGTTTTTAACTCCATATTTAGGTTTAAAACCTGTGAGATCTCGGAGCAAAACGTCTAATTTTCGTGCCAGAAGGTGTGAAGGGGCGGACACAGCTGAGATGACAGGCCGAATAGGTATGGCTTTTTTGTGTAATTTGGGGAGTCCGTACAACCTGGGGGCGGAGGGGTTCATTTGGTTAAACTAAATTTTTCCCTAGCATTTAAAAACTTACACTTGAACACGGCACGTTTCACTTCACTTTGGAAACTCGCGGTTGGGTCTTTGGATAACGGAGTAATAGGATTGTTGTTGATGAACTCAAGGCACTTTTCCACATACACTCGTTTATCCAACACTACGACACTAGATCCCTTGTCAGCTTTCTGGATGATGAGGTCTTCCTTGCCAATAGTCTTCTTCAGGCGTCGGAGGGTGGACGTATGTTGCTGAAGGCTGGAAAAGCGGGTTGTTGTTGGCACTGCTTCCTTCAATGAGGACATGATGATTTCAGCAACTTGGTGTTTGGTAGCCAGAGATTGGTTCCGAAGGGCAACCTCGCAATCTGCGGCTAGATTTTTAATGTCGGCTTCGGAAACTTTCTTAGAGGGAGCAAACTTCAACCCTTTCTTTAAGATATTACTCTCCTCCTCAGTGAACGTATGATGACTAAGGTTGACAACTCTTGCGGCCGGAACAAATTTCGATACTGTGCGGGGACTGTTTTCTTTAGTAGTGCACTGGTAATTTTGAGGTGGACTATTAATAAGGTTACTCAGTTTTTTCCCCTGGGTTACATATTTGCGAGAAGAGATTTTACTCACTAGTTCTTTTACACCATCCACAAATGTAATCCATTCCGCAAAATGTAACTTAGAGCAAAGTTCTACGTGCAGACAGAACAAATAATGTGCAAAGGAATCCCTTCTTGCATACCACAGTTTCAGTTCCTCCCTTAACCACTGGATTTTCGCCTTGCGTATCGCTCTGATGGCCGTTGTGGACGACGAAGTGGCACGAACCTGGACGTTCGCTGGGAACACTCCGTTTTTGAGGCAACTGCTATTGAAGAGAATATTCAGAGATGCACTTCTGTATTTCACCGAAAGTTTTAAGTAAAGTTTCCCCTGTAATACCATACTAGCTTTGCGAATATATTCTATTGTTTCAGGCTTCACTTCGTGGAAGTAATTGATATCCATTATTGAAATAGAAAGAAAGACTCGTACCTTTCCACAGATTTTATTATACGGCACGACGCGTTTCACCGACTTGCGGCATCATCAGGTACAAATTTGCAAAACAGACAGAGCAAGCATATATACCCTCAGGACAGAGTGGGGGCGGGGAGGGTTGGAAGGATTTGAGGGGGGTGGGGGCTCGCAGGTGCGTTGATGGATTGTTTGGACCATTTCCAGGCTAATTTCTCGGAGAGGAGTGGGGAGGGGTATGGGAATAATTGCTCATTACAAAGTGTCGTGTTGGGGTTCACCAAGTGCCTTCTAATCTCTAATTGCTCGAGAGCGTCCATTTTTAATCCTTTTGGGAGTGTGTGTAATATCTCTGGGACAAAGTCACTGCTGTGGTTGAATTCTAGTAAATGCTTGGCGAAGAGAGAGTTGTCATTCTGATTTTTGTGACACCTAGCGTGTTCCTTGACTCGTAACTTGATATTCCTGCCGGTCTGACCGACATAAACGCTGTTGCAATCCTCGCATTTCAGTTTATAAATGCCTGATTTGAGAAGGCTATCCTGGGTGTCTTTTCCATTGGCTAGAAGTTTGGAGAGGGTTATGGGTGAGTAGAAGGCTGCTTTGAGTGAGGTGGGTAGGCAGTTGGAAATCCTATATGAAAGATCTCCCAGAAACGGGATCGAGCACCACTTAAAATCTTTAGATACTGCGGGCTGAGATACGAAAATGCTTTTTATGGCCATTGCTTTTTGTTTTTTCCGTAGTAATGTGTCAACTAGTTTGGGGTTGAAACCATTGTTGGTAGCTATATTAGTGATATTCACGAGTTCAATTTTGAAGTTTTTGGGGGAAAGGGGGATGTGTAGGAGGCGGTGGATCATGGAGTGGAGGGCTGCGTGTTTGTGAGAAAAGTGGTGTGCGGAATCATTAGAAATTATATGGTCTGTATATGTGGGTTTCCTATAAATTGCAAATTCGTGTCTATTACCCCTAATTGTGATTGTCAAGTCGAGGAAGTTGATGGTGCCGTTGACGTCTTTTTCCATGGAGAAGGAGATATTCCGATGAAGAGTGTTTAGGAAATTAAGGAAGGAGTCTAACTGTCGGTTGGTTCCGGTCCATAGGCATAGTATATCGTCCACGTAACGAAACCAATAGCCAACGTTTTTGTTATGCTGATTGTCAGCATTAAAAAGATGTGTTTCTACAGAATTGAGGAAGACTTCGGCTAGGAAGGGGGACAGTGGGGAACCCATAGCTAACCCATCCGTTTGGCTGTAAAGGGTGTGGTTGAAACTAAAATAATTCTGGTTAACTGTCATTTTGATGAGGGGGACCAATTCGTCTGAGATATTTTGGGCAATGGTGGAATCCTTGAGTAGTTCTTCCACCCTAAGCAAAGTTTCCGATATTGGTACGCAAGTTAATAAATTGCTAATGTAGAAGGAGACTAGCCTCGCTTTTTCCGGGACATCAATATCTTTCAATTTTCGGGCTAGCTCTATAGAGTTTTTAACTCCATATTTAGGTTTAAAACCTGTGAGATCTCGGAGCAAAACGTCTAATTTTCGTGCCAGAAGGTGTGAAGGGGCGGACACAGCTGAGATGACAGGCCGAATAGGTATGGCTTTTTTGTGTAATTTGGGGAGTCCGTACAACCTGGGGGCGGAGGGGTTCATTTGGATTAAACTAAATTTTTCCCTAGCATTTAAAAACTTACACTTGAACACGGCACGTTTCACTTCACTTTGGAAACTCGCGGTTGGGTCTTTGGATAACGGAGTAATAGGATTGTTGTTGATGAACTCAAGGCACTTTTCCACATACACTCGTTTATCCAACACTACGACACTAGATCCCTTGTCAGCTTTCTGGATGATGAGGTCTTCCTTGCCAATAGTCTTCTTCAGGCGTCGGAGGGTGGACGTATGTTGCTGAAGGCTGGAAAAGCGGGTTGTTGTTGGTACTGCTTCCTTCAATGAGGACATGATGATTTCAGCAACTTGGTGTTTGGTAGCCAGAGATTGGTTCCGAAGGGCAACCTCGCAATCTGCGGCTAGATTTTTAATGTCGGCTTCGGAAACTTTCTTAGAGGGAGCAAACTTCAACCCTTTCTTAAGATATTACTCTCCTCCTCAGTGAACGTATGGTGACTAAGGTTGACAACTCTTGCGGCCGGAACAAATTTCGATACTGTGCGGGGACTGTTTTCTTTAGTAGTGCACTGGTAATTTTGAGGTGGACTATTAATAAGGTTACTCAGTTTTTTCCCCTGGGTTACATATTTGCGAGAAGAGATTTTACTCACTAGTTCTTTTACACCATCCACAAATGTAATCCATTCCGCAAAATGTAACTTAGAGCAAAGTTCTACGTGCAGACAGAACAAATAATTTGCAAAGGAATCCCTTCTTGCATACCACAGTTTCAGTTCCTCCCTTAACCACTGGATTTTCGCCTTGCGTATCGCTCTGATGGCCGTTGTGGACGACGAAGTGGCACGAACCTGGACGTACGCTGGGAACACTCCGTTTTTGAGGCAACTGCTATTGAAGAGAATATTCAGAGATGCACTTCTGTATTTCACCGAAAGTTTTAAGTAAAGTTTCCCCTGTAATACCATACTAGCTTTGCGAATATATTCTATTGTTTCAGGCTTCACTTCGTGGAAGTAATTGATATCCATTATTGAAATAGAAAGAAAGACTCGTACTTTTCCACAGATTTTATTATACGGCACGACGCGTTTCACCGACTTGCGGCATCATCAGGTACAAATTTGCAAAACAGACAGAGCAAGCATATATACCCTCAGGACAGAGTGGGGGCGGGGAGGGTTGGAAGGATTTGAGGGGGGTGGGGGCTCGCAGGTGCGTTGATGGATTGTTTGGACCATTTCCAGGCTAATTTCTCGGAGAGGAGTGGGGAGGGGTATGGGAATAATTGCTCATTACAAAGTGTCGTGTTGGGGTTCACCAAGTGCCTTCTAATCTCTAATTGCTCGAGAGCGTCCATTTTTAATCCTTTTGGGAGTGTGTGTAATATCTCTGGGACAAAGTCACTGCTGTGGTTGAATTCTAGTAAATGCTTGGCGAAGAGAGAGTTGTTATTCTGATTTTTGTGACACCTAGCGTGTTCCTTGACTCGTAACTTGATATTCCTGCCGGTCTGACCGACATAAACGCTGTTGCAATCCTCGCATTTCAGTTTATAAATGCCTGATTTGAGAAGGCTATCCTGGGTGTCTTTTCCATTGGCTAGAAGTTTGGAGAGGGTTATGGGTGAGTAGAAGGCTGCTTTGAGTGAGGTGGGTAGGCAGTTGGAAATCCTATATGAAAGATCTCCCAGAAACGGGATCGAGCACCACTTAAAATCTTTAGATACTGCGGGCTGAGATACGAAAATGCTTTTTATGGCCATTGCTTTTTGTTTTTTCCGTAGTAATGTGTCAACTAGTTTGGGGTTGAAACCATTGTTGGTAGCTATATTAGTGATATTCACGAGTTCAATTTTGAAGTTTTTGGGGGAAAGGGGGATGTGTAGGAGGCGGTGGATCATGGAGTGGAGGGCTGCGTGTTTGTGAGAAAAGTGGTGTGCGGAATCATTAGAAATTATATGGTCTGTATATGTGGGTTTCCTATAAATTGCAAATTCGTGTCTATTACCCCTAATTGTGATTGTCAAGTCGAGGAAGTTGATGGTGCCGTTGACGTCTTTTTCCATGGAGAAGGAGATATTCCGATGAAGAGTGTTTAGGAAATTAAGGAAGGAGTCTAACTGTCGGTTGGTTCCGGTCCATAGGCATAGTATATCGTCCACGTAACGAAACCAATAGCCCACGTTTTTGTTATGCTGATTGTCAGCAATAAAAGATGTTCTTCTACAGAATTGAGGAAGACTTGAATAAACGAAAATATAGTATCCCTAGAGCATACTTTATTTCTCTTTAAAATTAGATCTTATTCTCAATCTAATTCGAAACATTTCATTCTTCACTTGTTTGTTACCGTTGCCACGGCAACAGTGTCACCAAATCAACGAATCAAAACAAACATTATTGCGTACTTCAGAAACAGCATTCTTTACACACTCACAGACCATAGGCTTTCCTTTCCAACTGAATGTCATGGAGCAAATTCTTAACGGTATGGCTTCTCATTTGCTTAAACAAGGATATGCTGTTTCAGGTTGCTAATCTTAGTGAATGTATTTTGGAAAGAATGGACGGGTGAGATCATTTGTGAGATATATGCCTTTTAAATTTGGAGAACACCTAATTACATACACAACAATAATACTTGCTGCTGAGATAGTCATGTTTTAATTGCTTTGGGCTCTGCTTGAATTGACTGCAGTATCATTCTCTGTAGAAAATATATTTGTAAATGTTCCTTTCTGAAGTAGTTAAGATCTATGTTTTTGGTAGAACTGAACGGGAGTCAAGTGTCAAACGACAGCTATAAACATCGTCAATAATGTTTAGAAAATAGTATTATTTCACATGCGCAATGATCAAACGATACATTGAGTCAAAATCATTCAAAATGGATTGTTAAAATACAATGGTTATAAATAGGAAGATTCGATATTTAAGTAGTTAACGCAAAATTAGATTTTTATTGTGTACTGTAGTGAGGGACCATTTTATTTAATATGCTGAATCAATTCGCAAATACACCTATTAACGCCACAAATCCCTTGCTGTTGTGAAATACTCCTTTTTAATTATGGTGATTGTGACGTGAATTCATTTCTTCTTCTACATTCTGTTCGATTGGCATTGCTTCTATTCTTGAAAATGCCATTATTTAAGGATACAAGTGTGACCTTTATATTTCAAATGCATTTAATGTACTCACTTTCACAGCAAACCGATAATGGTTGATTATATGCAGTTTAATTGAGTACACTATGCATTTAGACGGGCTTTATTTTTATGCAAATTCAGAATCAATGGAAACAAAATTTAATTAAATATTGGAGCAATGTAAGACAATAAGAAGTCTCCTTGAATTTGAGT
The DNA here is from genome assembly GCF_022747635.1 of Hetaerina americana. Classification (NCBI taxonomy): domain Eukaryota; kingdom Metazoa; phylum Arthropoda; class Insecta; order Odonata; family Calopterygidae; genus Hetaerina; species Hetaerina americana. The sequence continues at coordinate 424,487 of NW_027286581.1, forward strand.
GTTTGTGTACAATAATTAAAAAATGTTTAACATCACCAATATAATGGCTTGTTCATTTAAACTGTTAAATTCTCATTAAGTATGATGAACGATCATGCATCTATTGTCCTTTGATTATGGAGAATTTAGTAAACCAAAATGTGCAAAAATAATAAAATGACACCCATCATAAATTCTGCCAAATTTCCTTGAAGAATTAGCAGTTTTAATGTAGCATTCTTGGATTTATTTTGATGAATTCACCAAACTCAAAGGATTTCATTTCCACCTTACTCATCTCTCAATAAACAATGGGTGTTACAAAAACAGTGTAAAAAAACAGATAGTTTTACATTTGAATGTCCACAATATGAAATGCGCTGTAAGTTGATGAAATTCCACAGAAAATAGTATTATTTAGATTTGCTCTACCCCACATGGTGTACAATCATGACTCCACAGCTAATTAAAAATGGTCTGCAGAAATCACGTTGCGGTGTATTAGCAAGGGAGCAAAAATCTCTCTTGTGTAGTAGCAAGATTCGTATGATATGTTTAGGGAAATGACCCCATAATTCATCACTGTAATTCAAATGACATGGAAAGAAGACGTGGTCAAGTGTTAAACGATACTCATTTGAAATGAGAAAGTTGAGCTTTAATTAGTTCATTACAGATCTGACTGATGTGAGTCTCCCTGGTTAGTTTTCTAATTATATTAATTCCTAGTATTTTAGAATTTTCAACATCAGTACATTTTTATATACTATAACTGCATACAATATGCTGAGTTTTGTTAGTATTTAAACCTAAATGATTAATATGAAACCTGCCTGCTTAGCCTGTCTTTGAGTGGCTCTGAGTCGTACCTTTGCATCTTCTAGATTTTGACATTTTTGCACACAAAAAGCATAATAAGCATATAAAACATATGTAGGTTTAATTTTACAGGGCAAATCAGTAATCATGATGATACTGAAAGTAGCTCAAAGACTAGAAATTCTTCATGAAAATATGGGCATTGAAATTATTATTAGAAACAAAATGAGGCAATGTCTTTATGGACAAATTAACCCTAGAACTACTAAAAATTTAAGAGAAATTAGGTAAATCAGATTGTTGTGCTAAGATACAATTTTCAAGGAAATAATGAAATAAACTCCTAGTAATAATAATCTAGAAGGAACTTGAATCCTTAAATGAAACATCCCTATCCTGTTCCTTCCCTTTTCTTGCTTGCCTCACATTCTCCCCTCTATTACCAACTTGAACAGTCCCCTGTCGGTCAATATGCCCTTCATCCATTTTTACTGCCTCAATAGCATTTCTCCCAACCAACCCCTCTCTTCACCCACCATACCAAGTACTTTCTCATTGGTTTTCTTCTCGGTCCATTTCACCTTCTCCATTTTCTCCACACCCACATGTCAAAAGCCTCCAGTCCACGACTATCCTCCTGCTTCAATGACCACATTTCCGTATATAACTCTGCACCATATCAAAAGTTTCCCGAGTCTTTTTTTAATATCCTTACTCAACGTCCCTGTCAATAACTCTCTCCTCCTTATGAAAGCCTCTGCGCCTAGCGTAATTCTTCTCCATACGTCCCTACTACTTTGACCGTGTTGGTCCAAAATGATTCAGAGATACGTCAACTGTTCTACCTGCATAAGTTTTTGCCCTCCCATTTTAATGTTTAGCTTAGCTTTATTCTTTCTAGAAAATTGCATAAACTTGGTTTTATTAATTTTGTTTCTCATCCCATATCTGTCCCACTGAATCTCCAATTCACCCAGCAATCCTTACAACCCCTTGTCTGACTGACAAACAAAAGCTTAATTAATTTATTTTTTCATACTCCGAGTGTATCCGATACCCATGGTGGGCCCTTCTCAGGCTAATTGATGGTTCCTGATAAAGTGATCCTCAGTTTAATTGTGCGCAGAGAATCGCGATGAGGTAATAGCACGTGTCTTAAAATAATAATTCGTTAGCTCAGCACAGATTAGCATATCCCACCTGTCCGAGATAATATGGAACTTCCAATTTAAAGACGTACACGGGGACATGATAGTCTATGAGACACTGTCACGTACACTGAATAAATCACTAGTCCATCCGTGCAACCCCTCACCTGACACCAATATGTCGCGAGGGGGGTTTCTATGGTGCAACACAAAGGGTATCGGGGAAGGTCAGAGTAACTACACCGAGTATTACCAAAGCAGCCGTATATTACCCAACATCAGTCATAATGCAACATTTACATAAGTATAAGCAAATTATGGATGGCTAGACCCTCGGTAAACCAACGCAAGTGCGGACAGAATTAAAATGGCAGAAAATTCCCAGGAACAGGATAAATGCTGGGTGGACGCGGTCACGAAACACATAACCTAGGCAGAGCCCTCGTCCGTCGGAAAGGAAGGGAGTATTGCAGGGTGGACGAGGTTAAACGAACGTAACCTAGGCAGAGCCCTCGTCCGAAGTTTAGTCAGGAATAGGACACACTGTCGCGACAAGCGCAACATAGCTGAATCATCGTGCCCTACCGGTCACCGCCAGATAACCAACTGACTGCTTTTTGCCCGGCGACCAGGGCTTTTATACCCAATTTAGGAGTCAGGGGAGGAATACTTTTGAAACATTGTCTTTGGTCACGTGGGACATTCGCAGGAGCCAGGGAAGGAGTACCATGTCGCATACTTGCGACAATAGATATAAAGTTTTGCAAAGTTACCATCTAGAATTTCGTTCAAGTAAAATGAGCTCTGTTGTTTAAAATATTAAATCTTCCTATTTACGCCACACATGGAAAGAATGGACTGGTGAGATCTTTTATGAAACATATACCTTTTAATTTCTGGAGAACATCAAATTACATTCACGACAAGATTACCAGCTGCTGAGATAGTTGTCTTTTAATTTGTTCTGATCATAAACTCTGCTTGAATTGACTGGAGTATCCATCTAAGCGTAGAAAATATATATGTTAATGCTCCTTTTTGAAGTAATTATGGTCTATGTTTTGGATGGAATTGAACAGGAATCAAGTGCCAACCTACAGCTGTAAACAGTGTCAATATAAATTGAAAATAATACTTAATTTTGTATTCCATGATCAACCAATACATTGAGACCAAATTATTCAAAGTGAATTTTTAAAATACAATTTATTGAAAGATTCAATATTGAAAAATTAAACATAAAATAAACTGTATTTAATACACGCTCGGTAGAAGATAGGGCTTCTTAAGTTATTTCCACAGCCATTTTGCAATTACCCAATTGGGTGCCACAAATCACATATTATGAAGCACTCCTTTTTAATTACATTGTTTGTAAAATGAATTCATTTCTTCATCTTCATTATATTTGATTGGCATCTATTGGCTTAGAAATGCCATTTATTTTAGAATATAAGCATGACATATAAAAGTCAATTGTTTTAAATGCACGCGATTTAAAAGCTAATTAATAATGACTGATTCCATACAGGTTCATTGAGTATACTTTATTTATTTTTATAGGCTTTATTTTCATAAAAAAATTCAGAATCAATCAAAACAGATTTCTATGAAATATTGGAACAGTTTAAGACGATGAGAAGTCTCCTTGAATTATAAAGTTTGTGTTCAAAAATTATAAAATATCAAACCAATTTAATGGCAGACTCATTTAAACAGTTATTAATTCATTTATGCATTCATTGTCATTTAATTTTGGACAATTTATAAACTCAAATTAAAACAAACATATTAAATATTAATCTTCATTACCTCAGAATAAAACAACCAGAAACGGACATATTTTCCCAGATTTATGAAGAAGGTTTGATTGCCCAATTGCTTGATGCGTGAGTGTTGTGGTGTCCGATGGATTCCCAGCAACATCACTAATCACTACTTCCAAGATTTCCTTTGACTGGTTCCCCTCCTGTTCAATTAGAGATTGATGAAACTGCTGGAATTCTTCAATGCTTTCGGGCAATAATTGATGATTACTCAATTGAAATAATATCTGTGGAAATCAAGTTATATGCTGACCACTGTACTGATTCTTTTGTTTAAAAAAAAATCAAGTTTTATAGATTGGTAGTGTTAATACTATTAATGAAATTAGAAATTAGTACTAATGAAATTAGTATGTTGTTTTGCATTGATCATTCTTCATAAAACTATGAGCAAACCAACCAAACCAACCGAAGAATGATATTTGTCAAAGAGGCAGAACATTCTCACTCCATTCTCTTCCAATGTTATGCCATAGCATACATATGTGCTCGTCAAACACTATCTGCATTTTGCAGACAATGGTACCTTTATGAGGGATAGACATCCTTGTGTCAAGCTAAAGGAAATTAGCCCTCTGCTTGTATTTCTCAACAAAAAGTTCTCAAGTTTGTTGACACCTGAGAAGAAGATTTCTACTGATAAAAATGTTATTCTTTACAAGGATGAGCTCTCACTGATGCAGTATGTTTCCCTGAAAGGAGCCAGATTTGGGGAGGAAACGTTTAGATTTGCTAAGCCTATGTCTGGATATATATGGTCATTTAATATTATTTCTATAGGAAAAAGTTGGGTCATGATAGTCCAGGAGGGTAGAGCATTGGACTATTGACCGGAGGGTCCTGAGTTCAAACCCCAGGCAAGGCACTCAGGGCACCTGATGCTCCACTCAAGCTATGTGATTTTTTCTGGTACCAATCTTCCTGGTAAACCTTATCTGCCACAGTGAAAGTAACTGGCTCCCCTTAATACCCTGATGTGTGAATTTCACAGACTGTATAGAGCTAAGTACTGGGTGAACTCTACCATCACCCATAAACCGACCTTCCAGCATTGATTACTGTGTTTATGGTACACAGGAAATGGTCAGTATTGAACGTGGAATATACCAATCTTCCTAATACATCCTTAGATTGTGCTAGCAGTAATGAAACCTCTGCTAGGTCAAAGATTATTGCTTGACTGCAGACAACTATTACACCTCCTCAGAGCTGGCTGATTTATTGGCTATGAAAGGAACCGATAGACATGGGACATTGAGAATTAAAAGGAAGGAAGTACTAGATGACGTATAGACTAAAGAAGTTGAAAAAGGAGGAATTGACTGCCCTCCAGCAAGGCAAAGTGATTGCTATGAATTGGGAAGATGAGAAGGCCGTCAAGTCTCTGTACCTTTACAGTACATAATACGGAATTTGTGGAATATAAATGAAAAGGATATGGTGCTATAAAAGCCAAAAGTTGCTGTTGTGTACAATAATACAATAGGTGGAGTAGAAAGGGAAGATCAGCACCTGACAAATTTCCCCATTATGAAAAAAGGGGGGCAATAAATATTTAAAACATTTTTCACTTGTTGGACCAGGGCACATGGAATGGATTTCTGTTGCAGAGAAAGGGTGGTGGACCAAAGGGTAAGTTCAGAATTTAGAATCAAACTAATGGAAGATGTAATTGAAGGGTACATTGCATATGATATAACATGTGAGGGTAGAAGGCCTTCAGTAGAACCAAATCCTTGATCCTCTATGTAAGTTACAATTTCCCAAGTATATTCCACCTACAGAGAAGAAGGAAGAGCTTTGTAGGATGTGTGCAGTTTGTTGTGCCAAAAGGGATGGAACAAGCAAAAAGTTTGGAAAAGAAGTGGGATGCCATTTCCAAGCATGTCACAGCCGCTAAGAACAGACATGTGTTTTTATGAACGGGAGGAGATTTTCGTGTGTTTTAAAAATATGGTTGAAAGAATTCGTAAATCATGCCTTAAGTTTCTACGTCATTTTATTTTAATCCCCATGTTGTTTCGTCATCCTGTTTTTCAACAGGAATTAATAATTCTAAATCGTCGATGACTTCATTTGCGTGTGACTGATCCTGAGCAACTTTCATTTGCCGCTTTGTTTGTAATTCAAATTTCGAAAATTATGAAGAAGAGTTGCTGTTTCTCTCGCTTTTAATACACAAAACATTCTAAATTAAAATAATTTAATTAGAATGTGCCAATTGCAAATTGCCATACATTCTCAATCGTTTTCTCTCTGAATATATTGATTATGCTGATTAAATTGTAAACACAATTTCTTTCACTTTTTCCACGTTTTTTCATTGGTGCGTTGTTGATGCAAAAGAAGAATGGGGGTCCTGCTACCGACCGACCAATCGATGCTTATGGACTGCGCCGTTAGGTGCATCTTATACCAAAATCCAGCTATGATGATCAATGGTCATAGGATATAAGTGGTTCATGGGCGAAGTTAAGCTAGTGAGTATATTTTAGTGCAGTTTGTGACAGTATTATATTTGGAGATTATGACTGCCCATTTATGCTTGCTTTAGCACAATTGTATCTGAAATGGGGATTATCAGGGTAATCCCATAAAGGTTCTAATAATGGGTTACCAGTATTTCCTATTGCTTGTTGAAATGACGTAACTAGGTCGCTTAGATATGTTGGAAGGTCCGGTATTTTTAGATCCATGTGAATATCTGAGTTTCTTACAAACCAGGCATCGTTGGCAAGGGTTCGTAGAGTATTATTTTGGAAGCGTGTCAATTTATTCAATTTGGTTGCGGCTATTGAACCCCAGGCTGGGTAGCCTTCAGATAGGGGGTATCATAGATTTAAATAACAGTACCTTGGTGAGAAGACAAAGGGGACTGGTGCATTTTATGAGGGGAAAAAATAAGAAAGCGGCTGAATTGGCCTTGTCGAGTGCATATTGAGTGTGTGCTTGCCAACTGAGTTTACTGTCCATTTGTACACCAAGAAATTTAGCCGATGATGCCTGGGGGATTATTTCCCTGCCATAGTGGATAGGAGTGATGTGATGTTTCTTCCATTTTCTGGCGTAGTTTACGTTTACGCATTTTGTGGTGTTTATGGTTAGTTTCCAATCAGTCATCCACTCTGCTATGCTCTTAAGGTGTTCTTGGACATTTTTTGCGGCAATATTTGGGTCAAAGGAAGTTGACGCTATAGCTGAGTCATCCGCATAGAGGTAGCTTTTTGGATGGAGGGGAGGTGGTTAATGTAAAGGTTGAATAAAACGAGTGACAAAATTGATCCTTGAGGAAAGCCTGCGGATATGGACCGGGTAGTTGATTTGGCATTGTTAAGGGCTAAAAAGAATGTGCGGTTTGAAAGAAAGGAGGGGATGGTCTTATTTAGGTATACTGATATGCCAGTTTTAAGCAGTTTATGTATTAAACCAGTTTGCCAGACCTTGTTAAAGCTCTTTGGATATCAAGGAAGACTACTTGGGTGTGCTTGTGGATGTTGAAGCCGAAAGTGATCTGTTCAACCAATCTTGTTATTTGCTGAGTAATGAAATGGCGACGGCGGAAGCCAGTTTGCTCAGGTCTGATCAAGTCTATGGCCGAGATTTCTTCTTGTAGCCTGTTTAAGATGCATTTTTCTAGAAGTTTGCCCATTCAGGGGAGCAGGCCACTGGGTCTATAGTTCAGGATATAAGAAGGATTTTTATCGGGTTTTGGAAGGAGTATTATCTTAGCTGGTTTCAATGCCTTTGGGAAGTACGATTGGGAAAGACAGGCATTGAGGATAGAGAGTAGGTGTTTGATAAAAGATTTAGGAAGGTTTTTCAGGTGAAGGTAGGAGATTTGATCGGGTCCCGGTGATGACTTGGTTTTGGAGTGGGACATAATGGAGTAAAGTTCTTAAGGAGTAATTTCCAGGAATATGTGGAATGGGCAAAGTGACAGGCCAGAGACGCTGATCAACGCTTCTGAATCCAACAAGGATGTATTATTGTTTTTAAAAATGCATTCGAAGGAGTCGGCAGAGGTATTTGCTTTGTAGCAGTCATCGTATAGTGCTCTCCCATTATGTGGTATTGGCGGGGTGGGTACCTTTTTCCTTTGCAGACAGTGGGCTAGGGTCCATACTGAATTATCCTTATGTGAGAGTGAACTTATTTTCTCATGCCAAGTTTTTTCCCAATGTTTTCTAGTTTTGTATGTTACAAGGTTTCGAAGTGCAATGAAGCCGATTTTATCTTGGCAGAGATGAGTGCGTTGCCAGAGGACTCTGGCCTTGTTTCTAAGTGAAATTAGGCGCAATATATCCAGAGGTAGTGTGGCACCAGCGATGGAGGCCGGATAAGGAGGGTAGCAAGAGCGATGAATGATTTTGGTTAAGGTGCTTGTGAAATCTTGAGCCGCTTTCTCTATGCTGTCTGGAGTGCTAGCAGGAGATGGGACAAGGTTAATGGCCAAGCAGTTTTCTTTAAATAGTTTCCAATTAACTCTTCTAGTTGGTTCTGGTTGTATGAAGGAGGGTAGGAATGCAGTAAAATATGGGGCAGTGGTCCGAGGCTGAATTATCTAGGTTAAGGATTTGGAATGCGATATCTGCGGATAATAGAACTACATCCAGGATATCGGAGGAGTGGGGGTGATGATGGAAGGGGGTAGGTAAAGGCGGTGAGTGAATTGCGATATTTTTGGTAAATAGGAGCTTATGAAGGGCTCGCCTTCGTGTTGAAGTGGTTTTTCAAGCTTTTGTTTTTTGTTTTTTATGCCATTTATGTTCCATTGTAAAACTTTAAGGAAGTGGTTGTTTATTTGTGAATTAGGCACCATTTACAAGTTGAAGAAGGGCTGGTATAAGGTCATTGGTGATGATGCTAATAAGGGTTTTATTGTCAGTAGGAGAGAGAAGTTTCGTAATTATGCTCAATAGAGCAGTTCTTATATTTGCGGTTGATGATTGGTCATTGATTGAGGGAGAGTGTTGTCCAGAGGGTGGCGGAGGGTGTTGATCGGAGGTTGGGGGAGAGTTAAGAGATGATTGAGGGGTCTCCACGATTTCGGTTTCATGGTTTTGCCATGGGTTATGGAGAGGAGGAAACGACTGAGAATTTGTATTTAGGTTCGGTTGCTTCGAGGGCTCGTGCATGGTCTGTAGTTGTAGGGCTTCCATGCCATGCCGCCACCTAAAAACAGGGGTAAGGGATTATCTAGCGGTGAGGGTAAAAGGTTACGCATATGAGCTAGGAGACTTCTTCCGTCTTTCAGGTCCTCTATGTCTGCGGTAACCGAGCTTCTAACTTTAACTGTTCTGGAGGGTCCTCTCCACCGGGAAACTAACTTCCGTGCTTGACCACTTGGTGCTTGCTTGGTGCTTGCTGTCTCGATAAGTGAGCAATGCAAAGCCCAGTTGTTCGTCCCAATCAGAGTGGTCTTGGGCTGCATAATGGGGAGTCACGGAAGCAAAGGAATGGTGTGCATGCCCTAGACGACCATTTGAGGCGGGGTTATATGGAGAGAAGTGAAGATAGATTTTATTTTCAGTTCCCTGCAAACGTTTTTCCTTAGTTCTGAAGTGAAGTTTGCACCTCTGTCTGCCAGTAAATATTTAAGCACACCGTGACGGCAAATTATGTGCTCGACAAAAAATCCAGCTACTGTTTTGGCCGATTGATCTGGAATGGTAAAGGCTTCATGATATCTTGTGAAATAATCTTGGCGAGTTAAATGATATCGGTTAACTCGGAGGGATAGGGGTAGTGGTCCAACAATATCCAAAACTAATTACTCAATTGGGTAGGCGGCTTCAACCACTGGCTGTAATGGAATATTATTCACGCGTAATTTGCTCTTTTGGCATTCGATGCAATGCTGAACGTACTGGAGGGTGTCCGAATAACAGCCTTTCCAGTTGAAGTGTCGCTGGACGATTTCCACCATTTTCTCGATTCCGCGATGATTCCTGATAGGAAATTATCGTGGCAACGAGTCAAAATGAATTTCCGCATATTTTTGGGTGCACATATTATAAAAATTGGTTCAATCTCCGAAGGGTCAACTTTCTATAGCACATTTTCCTCATCGTAAAAGTAGCCGGACTAATGGGAACTCCTTGAACCCGTCCCATCGCCTTTCTCCACGAGGTCATTCAGTTTATGAAACAGTGTTGCACCGTGTCGGCCTCTTCGCAGGGTCCTAATGGGGGATTCTCGCACGAAATGAAATCTACTTCCTCACCTTTACTGCAAACAGATTCTAAAGACATCATGTGGTCAGGTTCAAATTTAATGGTCTTGTTCTCAAATAAATCTAACTACGATACTTTTTCATAAAATCCAAGCCAAATATGCCTTCATTGAGTGTGTCCCCTAGATTTATTACCAAAGCATCATGAGGGTAAACACGATTGTCTACACAGAAAGGTACGCCACTCTGACCGTTTGTCATCAATACATGACCTGAGGCGCTTCTCACTCACGCGCGGTCGTACGGGGCTATTCCTAATGTATCTAAAAGGAACACTCTTTCGTGAAGTATCGTGACCGCCGCGCCTGTGTCTAGAAGGAAGTGACGTAATTTTCCTATAATCTGCACGCTAATCGTCATTCCTTTCACTGGAGTGATGGATAGGATGAGGTCTTCCCCAACCCGCTGGTCGGGGTCATCCCGTTTCCCGTGGCCATTCGGTTTGAGCGCTCTGGACAATTAATTGGAAGGTGGCCAACTTCCTTACATATTCCGATGCATAGCGGGGGACAGTCTCGGGAAATATGTCTCCTTGCTCCGCAGTTAAAACAAGCTCGAGTTTTAGAGCGACAATCGCGAGCTATGTGGCCCGCACACCCACAGGAAAAGCATTTTGCAGCGTATCCGGTATTTGAGGTGTTAGCTGTAGCATTCGGCCGCATAGGAGCTTCGTACGAGGCGGGTTTACTACCGGCAGAGTTATTTTGGGGCAAAAAGCGAGCGCTTCTTGAGTTCTGCACTGTATTAACTTTTGCTGACGCCAGTAGTTGAACGCAATTTGAAAACATCCGTTCTAGGGAGAGGAGGGAAACGCGAGCTAAGAACTTATTACGTGGGTTTCTGGAAAAACTTTTCAGACACTCTAGAATGTGAGGATTGGCCAAAGCATATTCTGCCGCCGGCCCATGCAGGTGTAAACGGGTTACGCAAAGAGCATAAGTTTTATTCCAAGAGCTAAGGTGCCTCGTGATTTTTAAGCATTCTAAAAATTTTTCGACCGTCACATCATCGTCACCGCTAAAATTCAGAATGAAATAGACATGGTTCCCCAATGTGTTGCTTGTGAATGGATTATTCCCTGTAGGAGAGGCTGCGGTGGCAGGCTCAATGGAGTGCACAGTAGGATCTAAATCATTTTGGGTAGTGGAACCCCTTAGTGAAGTCGACTCAAAATGGGGAGAGAAATGGTTTAGCGGGGAATAACTAGGCATAGCCATGACGGTAAACAGTAGCACGCGACACAGAAATATGAAAATGAATGCAGGTTACACTAGATTAGCCAGAGCAATAAGTTCAACTAACATACACAAAATGGAAAAAACAAAATTATCAGTGGATAAGATTCCAGTATTTTGATGAGGAATTGAAAAATTATCTTGGAATGTTAATGAACCACTTGGGGGATTATGTTTTAGGTTACGGGTTCGAGACTCAAAATTTCTTTGCGATCCTACACCTGACACCAGAATAATGTCGCGTGGTTGGCGACACAACAGCCACTCTCAACAAATACCTTGACAATCTACATCTTGCACTCCTCAAATACAGTTAACCAGAAACGCTGAAAAAATAAAATGCACCACTCCACCCGACCACACACACCACACAATAACAAGCTCACATCTGACGCAAGACTCAACCTTTGCGCCACCTATTGCCCCGGATCACACAGACTGAAAACCTTTCTTGAAGAACTATCTCCTATTTGACATGACAATGACGCGAACTCATCCTCACTACCCCAATGCCCATGTCATGCAAACAGACGACCCGCCAATCTCAAAAACCTTCTTAGATCCACCAACCCTTCGGCACCCCCCCCCGTGACAAATTTCCTGATATTTCCCCTACTTGCAACCATCCCCGATGTTAAACCTGTCTTCTTATTAGGTCTACTCCCCACTCCCTACATTCTCTCATTGCCCTCTCACCACGTTCCCACACTAATTGCCTATCAAAAAACATAATTTATCTTTCTTCATGCAAACATTGCACTTCCTTTGATAGAGGCAAATGCATTACCCCCTTACCTATTCGAATGAATAATCACCGGTACTCCTGCAATTCTGCCTCACTCTCTTCTCTTCCTATCCCTTCACACGCCAATTCCCACAACCTTTCATTCGACCAGCCTTTTGCCCATTACTGTGCCGCTCGTGTAAAACTTTCCGTACAATCGTTATATTAATAAAAATAAATATCTCACCGTCCGTCCTACCTTAGCGTCTGCCACATAGACAAATATTAAACAATTGAACACGGGTGAAAATGTCATCATTCTTAAAGGGGCTTGCATACCAACATAATAAAAACAAAATCTTGACTATCAGACTGTCCAAATCCGCGAAAAAAAAAACATTTCCCGTTATTTTCTGAACACACAGCTCAGTAGACAGTTATATCTAAATGTGTCACATTAACTAACATTCAACAGGAAGAAATGTTAGAGTTCCTGAAATTTGACATGATACAAGTCCTATTAATTAATGTTTAAATAAATTTTCATCGTATTCTTAATGAAATGAAACCAAAACTGTTTCATTCGTTCCTACATAATATTAATAACTACTTACAGTTGTATGAAGTCCTAAAATCGCAACCATATACTAACCTGGCGGTATTTTGAATGATCGGTACGGTTATCACTAAGTCACGCTATCACATTATGCATGAGAATAGTGGTCACTTTATATGATGATTCAATCACTTCCAGCTCCTCGGTCCAATCCCTTTTTTATTCATAATATCTGGGATTTTACACATCCTCTCAATGCCCAGTTTCCTATTTTATTTAAATTCTGAATTAATCGTCTGTGTAAAGAATTATATAAAAAAATAAATATTGAAGGCACGAGGTTTGGCTGAAAACCAAAATCCACACACGTGCTTGTAGACTATGCAAACAAAATTACCTCTAGAAGCACTCCTGGTCAGTAGACATGTGGAAGCTGCATTACCTCTCAACAGGCATGCTAAGGAGTGAGGTCGTTAAACTATTCATACAGTGTATTTCGAGAAGCGGATGAAGTATGGAGACATGTTCTAGTGTAAAAAAATAAAATGACCTCCATAAGCAATCCTGGTCTCTAGGCTCTTGGAAGTAACATTCCGAGGCATGCGAAGGTATGAGAGCGTTGCGTTCATTTGGTGTATTTTGAGAAGCGGAAGTTTGGAGATGTGTTCTAGTACTACAAGCAAAATGCCCTTCAGAATCACTTTTAGTCTTGGCATATGGAAGTAACATTCCTCTCCAACACGCATGCCCAGGGTTGAGGTCGTTGCATACTTACAGATGGTTTTGAGAAGCGGAAGTATGGAGACGTGTTCTAATTCTGGAAAATGAATGACCTGTAGATGCACTCTTGGTCTTCAATCGTGGAAGTAACATTCCCACACATTACGCATGCGCAGATTTGAGGTCTATGCAGTATTCATCCAGTGTTTTTTGAGAAGCAGAAGTATGGAGACTGGTTGTAGTATTACAAAAACATGACGGTTAGAATAACTCCTGATCTGGGCACCAGAAAGTATCATTCGCCCAAACACGCCAGCCCAGGTTTGAGGTCGTTGTAATTTATATTCAACCAGTGTATTTTGAGGAGGGGAAGTATGGAGACATGTTCTTGTAATGCAAAGAAAATGTCCTTCAGAAGCACTTTTTGTCTTGGCATATGGCAGTAACATTACCCTCCAACACGCATGCGCAGTTCTGATATCGTTTTATTCATCCAAGGTATTTTGAGAAGCGGAAGTTTGGAGACGTGTCCTAGTACTACGAACAAAATGACTTTCAGAAGCACTCCTAGTCTCGGCATGTGAAAGTAACATTATTCCACTACACGCATGCACAAGTTTTAAATCGTTTCATTCACCCAGTGTATTCTGAGAAGCGGAAGTATAGAGACGTGTCCTAGTACTACAAACACAATGACTTCCAGGAGCACTCCTGGTCTGGCGGCATGTGGAAGTAACATTCCCCCTCTAACACATTTGCACAGGTTTGAGGTTGTCACGTTAATCAAGTGTATTTTGAGAAGCAGAAGTTTGGAGATTTGTTCTAGCGCTATGTCAACACGATTTAAACCTTGCTCTGGTAAAACTTTCAACTGCTGGAAAAGTGATTCCTATTGAGGTTTATCATCGGTTAAGGGCCCTTTATGGAAACAATGCTGGCCATAGGTGAGACGAGGGGACGTGTTCCTGCTCTATGTCAGCATGGCGAATTTAAACAGCGCAACTTATAGAAGTGACTCCTACTGAGATTCAACCGTCGTTTTAAAAGGCTGTTCATTACGATGATGATGCTGTATGTAGAGCTCCTGTTAATGGATGGGTGGTAAAATTTCGTGGTTGTGAGCCTGGAAAAGCCAATAATTGGTCAATGAAACCGGCAGCGGACCTCCGATAACTGACCCACAGGCAATATAAACATTGCAAACTCGTCATTGAAGATTTGATTGAAAATGACCAAACGCGAATCACTGATATCAAAAGCATATATCGCAAACCATATTTTTAGAATACAAATACTGTTGTACGTGTCGGCTTCATAATTGAAAATTTGGGACATTGTAAAATCTGTGTTCACGATGGGTTCACTTAAAGAGAAGAAACAAAATCCTCCTTGATCCCTTATTCGATCTTGTGCCATGCAATTCTAGTTTTTTTCCCTCTCAACTCAAAAGACACCTCAAAGGGTAATCAATACACCTCGGACGATGAGGAGGGGATCGAGATGGTGCGGGGGCTAACGTACTGGCTTCCCACCCTGAGGGCGCGGGTTCAAATCCCGGCAGTGTTGAATATTTTTCAGAGGTATCTCGATCCCTACTTGAGGTGCTTTGTGGAGGGCACTTTGAGTGAGTACGCCGTCCGTCGGATGGGACGTTAAGCCGCGGACCCCTTGGCGCCTTTCGTAAAGAGTAGGCTAATGCCGACGCCGGGTTTCTCTCCACCCTTCATCCTTTCCTGTCCTTCCCCTATGGCGCAAATGACCTTAGCTGTCGGTCGCCTCCCCTCAAAACTACTACTACTCGGACGATGAGGAGGCGAAGGCAAAAATTTGATAACAGCACACTGTTTAATCTCGCCATGTAGACATATAGCACACACTAGAACACGTCTCCATACTTCCTCCGCCCCTCAAAATACACTGGATTAATATAAAGACCCAAAACCTTCGAATTTGTGTTCGAGAGGGAATGATACTTCCACAAGCCCATGCCAGGAGGAACGTGGAATGTTAGGACAATGATTATGATGGGTAAACTGGAGAATATTAAGAGAGATGGAAAATGGAAGAATTGATATTTTAGGTCTATGTGACGTGAGATGGAAGGATAGCGGGGATTACTGGAGTGATAATTATAAAATAATATACAGCGGCAGGGACAAGATGCCATGAGGGGTTGCCATAATATTAAATGAAGAGGTAGGAAGAAGCATAGTGACATAGAGCAAGTAACGGATAGATTATTACTAGCAGAGATAAAAGCAGAACCGACGAACTTGGTTATTAGTCAGGTATACATGCCACCGAGCAACCATAAGGAAGAAGATGTCGATAGGATGTACGATCAGTTAGAGGGCATAATCGCGTCTGTTCCTGCAGGGAAACATTTGATAGTGATGGCGGATTTGAATGCAACGGTAGGCGAAGGAAGAGATAGTGATGAGGTGGGGGACTACGGTTTAGGCACGAGGCATGACCATGGTGAGAAACCACTGGAGTTCTGAAGGAGACAGGGGATAGTCATCACCAACACTTGGTTTAGACACCACAAAAGATGAAGGTATACATGGAAAATGCCAGGTGCCTCAGAAAGTTATCAGCTAGATTATATCCTGGTAAGACACAGGTTTAGGAACAGTGTGTTAATTCGCACAGCTACCCGGGGGCGGATGTGGACTGTGACTACAATTTAGTTGTTATGAAATGTAGCGCGCGTTTCAAAAACATAAGGCAGGGGCGGCAAGTTAGAAAATGGAATGTAGAAGCAGTAAATGGTTTGAAAAGGAAGGAGTAACAACAGGCGGTAGAGGAAATCATGGAGGATAGTATAGGCTAAGTACTATCGAAGAAAAATGGGAAACTATCATTAAAGGGTTATTGAAAGCCGCAAAAGGCACTATTGGAATCGTTAACGCTAAAAGGACTAGGAAACCATGGATCACGGATGAGATGATTACAAAGTTGGATGAGGGGAGAAAATGGATGAAAGCTTTCCTTGAAATGAAATGATTTTCTTTATCCTTTTTAAGCACGTACGGCTGGGGGAGGGAAACAAAGGAATCCCCAAAGGTTCCCAATTCCTCCAAAGGTCCTCTTTGGTACCCACCCCTGCATAAAACTCCTCAGGAAAGAACAAAGGGAAAATTCTTAATCTCATTGTTTAAGGCAGACAAAATATGCTTTCCCGGGAAAAACCGGTGTCGTCTGTATGCGCATTTCCTTTCATGGTGCCGACTGGCAACCCAACTTGTACGTCAACACCGTAGATAGGAGCAAGAATTCATGTGTGACAATTTCTTGACGTTTTTTTTTGATAATCAGGTAGACGCCGCCAAGCCATGGAAATTGTCTTCCTTTAAATAACAAAAAAACGGATCTAATTTTGGATTCCATCATTTGTGCTTCAAGCATTTTTACTTCAAGTACTCCGATATCTATGTGAACAGGGGAGACTTGCACTTTCACAAACTCACAGGGCAATCAAATATTTGGCGGAGCCAAGTTACACAAAGATTGTGAAGTTGGGAACATAACTCTTTGTTTAGTTGGCACAGGAAAGTACGCAGCAATTACAGGATAATCTAATTGACATTAATTTCAGGTAAAGCTGTAGAACACATAATTACCACAACTATTAGGGGGCAGAACGACAGTATTGTTTCATCAAGACTCGGGATGTCCCTACAGTGGACAGATTTATTATTCCGAAGAGCAGAATAGCTAAATTATAGTGCTGCATCAAAATTTTTCTTGACTATAAATCGTCCAATATTTTTAGCCATAAACTGTCCTTGGCTCTGTGAAATGACATCGGAAGTTATTTCTTTAAAGGTATCATTGATGCCATTTCAGTGACTGGCTGCAGATGCCATGGCATTATGGCATCCCTGAAATAGCATCGACAAACGAATTGATATGCAGTAGTCATTTGTCAAAATCGTCCAACAAAACAATCTAAACATGAGACTTAAGAGTTAACTCAGGAAGTTTTAATGCACCTGATTTTTATTCCGTTTTTACTCAATGTGAAAATTTAAGTTTCAACAATTCTAAAGTTGAGCCAACGGCATTAATGAATTTATATTCGCAACATGGGACGATTATTGTCCATTGCTTTTGAGTTATCTTGAGAATATTGAAGACTGTGATTGATGGGCAGATTGTTAAGTAAGCCAGAAAACGGAAAGAAAAGAGTTGGGATTGAATGAAAGAAGTGTCCATTATGGACACAATGCACAAAGATGCAAAGGTGCGATTTAGAGCAAAGGTACTTTCCTTTCTCCACAAATATATGCTGGCAATTGCAGATGTGCTATGGATACTATATTTTCGTTTATTAGGTATAAAGATCAAATACTGAAAATGAAAATCAAATTATTGGACATGTGCGGAGACATACAAACGTGTTACTTTCCTTTCTCCACACATATATAAAAAGGCAATTGAAGATGTTTTTCTTTCTTGCAAGCAAGAAAGTCATTTCATGATGTATCTGGGCTTCGTTTTGGTAATATAATTTAATAAATAAGCGAATGAATAAATAACCATTCATGAGAAGGAGTATATAAAATACGTAAAATATGTAATTATATTTAAGAATGCGAACCATTGCCTATTAGTGTACACGCCTGGGCTATCTTTCCAGCAATGCAAGTTAATACCTCGTAGCTACATTCTGGCTCGATTTCTTCTTTGTTTCCAAATTTCCGCGTGCTTTGATTACACTTGGATCACTGCAGAACGGATAATAATAACAACAATTATATGGGGACAGTTTACCGCAATGCGAATAATCACAGTAGTAAATGGGGCGACTGGATAAATAACGAAGAGAGAACGGAATCTTAGCTTAAACCTGAAAAGTGAATACTACAAGTACTAATTAAGTACTTTTCGGGTAAGTACATTGATAAATACCCAAGAATATTACCGAAGTGACAAGTTGATGACGGGAGTTTAACATTAAGGAATTCAACAGCTTCACGAAGCTATATTTACCCTTAGTTTTGAAACTAAGAGATTCGTTAAACATCGGTCTACATGACATAAACAAATCAAAAGACGAACATATCAAAACGCATGCTTTCGGCACAATTACGCGGAAACCTATGTCGTTCTTCATTAGTATTAGGCTAGAAACACACACGCACGTCTTATTTCCGTTATTCACTTGTTTCAAAATAACAACAGTTTAACGCGCAAAAATGATACGTTTCACGAAAACATTACAGATGCAAACAATGCAATTCTCTCAGGATACATTCAGTAAAGATTTATTACTCAAATATTCTAGAACTATTTATACACCCTAATACATAGGATTTATTACGAATACGGCACATGTCTACGTGTCAATTAGCATACTGTCATGCTATTGAGAACGAAATTAGATGTTCTACAACGCTGAATAGGTGGTCACAACACAATAAAAAACGTTGTACTCATGTCGCAATTGACCCACATTGATACACATGATATTCGACAGAAAAAACAAAACCAAATTGAGTAATGTAAATATTTTAAATGCTTTGCTCAATGATGTGACATCAGATATGCTCTACTGTTTTAAACATGTTCATTCCTTCTCCAGGAATTCCAACATTGCCTAAACTATACATTTGGCACTGATTCCAAACTGTGCAGTTCATGTGTGAATTCCACACGACTAGCACACCGAACTTGGGGTTGATTACTGCTTTTATGGTCTCTCTCCCCCCATCCCCCTCTCGCCATTCCCCCCCACATTTATTTGTACATTTATTCTTATTTATTAATTCCTAAATAAAATAGATTTGAGATTTTAGTCATCTTGTCAGTGGTGCAAAATGACCTTAGCCCTTGATGTACCCTATAAACCATTAATACTACTACCAGGTTAACGTGATGTAACATCTATCTGCTGGTGGGTGCCCGGTAGCTCATTTACTCTAGAAGCCCCTGTCCATCAGCTGCCTCTGGCATTTATATTGATGCCCATGATCCTTTATTGAGAGGGCCAATGACCCTTAGTAAAAGGAGAGGACCAAAGTTAGAATCCGCATGTGTCCACGTGGTGGTCTCTCACTACAATGTAGTCCAGAGGAAATAACTGACAATGTTTTGCAGGAATATTCACAGCCAAACTGTCAGCTATCAAGAGGGCCCTAAAAGACTTAAGAGAATGTAATGGCTCTTCTCTCATCTGTTCGCACTCATTGAGCTCCCTATAATCCATATCGGACTTGTCATCAATGCACCTGATGGTTCAGGAGATCTATTATACCCTGTGGTCCCGTCAGATAAAGGGGAAGTAGGTATCCTCTATATGGACTGCTGGTCATGTGGGAATACCAGGCATGGAAAAAGCTGGCAAAGCAGCAAGACAAGCCCTGGTCAAACTCAAAACCGACTCAGCATTGCTATCTGTGGTGGAAGTCGGGGAATAAATTATAAAAGGCCAGATACCTTTTTTAAAATAAGAGGTAATTTAAGGAATAATTTAGGGGAGGACCCCAACTTTTTAAGTAAGGTTTCCAGGTTTTTAAGGGAAACTGACCTGAACGGACAACTTGAGTTTCCGTTTCTTTTTTTTAAATAATTTTGTTTTTAACTATTTAAATGTTTTTTATGCATTGACGTATTTATCAAAATTGGATTGAAGTTTTCAATGTTTTAAAAAGTGGTGCAATAACAACCACAGTGGTTGGTGCATCCAAAAACCCCAACTATAATACGGGTTGGTTTCTTTGGGTAAGACCATTGCCTTCAGCTGCGAGATCTCAATGAAAATGTTAATTAGTACGGAAGAGAGGGGTGATCCTATGGCTGCACATTCATCATGTTCAATGTGCTTATCATTCCAAAGGAAGTATGAGTTCCAGAGGCAGAATTTGCGAGGTCCAGGTTAATCCTTAGCTAATCCCTGTGAGGTGAGGTTTTTGATGAGTAGCGTGGAGTCATCAATGGGCGTATTTGTGAACAAGGAGATTACATCAAAGGTCACCAGCATGTTGACTATTTGGCCTTCAGCATTCCGAATAATGTGAATGAAATCCATGGAAGTTTTAGCAAAATAGTCAGTTTTCCTGGCGAAGAGTTGAAGAGGATGTGCAACATATTGCGCTAGCTTGTGGGTTGGTGCATCGATGTTGCTGACGATGGGTCGTCAGCAACATCGATGCGTCAACACCTTCAGTGCCATCAAAGCACGCGGAAATTTGGAAACTAAGAAGAAAAAGAACCATAATGAAGCTACAAGATATTAACTTGCATTGCTGGAAAGATAGCCCAGGCGTGTACACTAATAGGCAATGGTTCGCATTCTTATATATAATTACATATTTTATGTATTTTATACACTCCTTCCCATGTATGGTTAATTTATTCATTCATTTATTTATTATATTACCGACACGAAGCCCGGATACATCATGAAATGACTTTCTTGCTTGCAAGAAAGAAAAACTTCTTTAATTACCTTTATATATATTTGTGGAGAAAGGAAAGTAACACGTTTGTATGTCTCCGCACATGTCCAATAATTTGATTTTCCTTTTCAGTATTTGATCTTTATACCTAATAAACGAAAATATAGTATCCATAGAGCATACTTTATTTCTCTTTAAAATTAGATCTTATTCTCAATATAATTCGAAACATATTCTATTGTTTCAGGCTTCACTTCGTGGAAGTAATTGATATCCATTATTGAAATAGAAAGAAAGACTCGTACCTTTCCACAGATTTTATTATACGGCACGACGCGTTTCACCGACTTGCGGCATCATCAGGTACAAATTTGCAAAACAGACAGAGCAAGCATATATACCCTCAGGACAGAGTGGGGGCGGGGAGGGTTGGAAGGATTTGAGGGGGGTGGGGGCTCGCAGGTGCGTTGATGGATTGTTTTGACCATTTCCAGGCTAATTTCTCGGAGAGGAGTGGGGAGGGGTATGGGAATAATTGCTCATTACAAAGTGTCGTGTTGGGGTTCACCAAGTGCCTTCTAATCTCTAATTGCTCGAGAGCGTCCATTTTTAATCCTTTTGGGAGTGTGTGTAATATCTCTGGGACAAAGTCACTGCTGTGGTTGAATTCTAGTAAATGCTTGGCGAAGAGAGAGTTGTCATTCTGATTTTTGTGACACCTAGCGTGTTCCTTGACTCGTAATTTGATATTCCTGCCGGTCTGACCGACATAAACGCTGTTGCAATCCTCGCATTTCAGTTTATAAATGCCTGATTTGAGAAGGCTATCCTGGGTGTCTTTTCCATTGGCTAGAAGTTTGGAGAGGGTTATGGGTGAGTAGAAGGCTGCTTTGAGTGAGGTGGGTAGGCAGTTGGAAATCCTATATGAAAGATCTCCCAGAAACGGGATCGAGCACCACTTAAAATCTTTAGATACTGCGGGCTGAGATACGAAAATGCTTTTTATGGCCATTGCTTTTTGTTTTTTCCGTAGTAATGTGTCAACTAGTTTGGGGTTGAAACCATTGTTGGTAGCTATATTAGTGATATTCACGAGTTCAATTTTGAAGTTTTTGGGGGAAAGGGGGATGTGTAGGAGGCGGTGGATCATGGAGTGGAGGGCTGCGTGTTTGTGAGAAAAGTGGTGTGCGGAATCATTAGAAATTATATGGTCTGTATATGTGGGTTTCCTATAAATTGCAAATTCGTGTCTATTACCCCTAATTGTGATTGTCAAGTCGAGGAAGTTGATGGTGCCGTTGACGTCTTTTTCCATGGAGAAGGAGATATTCCGATGAAGAGTGTTTAGGAAATTAAGGAAGGAGTCTAACTGTCGGTTGGTTCCGGTCCATAGGCATAGTATATCGTCCACGTAACGAAACCAATAGCCAACGTTTTTGTTATGCTGATTGTCAGCATTAAAAAGATGTGTTTCTACAGAATTGAGGAAGACTTCGGCTAGGAAGGGGGACAGTGGGGAACCCATAGCTAACCCATCCGTTTGGCTGTAAAGGGTGTGGTTGAAACTAAAATAATTCTGGTTAACTGTCATTTTGATGAGGGGGACCAATTCGTCTGAGATATTTTGGGCAATGGTGGAATCCTTGAGTAGTTCTTCCACCCTAAGCAAAGTTTCCGATATTGGTACGCAAGTTAATAAATTGCTAATGTAGAAGGAGACTAGCCTCGCTTTTTCCGGGACATCAATATCTTTCAATTTTCGGGCTAGCTCTATAGAGTTTTTAACTCCATATTTAGGTTTAAAACCTGTGAGATCTCGGAGCAAAACGTCTAATTTTCATGCCAGAAGGTGTGAAGGGGCGGACACAGCTGAGATGACAGGCCGAATAGGTATGGCTTTTTTGTGTAATTTGGGGAGTCCGTACAACCTGGGGGCGGAGGGGTTCATTTGGATTAAACTAAATTTTTCCCTAGCATTTAAAAACTTACACTTGAACACGGCACGTTTCACTTCACTTTGGAAACTCGCGGTTGGGTCTTTGGATAACGGAGTAATAGGATTGTTGTTGATGAACTCAAGGCACTTTTCCACATACACTCGTTTATCCAACACTACGACACTAGATCCCTTGTCAGCTTTCTGGATGATGAGGTCTTCCTTGCCAATAGTCTTCTTCAGGCGTCGGTTCTAGCCAATGGAAAAGACACCCAGGATAGCCTTCTCAAATCAGGCATTTATAAACTGAAATGCGAGGATTGCAACAGCGTTTATGTCGGTCAGACCGGCAGGAATATCAAGTTACGAGTCAAGGAACACGCTAGGTGTCACAAAAATCAGAATAACAACTCTCTCTTCGCCAAGCATTTACTAGAATTCAACCACAGCAGTGACTTTGTCCCAGAGATATTACACACACTCCCAAAAGGATTAAAAATGGACGCTCTCGAGCAATTAGAGATTAGAAGGCACTTGGTGAACCCCAACACGACACTTTGTAATGAGCAATTATTCCCATACCCCTCCCCACTCCTCTCCGAGAAATTAGCCTGGAAATGGTCAAAACAATCCATCAACGCACCTGCGAGCCCCCACCCCCCTCAAATCCTTCCAACCCTCCCCGCCCCCACTCTGTCCTGAGGGTATATATGCTTGCTCTGTCTGTTTTGCAAATTTGTACCTGATGATGCCGCAAGTCGGTGAAACGCGTCGTGCCGTATAATAAAATCTGTGGAAAAGTACGAGTCTTTCTTTCTATTTCAATAATGGATATCAATTACTTCCACGAAGTGAAGCCTGAAACAATAGAATATATTCGCAAAGCTAGTATGGTATTACAGGCGAAACTTTACTTAAAACTTTCGGTGAAATACAGAAGTGCATCTCTGAATATTCTCTTCAATAGCAGTTGCCTCAAAAACGGAGTGTTCCCAGCGTACGTCCAGGTTCGTGCCACTTCGTCGTCCACAACGGCCATCAGAGCGATACGCAAGGCGAAAATCCAGTGGTTAAGGGAGGAACTGAAACTGTGGTATGCAAGAAGGGATTCCTTTGCACATTATTTGTTCTGTCTGCACGTAGAACTTTGCTCTAAGTTACATTTTGCGGAATGGATTACATTTGTGGATGGTGTAAAAGAACTAGTGAGTAAAATCTCTTCTCGCAAATATGTAACCCAGGGGAAAAAACTGAGTAACCTTATTAATAGTCCACCTCAAAATTACCAGTGCACTACTAAAGAAAACAGTCCCCGCACAGTATCGAAATTTGTTCCGGCCGCAAGAGTTGTCAACCTAAGTCATCATACGTTCACTGAGGAGGAGAGTAATATCTTAAAGAAAGGGTTGAAGTTTGCTCCCTCTAAGAAAGTTTCCGAAGCCGACATTAAAAATCTAGCCGCAGATTGCGAGGTTGCCCTTCGGAACCAATCTCTGGCTACCAAACACCAAGTTGCTGAAATCATCATGTCCTCATTGAAGGAAGCAGTGCCAACAACAACCCGCTTTTCCAGCCTTCAGCAACATACGTCCACCCTCCGACGCCTGAAGAAGACTATTGGCAAGGAAGACCTCATCATCCAGAAAGCTGACAAGGGATCTAGTGTCGTAGTGTTGGATAAACGAGTGTATGTGGAAAAGTGCCTTGAGTTCATCAACAACAATCCTATTACTCCGTTATCCAAAGACCCAACCGCGAGTTTCCAAAGTGAAGTGAAACGTGCCGTGTTCAAGTGTAAGTTTTTAAATGCTAGGGAAAAATTTAGTTTAATCCAAATGAACCCCTCCGCCCCCAGGTTGTACGGACTCCCCAAATTACACAAAAAAGCCATACCTATTCGGCCTGTCATCTCAGCTGTGTCCGCCCCTTCACACCTTCTGGCACGAAAATTAGACGTTTTGCTCCGAGATCTCACAGGTTTTAAACCTAAATATGGAGTTAAAACCTCTATAGAGCTAGCCCGAAAATTGAAAGATATTGATGTCCCGGAAAAAGCGAGGCTAGTCTCCTTCGACATTAGCAATTTATTTACTTGCGTACCAATATCGGAAACTTTGCTTAGGGTGGAAGAACTACTCAAGGATTCCACCATTGCCCAAAATATCTCAGACGAATTGGTCCCCCTCATCAAAATGACAGTTAACCAGAATTATTTTAGTTTCAACCACACCCTTTACAGCCAAACGGATGGGTTAGCTATGGGTTCCCCACTGTCCCCCTTCCTAGCCGAAGTCTTCCTCAATTCTGTAGAAACACATCTTTTTAATGCTGACAATCAGCATAACAAAAACGTGGGCTATTGGTTTCGTTACGTGGACGATATACTATGCCTATGGACCGGAACCAACCGACAGTTAGACTCCTTCCTTAATTTCCTAAACACTCTTCATCGGAATATCTCCTTCTCCATGGAAAAAGACGTCAACGGCACCATCAACTTCCTCGACTTGACAATCACAATTAGGGGTAATAGACACGAATTTGCAATTTATAGGAAACCCACATATACAGACCATATAATTTCTAATGATTCCGCACACCACTTTTCTCACAAACACGCAGCCCTCCACTCCATGATCCACCGCCTCCTACACATCCCCCTTTCCCCCAAAAACTTCAAAATTGAACTCGTGAATATCACTAATATAGCTACCAACAATGGTTTCAACCCCAAACTAGTTGACACATTACTACGGAAAAAACAAAAAGCAATGGCCATAAAAAGCATTTTCGTATCTCAGCCCGCAGTATCTAAAGATTTTAAGTGGTGCTCGATCCCGTTTCTGGGAGATCTTTCATATAGGATTTCCAACTGCCTACCCACCTCACTCAAAGCAGCCTTCTACTCACCCATAACCCTCTCCAAACTTCTAGCCAATGGAAAAGACACCCAGGATAGCCTTCTCAAATCAGGCATTTATAAACTGAAATGCGAGGATTGCAACAGCGTTTATGTCGGTCAGACCGGCAGGAATATCAAGTTACGAGTCAAGGAACACGCTAGGTGTCACAAAAATCAGAATGACAACTCTCTCTTCGCCAAGCATTTACTAGAATTCAACCACAGCAGTGACTTTGTCCCAGAGATATTACACACACTCCCAAAAGGATTAAAAATGGACGCTCTCGAGCAATTAGAGATTAGAAGGCACTTGGTGAACCCCAACACGACACTTTGTAATGAGCAATTATTCCCATACCCCTCCCCACTCCTCTCCGAGAAATTAGCCTGGAAATGGTCAAAACAATCCATCAACGCACCTGCGAGCCCCCACCCCCCTCAAATCCTTCCAACCCTCCCCGCCCCCACTCTGTCCTGAGGGTATATATGCTTGCTCTGTCTGTTTTGCAAATTTGTACCTGATGATGCCGCAAGTCGGTGAAACGCGTCGTGCCGTATAATAAAATCTGTGGAAAAGTACGAGTCTTTCTTTCTATTTCAATAATGGATATCAATTACTTCCACGAAGTGAAGCCTGAAACAATAGAATATATTCGCAAAGCTAGTATGGTATTACAGGCGAAACTTTACTTAAAACTTTCGGTGAAATACAGAAGTGCATCTCTGAATATTCTCTTCAATAGCAGTTGCCTCAAAAACGGAGTGTTCCCAGCGTACGTCCAGGTTCGTGCCACTTCGTCGTCCACAACGGCCATCAGAGCGATACGCAAGGCGAAAATCCAGTGGTTAAGGGAGGAACTGAAACTGTGGTATGCAAGAAGGGATTCCTTTGCACATTATTTGTTCTGTCTGCACGTAGAATCGTCGATGCATTCATTTGCGTGTGACTGATCCTGAGCAATTTTCATTTGCCGCTTTGTTTGTAATTCAAATTTCGAAAATTATGAAGAAGAGTTGCTGTTTCTCTCGCTTTTAATACACAAAACATTCTAAATTAAAATAATTTAATTAGAATGTGCCAATTGCAAATTGCCATACATTCTCAATCGTTTTCTCTCTGAATATTTTGATTATGCTGATTAAATTGTAAACACAATTACTTTCACTTTTTCCACATTTTTTCATTGGTGCGTTGTTGATGCAAAAGAAGAATGGGGGTCCTGCTACCGACCGACCAATCGATGCTTATGGACTGCGCCGTTAGGTGCATCTTATACCAATATCCAGCTATGATGATCAATGGGCGTGGGATATAAGCGGTTTATGGGGGAAGTTGAGCTAGTGAGTATATTTTAGTGCAGTTTGTGACAGTATTATATTTGGAGATTATGACTGCCCATTTATGCTTGCTTTAGCACAATTGTATCTGAAATGGGGATTATCAGGGTAATCCCATAAAGGTTCTAATAATGGGTTACCAGTATTTCCTATTGCTTGTTGAAATGACGTGGCTAGGTCGCTTAGATACTATGTTGGAAGGTCCGGTATTTTTAGATCCATGTGAATATCTGAGTTTCTTACAAACCAGGCGTCGTTGGCAAGGGTTCGTAGAGTATTATTTTGGAAGCGTGTCAATTTATTCAATTTGGTTCGGCTATTGAACCCCAGGCTGGGTAGCCTTCAGATAGGTCGTATCATAGATTTAAATAACAGTACCTTGGTGAGAAGACGGAGGGGACTGGTGTGTTTTATGAGGGGATAGAATAAGAAAGCGGCTGAATTGGCCTTGTTGAGTGTGTGCTTGACAAGTGAGTTTACTGTCCATTTGTACACCAAGAAATTTAGTAATGATGCCTGGGGGATTATTTCCCTGCCATAGTGGATAGCAGTGATGTGAGGATTCTTCCATTTTCTGGCGTAGTTTACGTTTACACATTTTGTGGTGTTAATGGTTAGTTTCCAATCGGTCATCCACTCTGCTATTCTCTTAAGGTGTTCTTGGACATTTTTTGCGGCATGATTTGGGTAAAAGGAAGTTGATGCTATAGCTGAGTCATCCGCATAGAGGTAGGTTTTGGGTCGGAGGGGAGGTTGTTATTGTAGAGGTTGAATAGAAAGAGTGACAAAATTGATCCTTGAGGAAAGCCTGCGGATATGGACCGGGTAGTTGATTTGGCATTGTTAAGGGCTACAAAGAATGTGCGGTTTGAAAGAAAGGAGGGGATGGTCTTATTTAGGTATACTGATATGTCGGTTTTAAGCAGTTTATGTATTAAACCAGTTTGCCAGAACTTGTCAAAAGCTCTTTGGAGATAAAAGAAGACTACTTGGGTGTGCTTGTGGATGTTGAAGCCGAAAGTGATCTGTTCAACCAATCTTGTTATTTGCTGAGTCATGGAATGGCGACGGCGGAAGCCAGTTTGCTCAGGTCTGATCAAGACTAGGGCCATGATTTCTTCTTGTAGTCTGTTTAAGATGCATTTTTCTAGAAGTTTGCCCATGCAGGGGAGCAGGCCACTGGGTCTATAGCTCAGGATATAAGAAGGATTTTTATCAGGTTTTGGAAGGAGTATTATCTTAGCTGTTTTCAATGCATTTGGGAAGTACGATTGGGAAAGACAGGCGTTGAGGATAGAGTGTGGGTGTTTGATTAAAGATTTAGGAAAGTTTTTCAGATGAAGGTAGGAGATTTGATCGGGTCCTGGTGATGACTTGGTTTTGGAGTGGGACATAATGGAGTAAAGTTCTTGAGGAGTAATTTCCTGGAATAATTGGAATGGGCAAAGTGACAGGCCAGAGATGCTGATCAACGCTTCTGAATCCAACAAGGATGTATTATTGTTTTTAAAAATGCATTCGAAGGAGTCGGCAGAGGTATTTGCTTTGTAGCAGTCATTGTATAGTGCTCTCCCATTATGTGGTATTGGCGGGGTGGGTACCTTTTTCCTTCGCAGACAGTGGGCTAGGGTCCATACCGAATTGTCCTTATGTGAGAGTGAACTTATTTTCTCATGCCAAAGTTTTTCCCAATGTGTTCTAGTTTTGGATGTTACAAGGTTTCGAAGTGCACAGAAGCCGATTTTATCTTGGCGGAGATGAGTGAATTGCCAGAGGGCTCTGGCCTTGTTTCTAAGTGAAATCAAGTGCAATATATCCAGAGGTAGTGTGGCACCAGCGATGGAGGCTGGAGAAGGAGGTTAGCAAGAGCGATGAATGATTTTGGTTAAGGTGCTTGTAAAATCTTGAGCCGCTTTCTCTATGCTGTCTGGAGTGCTAGCAGGAGATGGGACAAGGTTAATGGCCAAGCAGTTTTCTTTAAATAGTTTCAAATTAACTCTTCTAGTTGGTTCTGGTTGTATGAAGGAGGGTAGGAATGCAGTAAAATATGGGGCAGTGGTCCGAGGCTGAATTATCTAGGTTAAGGATTTGGAATGCGATATCTGCGGATAATAGAACTACATCCAGGGTATCGGAGGAGTGGGGGTGATGATGGAAGTGGGTAGGGAAAGGCGGTGAGTGAATTGCGATATTGTTGGTAAATAGGAGCTTATGAAGGGCTCGCCTTCGTGTTGTAGTGGTTTTTCAAGCTTTTGTTTTTTGTTTTTTATGCCATTTATGTTCCATTGTAAAAATTTAAGGAAGTGGTTGTTTATTTGTGAATAAGGCACCATTTACAAGTTGAAGAAGGGCTGGTATAAGGTCATTGGTGATGATGCTAATAAGGGTTTTATGGTCAGTAGGAGAGAGAAGTTTCGTAATTATGCTCAATAGAGCAGTTCTTATATTTGCGGTTGATGATTGGTCATTGATTGAGGGAGAGTGTTGTCCAGAGGGTGGCGGAGGGTGTTGATCGGAGGTTGGGGGAGAGTTAAGAGATGATTGAGGGGTCTCCACGATTTCGGTTTGATGGTTTTGCCAAGGGTTACGGAGAGGAGGAAACGACTGAGAATTTGTATTTTGGTACGGTTGCTTCGAGGGCTCGTGCATGGTTGTAGGGCTTCCATGCCATGCCGCCACCTAAAAACAGGGGTAAGGGATTATCTAGCGGTGAGGGTAAAAGGTTACGCATATGAGCTAGGAGACTTCTTCCGTCTTTCAGGTCCTCTATGTCTGCGGTAACCGAGCTTCTAACTTTAAATGTTCTGGAGGGTCCTCTCCACCGGGAAACTAACTTCCGTGCTTGACCACTTGGTGCTTGCTTGGTGCTTGCTGTCTCGATAAGTGAGCAATGCAAAGCCCAGTTGTTCGTCCCAATCAGAGTGGTCTTGGGCTGCATAATGGGGAGTCACGGAAGCAAAGGAATGGTGTGCATGCCCTAGACGACCATTTGAGGCGGGGTTATATGGATAGAAGTGAAGATAGATTTTATTTTCAGTTCCCTGCAAACGGTTTTCATTAGTTCCGAAGTGAAGTTTCCACTTCTGTGTGCCAGTAAATATTTAAGCACACCCTGACGGCAAATTATGTGCTCGACAAAAAATCCTGCTACTGTTTGGGCCGATTGATCTGGAATCGTAAAGGCTTCATGATATCTTGTGAAATAATCTTGGCGAGTTAAATGATATCGGTTAACTCGGAGGGATAGGGGTAGTGACGTAATTTTCCTATAATATCCACGCTAATCGTCATTCCTTACACTGGAGTGATGGATAGGATGAGGTCTTCCCCAACCCGCTGGTCGGGGTCATCCCGTTTCCCGAGGCCATTTGGTTTGAGCGCTCTGGACAATTAATTGGAAGGTGGCCAACTTCCTTACATATTCCGATGCATAGCGGGGGACAGTCTCGGGAAATATGTCTCCTTGCTCCGCAGTTAAAACAAGCTCGAGTTTTAGAGCGACAATCGCGAGCTATGTGGCCCGCGCACCCACAGGAAAAGCATTTTGCAGCGTATCCGGTAGAGCTCAAGAGCACCACAAAAGACGAGATTCCTACGTAATGAGCGCGCTTTATGTCCAAACCCAGGGGGGACAGGGAATTAACGTTTCTTTCTATATCGGACAGGGATACGGTGGGTACGTCATGAGTATCTAATTTTGCGATCGACTGTAAGAGGTGCTCAAGGTTGGCGTCGTTACTTGCCAGGTTCAGGTATCGGTCATCAATAACACTTTCATTTATCA
The DNA here is from genome assembly GCF_022747635.1 of Hetaerina americana. Taxonomy (NCBI): domain Eukaryota; kingdom Metazoa; phylum Arthropoda; class Insecta; order Odonata; family Calopterygidae; genus Hetaerina; species Hetaerina americana. Next base: position 455,089 of record NW_027286581.1, read on the forward strand.
TTGGCAGTGGAAATATTTGTTTGCAAGGAAGTACTTACACTTTGGAATTCAGTTAAGGCGGGTATGTAATTTACTCCATCGCTGGCCGAACACCCAGATGCAAGAGTTAGGGTGCCTTGCTTACTGATGGATAACTTGGAGTATTGTTGAGGGCAGTCGATAGTTAATTCGGTGACGCTACTGAGGCTAAAGCGCCACTTTCCAGGCGTTTCGCCCTTGATAAACATTGCAAATGGAGACTGAGCTAATCCTATCTGGCAGTTCTGCTTTATGAGTTTTGTTTTCCGGAGAAAAATGGCAATGTTACAGGAGCGGGAGTTATGAGTTAGTATTGGGTAAGCCTGAGGAAACACGATCATGCTTTCAGTTCTACATTGCTGTGAGTAGTCGTAGGGTAAGAGTACAAAGTTGCTCTGTTCCGTTGAGACGGCCAGATAAGGCGAGTCAGGCTGTATGAGGACAGATTTATTCCCACCATCGGTGGTCGGGAAAGGTAGCGCTCGCAACACCTTGAAACTCATTCCCTTTTGCGTCAACGGCAGTATTATGAGTAATTTGATGTCGCCCATCCGCCGGATCACTCTCACGCTAGCAATGTCGTACATGATCGCGATTTTGTGGTCCAGATCGCGGGGGAGCGACCAATCGGGCAGCAGCGCTCCGGAAATACTTTTCAGGATACCCTGGAACTGGCTGGGAGGGAGTAGGGAAGGTATGGACTTCCCAGCCTCGGCGAGTCGCACTTTAGCCTTGACAAGGTCTATCTCATGTTGCAGTTCAGCGATGTGGCGAATGAGGGCAATAAAAGCGGTATGGCTGTAGCTGAAGACTTTAAAAGCGTATTTTGTTGAAGCTATAGTCTCAGTATATGCTTTGATACTCTTTTCTATATTTTTTTTTGCATGAGTTCTAGGGCTTTCCCTGTCGAAGAAATCATGTCTTTTAAGTGTATTGGATGCGTTGGACAGAAATGTATATCGCGCATTTAGGGCATGTTCGGTGCGAATGGATAACCCTTCTATTTTCTTATCTAATGTTTGTATCTGATGGTCGGTCGCCGTGCCTGTAAAGTAATGCAGTCCGTAACCGACCACGTCAAACAATCCTCTGCCCTTACGAGTTGCTTCGGTGGCTCCAATTAACATTTCTAATTGCCTTTCCAAATTGTTTAAGTTGAACCGTACACTTTGTTAGATATAGCAAATCATATTAAAAAAGAGATATTAGCAAAGTGAAAAAACATGCTCGCGTTTGGTTGTGCTGTTAATTTTAAATTAATCTCATGGAATTGGGTGTTCTGTCGTTTAACTATGTCCACTGCAGCTGTTAGCTGAGGTATGTGAAGGTCTATGTTCACTATCCATTCACTCACTATGAAGTACAATGGTCCTTTCGGGACGAAAAGCAGACCAGAGGTGTTTCCTCCACTCTACAGTCCTATTGTCACTAGACACACAGTCTGTACGGTAAGGAGTTCCATGGTTTCTATAAGGAGGAAATTAAAGGTTAGATTAGAATATATAGTTAATGCGGTCGCAGAGCTCACATGGCGATCTCGCGATCTCCTTTATTTTGTTGGATTAATTGTCTTTTCCGTCTTTTATTGAGAATACGTCGCCTACGCTTATGCTCTTTCCGCGACGGGGGGTATTCCCTCCTTTTTTCAATTCCGGCTGGGGGACGAGGCGCTGAATCTTCCAATGTTAAATTTGAAACTGCAGTTTTGAACACAATGGGGAGGGGGGGGCAAGTTGGAGTTTGTGAAGTATTCACCGGCTTCCACGACAGCGGTTGGTGGACTGCTTTGTCCGTCGAAGGGTGAGGAGGCAGGAGAGGAATCCCCTCCTCTCTCTTCGTTGGGCGGGATCTCCGGTGTTGAGAGACTGCGACCCGGCGTGGGTGGCGGTCCATCCGCCTGGGCTGGAGGCGAAAACGGTGGGGTTTCATCCCACCAGGAGTAGTTTCTTCCCTGGGTTGGTGACGCTGGAGCTAGACCCTCTCCATCTCCTGCGGAATACATTGGCTGGCTGCGTTGCCCTTCCCCATGCTGTAGATACCGGAAGGCACTCCAATACTCATCACCGCCACCCAGGTGTTGTCGCACGGGAGAAGGGAAGCGACCCGGTGTGGGCGGTGGTCCATCCGCCTGGGCTGGAGGCGAAAACGGTGGGGTTTCATCCTACCAGGAGTAGTTTCTTCCCTGGGCTGGTGACGCTGGAGCTAGACCCTCTCCATCTCCTGCGGAATACATTGGCTGGCTGCGTTGCCCTTCCCCATGCTGTCGATACCGGAAGGCACTCCAATACTCATCACCGCCACCCAGGTGTTGTCGCACGGGAGAAGGGAAGCGACTCGGTGTGGGCGGTGGTCCATCCGCCTGGGCTGGAGGCGAAAACGGTGGGGTTTCATCCCACCAGGAGTAGTTTCTTCCCTGGGTTGGTGACGCTGGAGCTAGACCCTCTCCATCTCCTGCGGAATACATTGGCTGGCTGCGTTGCCCTTCCCCATGCTGTAGATACCGGAAGGCACTCCAATACTCATCACCGCCACCCAGGTGTTGTCGCACGGGAGAAGGGAAGCGACCCGGTGTGGGCGGTGGTCCATCCGCCTGGGCTGGAGGCGAAAAAGGTGGGATTTCATCCCACCAGGAGTGGCCATCGGCCGCCGGAAGGCGGTCGTAGATTGGAGGTGTCTCGCCAAACAATTCTTTGTTCTTCCTTGCTACCTTCTTTCTCCGTAGCAATTGTCTTACTGCTATTACTCGGGCCATACCTAATAGGCAGATACAAGGGAGGGAAGTAGGGTGAATTAAGAGCGTATCCTCCCGGGCAGGGGCCGCAAGTGATAAAATATTTCTGACGATGGAGGATGATTTTGGAGATTTTGCCCTTGAGGAGGGTCGGTCGGTGAACCATTGTTTATTTTATCTGGCTGCGGAATGTGGACTTGATTATGGTTGGTCTGGGCGCCTTGCTCAGTCTCGAACTCGTCAATCACGCGTCCTGCTTGTGCGTAATTAGGTGGCGGTTCGGGCTCTGGTGGTTGTGGAAGCAAATTCCTGTGGTGCGCTGTCAGAATCCTCCCGTCCCGGATATTCTCATTGTCAAAGGTCACCTTACTTCTAACTTTGACTACCTTGTAGGGGCCAACCCACTTCGAAGTAAACTTTTTTGACTGCCCGGGCGTAAGTACCAAGTTGCGCAGCAACACGAGTTGCCCGTTAAGAATAGGCGGCAACCGTAAGTTCCTATTGTATTTATAATGCTCATTTTGTATGTTACGCTTGTTATTCTTTGCCGCTTGCGCGCGCGCGATTTGGAGCCGGCGTTGCAAAACGTGATCGTACGGGGGTACCTCCGTGTAACACGGTAGGAGGGGTCGTAAGACATCATCCCAAGGCATATCCAATTCCCTCCCATATAAAAGGTAAGCAGGAGTTTGCTATTTCTGTACACAAATAATGCAAAATTTAGTTGATCGTTCCAATCCGAGTGGTCTTGGTTGACATAGTGAGAAATAACGGCGGCATAAGATTGGTGCGCCCTCTCCAGCCTACCATTGGAAGCGGGATTGTAAGGGGAGGTAAAAATTGTCTTTACTTTCAATAGATCACAAATTCGCCTCATAAGCTGTGATGTGAAATTGGCACCTCTGTCAGTGAGAAGGGTGGCTGGCACCCCATGACGGCAAATGATCTGCTCTACGAAGGCTCGAGCTACAGTTTCTGCGGATTGATCGATGATAGGTATGGCCTCAAGATACCTCGTAAGATAATCTTGACATGATAGTATGTAGCGATTGCCTCTATTGGATACTTTTAATGGACCAATTATATCCAAAGCAATTTTCTCGAACGGATATGACGCTTCGGTGACAGGTTGAATAGGTATTCTTTCCTTTCTTCCCTTTCGTTTCTTGCAGCTCACGCAATTACTAAGGTAATTTCGAGTGTCGGCGTAAAGCCCGGGCCAATTAAAATGTCTTTGCACAATATTTAATGTTTTGTCTATTCCTAGATGTCCTGCAAGGGGGCTGTCATGGCATCTTTGTAATATGTAATCTCTCATGCTTACGGGTGCACAGATGGTGTATAGTGGATCGGGGGTCTTAACGTGGATTTTATAGAGTACTCCATGCTCGTCTAAGAGATAGTTGGGGTTTCGTTCTTCCGCTAGCGTACGCAGTGGTCGAAGTTCCGGACAAATTGACTGTTCTTGCGCAATCTTGGTTTTATCCCAAACTGGCTCGTATTCCGTGTCTTGATGGAGGGCATTTACTATTGGGTTCACTACGCGGGAGAGAGCGTCTACGTGCGGAATATCTTTTCCTGCTTTTTACTGTATTGTAAACGAGTATTCGGTGAGCTCCATTATCCACCTAACCAGTCTGGGTTTCGGCTCGGAAAGGGCAAGTAGCCATCGGAGCGGGCTATGATCAGTGATTAAAGTGAACGGACGGCCTAAAAGATATACTCTGAACTTTCTAATCATATGTACGACCGCCAAACACTCAAGTTCAGTGGCGGAGTATGCTTTTTGCTGCTGTGTCAACTGCTTGCTGGCGCATGCTATCATATGCTCGCCATCTTCAAAATTCTGCGACAGCACTCCTCCAATCGCCACGGAAGAAGCGTCAGTGGTCAAAATGAATTCTTTCGAAAAGTCAGGGAATCGCAATACGGGTTGACTCGTGAGACAAGCCCTTAATTTTTCAAAAGATTCTTGTTGCTCTCTTTCCCAAATAAAGTCCGTATCCTTCCTTGTTAGCGAGGTAAGAGGACTCCAAAATTGAGCAAAATGCAAAATAAATTTCCTGTAATATCCCACTAACCCAAGGAACGATTGCAGTTGCTTAACGTTACGTGGTGCTGGAAAACTGCTTATTGCATGTATTTTTTCTTCATCGGGTTCCAACCCATTAGCGGAAACGACGTGACCGAGGAATTTCACTCGTGTTTGGAAGAATTCACATTTTTGTGGTTTCAGTTTCAAATTCGCTTTCCTCAGTCTTGAAAAAATATCTCTCAAGCCTAGTATGTGTTTTTCCATGCTCTCCACATGCCGTAATATGTCGTCGAGATAGAACAAAACTCCTCGATTGATCATTCCATCTAGTGCGGTTGTCATAAGACGCATGAATGTGGAAGGCGCGTTCGAAAGGCCGAATGCCATCCTGTTGCACTCGTAGTGTCCGTCTGGAGTGCTAAAAGCGGTTTGTGCCCTGTTTTTTTCGTCTACTTCAACTTGCCAGTAACCTTGCGATAAATCTAGGCAACTGAAATATTTTGTCCCTCCTAACTGATCGAATATTTCGTCCATATTTGGCAGTGGAAATACTTCCTTTCTAGTGACGGCGTTCAGAGCGCGATAGTCAATGCAAGGCCTATACTTGACAGGTTCGCCTGGAAAATGCTTTTTCCTTACTAGAATCAGAGGAGCAGACCATGGACTGGTAGATGGAGATATGACTCCCAGATCAAGCATATCCCCGATGGCCTCCTTAAGAGTTTATCTTTGAGAATGAGGGACGCGATATGGAGACTTTTTAATGGGTTTGGAATCTCCCACATCTATGGTGTGCTGTACCAGGTTGGTGCATCCCAATTTAATATCCCCGTGGATAAAAATATATGCATACTCTAGTAAAAGTTGCTTTAAAGAGTCAGCCGCTTCATTTGGAGTATCAGAAAACGAGAATAGTGACAGTAACTCAGCGGTGGAGTGGTGCTCGGGCCACATTTCTGGGGTTTCTGTTTCAATCGAATTTACAGCTAGCAATTCATGACTTTCTGAAAAAATGTTGAAACTGTATAAGGACCCTTTTCTTAACATCTTTGGTTCGGGCCGTGTGTTACACAACAACAAAGGTATTACACCATCGGGGGAGACGGTTGCTAGAACTGGAAGTATTAATACATCTCCCTCCCTTCCCTGAATAATGATATCCTCGCCATAATAGTCCTGAATCTTTGTTCTCGTCAATATAACTGAGCGTGGAGGAATTTTAATTGTATCAACAAATGTAACTTCATGCGACGCTTTCTCTTGCGTGCAGGTTACTCGTCCTTCTGTCCCGCAATTACTTTCTGCATGGACTACGGATGGATCGCTTTCAACAACTGACGTTTTACATTCGCCTTTCTGCCCAACAGTTAGATTTGCTCCATTAAAAATTTCTCGCGTACAGGTTACTCGTCCTTCTGTCCCGCTAGAGTGAGTGGCCTCAACCAAGACATCTTCAGTATCCCCAAAAATGTCCCCAAGCAAACCGGTGCTTGTGACTTAGATTCCTGACGGCACTAATATATCATCACTCAACTCTTCCCAATTAATATTAAGCGAATCATCAACAGCCACGAGTCCATCATTCACTTTATCCTTTGAGCTTCTGCTGGCGTTATCCTCTTTGAAAGATTCATTACTCGGTGTTTTAGGCACTGCTTGGATATCATCACATGAAATTATGTCCTCTAAAAATACAGCGGAAATTTTCTGTTTTGAGTAACCTGATTTTAACATGGTTTCGTGCCCTTCTGTTATTTTCATTTTACCTTCTCCGCTCGAAATGCTACTTCCGTATTTTACCATGAAGTCTAGTCCGAGGATACCGTCATACGGTACTTTCCCTAGATTTGCAATCAATGTATCGTGAGGGTAAACTTCTCCATCGATAATGAAAGGTATGTTGCATTGCCCTAATGTGGCGAGCGCATGGTCGGAGGCACTTCTCACAGGGGAGGAATAGTCGTCAATTTTTAGGTTTCCAAAAGGGAAACTTGTACTCTGCATAATACTCACAGCGGCACCGGTATCCACTAAAAAGGAATACACTCTACCTAGTACTGTAACCGAGACCGTGAAGCCGACTTCTGGTGCTACGACGAGCACTAATTCGTCCCCGACCTGCCGGCCGGGGTGGCCGCGTTTCCCTGATCTCGCTTTTGGGTGGGGGTGGGACAATCTATCGGGCGATGGCCCGCTTGCTTGCACACGCCGCAAATCATCAGAGGGTATCTTTACTGACATGGCTCCCTTCCCCACAGTTATAACATGCGCGGGGTTTTGTACGGCAATAGCGCGCGATGTGTCCCACCTTTTTACAGTAATTACAAGTCCGAGGCGCATTAGTTACGTTCCCTCCACCCACCGGCAGTCTAGACTGTGGAGGCTTCGTGTGTACATTAACCTGGATTGCGTGCACTTGATCCGAAAGACTAGGGCTCACAGTGGGGTTTAAGATTGGCTCGAGATGGGGTTGAACATGACTCGTTGTGAAATATCGTGTCGGGTCACTGTACGGAAAGGTTGTCGGTGTCTTCACGTTAGGACTGCGCACGGGCATATCAAAGTCATGGTTCTGCAAGAAGTTTACTTCCCTAACGCCTGAGTGATTACGAGCATTGAATTCCTCTAGGTTAGCAAATTCCTCAGCCTCTTGCATGGTTCATGGGTTGCGCACTAGCACGAATCGCCCAATTTTTCCCTAAGTCCGACCAAGAACTGTGAGAGGAGGCGGTTCTCGAGCATAATTCCTGTCGCTTGTGAGTCTGGGTCTAGAAAAGCATCTCTTAGTTTTCGTCCCAATTCCCTGAGACGGGAAGAATACTCGTTCACGCTTTCCAAGGGGCGTTGCAAACAGCTTGTGAACATTCTTTCAACGGAGACGAGTGAAATTTTGGGAATGAAGCGCTTTTTCATTAGTTTAGAAAAAAGTTCATAAGACTCAATAACATGAGGATTTGACTTAATGAATTCGGCAGCGGTACCGCTCAGACGCAGCCGTGCTACGCTGAAGGTCTGATTCTCACTCCACCCGCTAAGATGACTCACTAACTTAAGATTGTTCCTCGATGCTTACGTCCCCATCACCGCTAACACTCGGAATTAAATGAATGTGATGTGCTGAAAATGTTTGTTGCATCGTCGGAGGGGAAACAGGGGCGCTTTCTATCATATAAACAGCGGAAGTGAAATCAATTACGTTCGTATTGTTTGGTGATAAATCACGCTCCCAAGGCAGAGATTCGCCAAAGCGCCCATACGTGCCCTTGCCAAAGAAATTCATTATGATTTAAAGACAATACGGCTAGGACAAAATTCATTCGCCATATGTTAGCAATATAACCGATTCTCGTTAAAAAAATGGGGTTAGTTTCCTTTTGGCATTACGCGTAACTACTTCTTAAATCGAAATTCAATCAAACGAATGAAGCATGATGGACGGAAGGCAAGTTGCATTTAAATAAGCCGCTCCAAGACTCCGCCACCCCACACCTGACACCAATATGTCGCGTGGACATAGTAGGGTTGGGTTCGTGGAATCAAAGAGGGGCTTTCCTTGCTATACATTTATTGGACTTACTACACAAGGAGTCCGGCCCGGAAGGAAAGAGGAAGCGTAGAGACAACAGCGGAGAAAGCAAGGTTGACTTCTAAGGGGCTCACAGTTTGATTTCAAAGCCGGGGTGATGTCGCGGGGACATGATGCTAGTTCTGATGTTTCGGAAAAGCCAAGTAGATGGCAGTCTCAATACACAATGTCGCGGGGACATGATGCTCGGACATCTAGAAGGACTCATGCGAGCTAGTGTCCTTTTCGCCGAATCCGCGATAGCAAATTTGGCGAACAGTGGCTGGACACAGTCACGCACTACCGAGGTTAACCTGCTCTCTCCCCTTCCGCTAATGATACGGAGTTCGGCGCCCGGTCTTTGTACCCGGGAATTCATATATAAACCCCGAGCGCCCCAACTTGATTGCCAGAATCAAGGAGACATCAGACGAGAGCCTACTACTTTCTTCGGATGTCTTCTAGCAACTCTGCTTTTCCGGTGGTCCAGGTGAGGAGGAAGACGCACCGTCGTGCCAACTCCTTCGGAGACTTCATGTCCACGAAGGGAATTACACAGCGTGGGAATAATCGTCCGCAAGGCAAAGAACCTCCAGCTGTTTTGCCGGGGGTATCTAAGCCTTCGGCAAATTCATCATCAGGTGTTGAAGCCTTGGCTCTCAGCCCGTCGCAGTGCTTGGAGGAGACGAAGGCCCGAAGCGGGACAACGGAGGCAACAGCAGACCTCGGCCCTTTACAGGGCCAGGTGGTGAAGGACACCGCAGGCGGCGTCAAGCGAAAGAAGGCATCTGGAAGGAACCAGAAGCCAGAAGATTCCGCGGTTACGCGGATGCCGAATCTTCAAGGAGACGATAGGGCGGAGCTTGCGCTGAGCACAGAGGAGGGGGAAGGCGACGACGGATTTACCTTGGTTTCTTCCAAGAGGAAGAAAAGGAAACCGCTTCTGACGAACGACGCAGCCGTCCCGGAAGCCACACCTCTACCGGCACCGGAACCTAAGACGCTGCGACCACCGCCTATCGTCGTCTATGGGGTCACCGACGTCCAGGGACTGATTGACCAGCTGTCGGGCGACATAGGTGATGCTTTCAGCTTGGAAGTTCGAAGAGCTTTAATCCGGATCATCACCTCCAACAGAGAGGGGCATGAAAAGGCACTCTCCTTGCTGCAGAGCAAGAGAATCCAACACCACTCGCAGCCCATTGAAAGGGTGCCAGGGATGAAGCTGTTCATCAAGGGTATCTCTCGATGGATAGCAGTCGAAAAGGTATCCGAGGGACTCAGATCCCTCGGATACGAAATTCGTAGCGTACGTCGCCTTACGGTCACGGAGGACGGAAAACCGGTCCCCATAGATCGCCACGTAGCGAACGTGGTAAAGACTCCATCGGCCATCGCCCCCGGGGACATCCGCCAGCTCTGCCACCGCTACGTCACTGTGGAGCGTTACCGTGGAGACAGAGGTCAACTCCACTGCAGCAACTGCATGCGGTTTGGACACATCGGCATAGCTTGCTGGTGTGCGAAACGCTGCCTGCGCTGTGCTGGAGCACACGCAGTCAAGGAATGCTCCCGAGGAAGGGGAGATGATGCCATCTGAGCGAACTGCGGAGGACCTCATGCGGCCGTCTCTCGCCGGTGTCCCGCCTTTCAGGAGGCTGAGCGGCGACAACACGCCAACGCACGCAAGCCAGCACCAGGGAAGCAGGCGCCCAAGAAACCGGCAGCGGAACCGGGAAAAAACCCATTCCGACAAGTCGATCACGCTACAACCTACGGAGCAATCCTGAAGGGCCCTTCTCAGGACAAGGTTCAGGCTCTCTCCGGAGAAGAGGGGAACATGGAGGTGGATATCACAGATCCACCCAGGGATGCTGAGGCGGTCCGAGAACCACCACCAGCGCCAGCCGTAGGAGAGGCCAACAAGGGGAACTCGTCACCCCCCGACAGCCTCCCTCCGAAAGAAGCGACCCTTCCTTTTTCTTCCGAAGGGAAGAAGGAGAAAAAGAAGCAGAAGAAGAAATCCCCGATCGCCACCGGGAAAGAAGGAAAAGCCATTACGATGCCAACCCAGAGGGCGCTTGGGAACACCCTCCAAACGGCAAGTGAAGAAGGCGAAAAACCAAGCCAGAAACTGGAAAAACGGAGAGAGCGGACATCAACTGATAAGTCTCCAGTTTCCGCAGAGTCCTCGCTGACACCAGACAGAGAGGACCAGGAATTATGGCAGACCATTGCCGTTATTGCATGCACCTTGAAGAAACTCGTCACCTCGACGCAGGGCAAACTTCTCCTCTCACTCCTGGAAGAGCTGGTGCGCAGCAGGATCGGAAATTCAACCAACCATGGCTGAACGACCCGTCCTGCTTGCGCAATGGAACGCCAACGGAATTCTTCGCCGACGCGAGGAATTACGGGCGTTCCTCCAGGAGAAGGGAGCCATAGTCGCCGCTGTCAATGAGACACACCTTCGGCCAACGGACGCCTGGAGGTTACCTGGCTGGACCATCTATAGGGCGTACAGGGATGCCAGGCGCCCACAACTTAGAACCTCAGGAGGTGCTGCCATCCTCGTCCACAGGTCCATCGAGCACCGAGCATGTCGAGAGATTTCTCACCCGCATGCGGAGGCTGTTTCGGTGGACGTACGGACAAGAGGAGGATGGCTCCGGGTCCCATCTCTGTATTTCCCACCCGGGAAACCTTGGGATCCGGATCTCATCCAGTACCTTTCGGGGGACAGCGGACCATCGGTCATCTTGGGGGACCTAAATGCCAAGCATCTTACTTGGAATTCACGGTCCTCGAACCCGAGAGGAGAATCCCTGCGTCAGCTAGCAGATGCAAAAGGCCTAACCATCTTAGGACCGGCGATACCCACGCACGAACGAGGGGAAGTTTTAGACATTGCGATTGCTCACAATGTAAGGACGTCCCTGAGTTTGTACACATGCGTGGAACTGTCGTCGGACCACAACCCGATCATCCTGGCAGTGGGGAGCCGAATCCCAGTGCTGTCTTCCACCCGGCGATTGGATCTGTCGTCGGCCGACTGGAGCAGTTTCCGCAACGTCATCGCTGAGGAGCTGCCAAGAGAGCCACTGGAGCCGACTTCACCGGAGATGGCCGATCAAATGGTCAGCCACCTCACCTCTGCAATAGACGGCGCAATGAAGGCCTCGATACCGCTTAAGGAACAACGGAACTCGTATCTTCGGGTTCCACTTCCAGCGGCGGTTAGAGGCCTCATTGCGCGGCGAAACAACGTGCGGCGCCAATGGCAGGAATATCGTACAGCGGATGTGAGAAGGCAGCTCTCAGAGCTCAAAGTAGCGGTACAGGATGCCCTCCGGGAGGTCCGATCGGACCACTGGGAGGCGCACCTGCGGGAGGAGCTCCTTTCGGAACACGGCAACGAGGACCTGCCGTCGGTGTGGAAGATATGCCGGAGGCTGCGGGCCCCTCAAAGACAGGACCCGATTATTACCGACGGAGACAGGGAGGCACGATCTCCCATGGAGAAGGCGGAACTGCTCGCTGATCACTTGGTCTGCAGCTTTTCACCCAATCCTGGGAATTCCGCTTCTGCCGAGATTGAAGAAGAAATCGAGGCGTTTGAAAGAGCCGGAGACGCCGATCTGAAAGACGCCTCGGAAATTCCGAGATTCGACGAGAAGGACGTCAAAGAGGCAATACGTCGCCTCCGCACGAGGAAGGCCCCCGGAAGCGACAACATTCCCAATGTGGTCATTCGGGAGCTTCCAAAGGCGGCGGTGAGGTCCCTGACAAAGCTCTTAAATGGCTGTGTCAGGATTTTCTACTTCCCGACCACTTGGAGAAGAGCGAGAATCGTCTGCCGGCCAAAGTCGCAGAAATTGGAGGTGGGTCCCGGAGAATTCCGGCCTATCCTCTTGCTCGACGGCTTCGGTAAGATATTCGAGCGACTGCTGCAACGGCCGCTGACTGATTTCGTCCGGGAGAATGACATCCTCCCGGAGGAGCAGTTTGGTTTCCGTGCGCAGCCTTCCACAGTCCATCGGCTGGTGCGAGCGGCGGATTTCATCACGGACAGCTTCAACAGGAATAGGGCGGTTGCTGGGGCCTTCTTCGACGTCAGTAAGGCGTTCGATCGCGTCTGGCATCCGGCTCTCTTGTTGACGATGAGACGAATCCATTTCCGACCTTGGATTGTTCGGATGGTTCACTCCTATTTGAGAGACAGGACGTTCACCGTGCAATGGCTCGGGGCGAATTCAATGGTGCGTCGGATCTCCGCCGGCGTGCCCCAGGGATCAGTCCTCGGACCACTGCTTTACAATATCTACTCCCACGACATTCCAACTCCACGTGGGAACCTCGAGATCCTGTCTCTCTATGCCGACGATACGGCCCTCCTGTGCTGCTCCTGGCAGAAGGTGACCGCGGTGCGAAGACTGAAGAGCGCTGTGGCGGATCTCCTAGAATGGTACCGCCGATGGCGCTTTGCTGTTAACTCACAGAAAACGAAGGCGATCATCTTCCATCCGGGAAATGTTCGGCTGCCAGGAGTGAACCTAACTGTGAATGGAGTCGCCCTACCGTTGGAATCCGAAGTTACCTACCTCGGAGTGCTGATGGACCGGAAACTCCTTTGCAACGCCCAAACGCTTCGTTTACGTAGAAAGGCATTCGCGGCGCTTAATCGGCTCCGGCCGATTATCCGCCCGCCGGTCCTGAGTATGGACACGAAGCGTAGACTGTACCAAGCGTGCGTGCTGCCTGTCATCACGTACGCTGCTCCGGTATGGTCAGGAGTGTCGCGAACGAGTCTCGCTCACATTCAGGTGGTGCAGAATTCTGCTCTTCATTACATCATGGCACGCGGTCGTTACGCCCGCGTTTCCGAGATGCACGAAGACGAATAGCTGGAAACCCTGGACGTCCTTCTGCCTAGAATATCTGGAAAATTCTTCATAAAAGCGGCAGAAGCGGAAGTAAAAGTAATTCTCCGGGTTGGCGACATAAGGGTCTGGCCATGGGACCGCTACAAGCGCCCCATAGCATCCCAAGACGAGCAAGACACCCTTCCGGCAAAGAAGAAGCCAAGGCTGCTCTGAGCGGGAATAAATCAAACGACTGAAAATGCAGAAGAATTCTTCCCGCCTTAGTAGCCTTGGAGGCTGGAAAGGCGCAGTGTAAGGGCTACGCAAGAGCCCTTGCAAGAAACTGCTCTATAAGCAAAGCAGAACAGTGACTGAAGACACTAAAGGTTGTGGAAATCTCTTACGGAGGCAGAACCTGCAGTTGTCTCTGCGCTTCCTCTTTCCTTCCGGGCCGGACTCCTTGTGTAGTAAGTCCAATAAATGTTTTGCAATGAAAGCCCCTCTTTGATTCCACGAACCCAACCCTACTATGTCCACGCAACAAATGGAGTAAAGTCCATGAGAAGTAATTTCCGGGAATATGTGGAATGGGCAAAGTGACAGGCAAGAGACGCTGTTCAATGCTTCTAAATCCAACGATGATGTATTATGGTTTTTTAAAATGCAATCGAGGGAGTCGGCAGAGGTATTTGCTTTGTCGCAGTCATCGTATGGTGCTCTCCCATTATGTGGTATTGGCGGGATGGGTACCTTTTTCCTTCGCAGACAGTGGGCTAGGGTCCATACCGAATTGTCCTTATGTGAGAGTGAACTTATTTTCTCCTGCCAAGTTTTTTCCCAATTTGTTCTAGTTTTGGATGTTACAAGGTTTCGAAGTGCACAGAAGCCGATTTTATCTTGGCGGAGATGAGTGCGTTGCCATGAGGGCTCTGGCCTTGTTTCTAAGGGAAGTTATGCGCAAAATATCTTGAGGTAGTGTGGCACCAGCGATGGAGGTCGGAGAAGGAGGGAAGCAAGAGCGATGAATGATTTTGGTTAAGGTGCTTGTAAAATCTTGAGCCGCTTTCTCTATGCTGTCTGGATTGCTAGCAGGAGATGGGACAAGATTAATGGCCAAGCAGTTTTCTTTAAATAGTTTCCAGTTAACTCTTCTAGTTGGTTCTGGTTGTATGGAGGAGTGTAGGAACGCAGTAAAATATGGGGCAGTGGTCCGAGGCTGAGTTATATAGGTTAAGGATTTGGAATGCGATATCTGCGGATAATAGAACTACATCCAGGATATTGGAGGAGTGGGGGTGATGATGGAAGAGGGTAGCGAAAGGCGGTGAGTGAATTGCAATATTTTTGGTAATTAGGAGCTTATGAAGGGCTCGCCCTCGTGTGATAGTGGTTTTGCAACCCCAGGCAGAATGTTTGGCGTTTAACTCACCACCTTTTATGAGCTTTGGGTGCAGTAGGGATGAGAGCGCTGATAAGCCAGGGGCGTCTGACTTTGAGGATGAAGGTGGAAAGTAGGCTGACCAAATGTTAAGGGTCCCAGTAACTCCTTTTATTGCTATTCCAGCAAGTTCCAGTTTTTGGGTGGGTGGGGGTTGAAGTTATGTAAAGAGTAGGTTAGTTTTGGATAGGATCATGACCCCGCAACCAGGATCATTGGCTCTATCTCTTCTGATTATAGAGTAATTTGGACAATTAAATGTTTGGCTATTTTTATTTTTGGTTTCTCGAAGAAGGATGATGTCTGGATAATGATTTGTTATTAGGAGGTTTAGCTCTTTTTTTGTTTTTTATGCCATTTATGTTCCATTGTAAAACTTTAAGGAAGTGGTTGTTTATTTGTGAAATGGGCACCATTTACAAGTTGAAGAAGGGCTGGTATAAGGTCATTGGTGATGATGCTAATAAGGGTTTTACTGTCAGTAGGAGAGTGAAGTTTCGTACTTATGCTCAATAGAGCAGTTCTTGTATTTGCGGTTGATGATTGGTCATTGATTGAGGGAGAGTGTTCTCCAGAGGGTGGCGGAGGGTGTTGATCGGAGGTTGGGAGAGAGTTAAGAGATGATTGAGGGGTTCACAGCCAAACTGTCAGCTATCAAAAGGGCCCTAAAAGACATAAGAGAATGTAATGGCTCTTCTCTCATATGTTCGCAATCTTTTTTTTTCCCTATAATCCATACCGGTCTTGTCATCAATGCACCTGATGGTTCAGGAGATCTATTATACCCTGTGGTCCCTTCAGATAAAGGGGAAGTAGGTATCCTCTATATAGACTGCTGGTCATGTGGGAATACCAGGCATTGAAAAAGCTGGCAAAGCAGGAAAGGAAGCCTTGGTCAATCTCAAAACAGACTCAACATTGCTTCCTGTGGTAGACGTCGGGGCTGCCTTGCAGAATTTGGTTCTGAACCAGTGGAAGGAAGCTTGGTGATTCTTGCAAAACAAGGAACTTAAGGCCATAAATTTGGTTGTTTTGACAGCGCCCTCTTCCATCTGGAACATTCAGAGGGAAGAGGTCAGGATCACGAGCCTGAGAATAGGGCACTTAGCCCTCACACACTCTTCATGGAGACAAAAGTGCAACCTTGCTGCAATGTTTGTAACTTGCGCCTGATTGTGACTCAGAAATAAATTATAAAAGGCCAGATACCTTTTTTAAAATAAGAGGTAATTTAAGCAATAGTTTAGGATCGGACTCCAACTCTGTTGGTAAGGTTTCCGAGTTTTTAAAGGAAACTGCCCTGAACGGACAACTTGAGTTTCCGTTTCTTTATTTTTAAATAATTTTGTTTTTAACTATTTATGTGTTTTTTTATACATTGATGTATTTATCAAAATTGGATTGAGGTTTTAAATGTTGTAAAAAGTGGTGCAAAAAGAACCACTATTACTACGGGTTGGTTTCTTTGGGTAAGACCATTGCCTTCAGCTGAGAGATCTCAATGAAAATGTTGGTGGGTACGGAAGAGAGGGGTGATCAAATGGCTGCACTTTAATGATGTTCAATGTGCTTATCATTTTAAAGGAAGCATGAGTTCCGGAGGCAGAATTTGCGAGGTCCAAGTTAATCCTTAGCTAATCCCAGTGAGGTGAGGTTTTTGATGAGTAGCATGGAGTCATCAATGGGCGTATTTGTGAACAAGGAGATTACATCAAAGGTCACCAGCATGTTGACTTCTTGGACTTCAGCATTCCGAATAATCTGAATGAAATCCATGGAAGTTTTAGCAAAAAAGTCAGTTTTTCTGGCGAAGAGTTGAAGAGCATGTGCAACATATTGCGCTAGCTTGTGGGTTGGTGCATCGATGTTGCTGACGATGGGTTGTCAGCAACATCGATGCGTCATCACCTTAAGTGCCATCAAAGCACGCGGAAATTTGGAAACTAAGAAGAAAAAGAACCACAATGAAAGTACAAGATATTAACTTGCATTGCTGGAAAGATAGCCCAGGCGTGTACACTAATAGGCAATGGTTCGCATTCTTAAATATAATTACATATTTTATGTATTTTATACACTCCTTCCCATGTATGGTAAATTTATTCATTCATTTATTTATTATATTACCAACACGAAGCCCGGATACATCATGAAACGACTTTGTTGCTTGCAAGAAAGAAAAACATCTTCAATTGCCATTATATATTTGTGGAGAAAGGAAAGTCAAACGTTTGTATGTCTCCGCACATGTCCAATAATTTGATTTTCCTTTTCAGTATTTGATCTTTATACCTAATAAACGAAAATATAGTATCCATAGAGCATACATTATTTCTCTTTAAAATTAGATCTTATTCTCAATCCAATTCGAAACATTTCATTCTTCACTTGTTTGTTACTGTTGCCACGGCAACAGTGTCACCAAATGAACGAATCAAAACAAACATTATTGCGTACTTCAGAAACAGCATTCTTTACACACTCACAGACCATAGGCTTTCCTTTCCAACTGACTGACATGGAGCAAATTCTTAACGGTATGGCTTCTCATTTGCGTAAACAAGGATATGCTGTTTCAGGTTGCTCATCTTAGTGAATGTATTTTGGAAAGAATGGACGGTTGAGATCTTTTGTGAGATATATGCCTTTTAAATTTGGAGAACACCTAATTACATACACAACAATAATACTTGCTGCTGAGATAGTCATGTTTTAATTGATTTGGGGATAGTCATGTTTTAATTGCTTTGGGCTTTGCTTGAATTTACTGCAGTATCTATCTCTGTAGAAAATATATTTGTAAATATTCCTTTTTGAAGTAGTTAAGATCTATGTTTTTGGTAGAATTGAACGGGAGTCAAGTGTCAAACGACAGCTATAAACATCGTCAATAATGTTTAGAAAATAGTATTATTTCACATGCGCAATGATCAAACGATACATTGAGTCAAAATCATTCAAAATGGATTCTTAAAATACAATGGTTATAAATAGGAAGATTCGATATTTAAGTAGTTAACGAAAAATTAGATTTTTATTGTGTTCTGTAGTGAGGTACCATTTTATTTAATATGCTGAATCAATTCGCAAATACACCTATTAACGCCACAAATCCCTTGCTGTTGTGAAATACTCCTTTTTAATTATGGTGATTGTGACCTGAATTCATTTCTTCTTCTACATTCTGTTCGATTGGCATTGCTTTTATTCTTGAAAATGCCATTATTTAAGGATACAAGTGTGACCTTTATATTTCAAATGCATTTAATGTACTCACTTTCACAGCAAACCGATAATGGTTGATTATATGCAGTTTAATTGAGTACACTATGCATTTAGACGGGCTTTATTTTTATGCAAATTCAGAATCAATGGAAACAAAATTTAATTAAATATTGGAGCAATGTAAGACAATAAGAAGTCTCCTTGAATTTGAGTGTTTGTGTTCAATAATTAAAAAATGTTTAACATCACCAATATAATGGCTTGCTCATTTAAACTGTTAAATTCTCATTAAGTATGATGAACGATCATGCATCAATTGTCCTTTGATTATGGAGAATTTAGTAAACCAAAATGTGCAAACATAATAAAATGACACCCATCATTATTTCTGTCAAATTTCCTTGAAGAATTAGCAGTTTTCATGTAGCGTTCTTGGATTTATTTTGATGAATTCACCAAACTCAAAGGATTTCATTTCCACCTGACTCATCTCTCAATAAACAATGAGTGTTACAAAAACAGTGTAAAAAAACAGATAGTTTTACATTTGAATGTCCACAATATGAAATGCGCTGTAAGTTGATGAAATTCCACAGAAAATAGTATTATTTAGATTTGCTCTACCCCACATGGTGTACAATCATGACTCCACAGCTAATTAAAAATGGTCTGCAGAAATCACGTTGCGGTGTATTAGCAAGGGAGCAAAAATCTCTCTTGTGTAGTAGCAAGATTCGTATGATATGTTTTGGGAAATGACCCCATAACTCATCACTGTAATTCAAATGACATGGAAAGGGGACATGGCAGGGTGTTAAACGATACTCATTTGAAATGAGAAAGTTGAGCTTTAATCAGTTCATTACAGATCTGACTGATGTGAGTCTCCCTGTTAAGTTTCCTATCTATATTAATTCCTAGTATTTTAGAATTTTCAACATCAGTACATTTTTATATACTATAACTGCATACAATATGCTGAGTTTTGTTAGTATTTAAACATAAATGATTAATATGAAACCTGCCTGCTTAGCCTGTCTTTGAGTGGCTCTGAGTCGTACCTTTGCATCTTCTACATTTGGACATTTTTGCACACAAAAAGCATAATAAGGATATAAAATATATGTAGGTTTAATTTTACTGGGCAAATCAGTAATCATGATGATACCAAAAATAGCTCAAAGACTAGAAATTCTTCATGAAAATATGGGCATTGAAATTATTATTGGAAGCAGAATGAGGCAATGTCTTTATGGACAAATTAACCTTAGAACTACTAAAAATTTAAGAGAAATTAGGTCAATCAGACTGTTGTGCTAAGATACAATTTTCAAGGAAATAATGAAATTAACTCCTAATAATAATAATCTAGAAGGAATTTAAATCCTTAAATGGAACATCCCTATCCTGTTCCTTCCCTTTCCTTGCTTGCCTCACATTCTCCCCTCTATTACCATCTTGAACAGTCCCCTGTCGGTCAATATGCCCTTCATCCGTTTTTACTGCCTCAATAGGATTTCTCCCAACCAACCCCTCTCTTCACCCACCATACCAAGTACTTTCTCATTGGTTTTCTTCTCGGTCCATTTCACCTTCTCCATTTTCTCCACACCCACATGTCAAAAGCCTCCAGTCCACGACTATCCTCCTGCTTCAATGACCACATTTCCGCAACTTATATAACTCTGCACCATATCAAAAGTTTCCCGAGTCTTTTTTTAATATCCTTACTCAACGTCCCTGTCATCAACTCTCTCCTCCCTATGAAAGCCTCTGCGCCTAGCGTAACTCTTCTCCATACGTCGCTACTACTTTGACCGTGTTGGTCCAAAATGCTTCAGAGATATGTCAACTATTCCACCTGCATTAGTTTTTGTCCTCCTATTTTAATGTTTTGCTTAGCTTTTTTCTTTCTAGAAAATTGCATAACCTTTGTTTTATATAATTGATTCTCATCCCATACCTGTCGCCCTTAATTTCTAATTCACTGAGCAATGCTTACAACCCCTTGGCTGACTGACAAACTAAAGCTTGGTCATCCACATACCTAATTAATTTTTCGAATTCCCCGCCCACTTTCATTCCTACCTCCAGTTCTTCCCATGCCTCTTTGAACATTTCCTCTTCATTTCCTCTGAATTGTTGTTCAAGATGGCGTCAACTTTGGCCGTACCACGATGTGGCTCTTGTAAAACACGACTCAAAGTACGTGATATGGTCGTTAGTTGCGATATTTGCTCAGGTGTATATCACAATAAATGCTCCGGCTTAAGTGATATAACATTAAAAGCTCTCTCGGACTACCATGATATTTACTGGAAGTATTTTTATGCCGTGTAAATAAGCCCAATATTTACAATATGGCGGCCGACATTGAAAATTTGAAAATGGAGTTACAAACTCTCCAATCTACCGGATCCACGGAAAGTACTACCTTGCAGCCAATTGCAAAGGAAGCTGTAACGTTGTCTACGGAATTGAAACCTGAAGTCAATGAACAATTAGGCCTCAATAGTGACAACTCCAAATTGTGCCCCAAAAATGGGAATGCAAAATTTAACACCATGAGTTTCGAATCCATCGTTACTGACGAGGAAGGTTTTCAAAAGGTCAATTACAAAAGAAACAAACGCAAACGAAATACGGTTTTTGGGAGTTGTAAGCAGCCTGCTGTTACGTGCAATTTTGTGGGAGTTCCTCGCAAGACTCTCTTCTACGTTGGTCGTGTCCAGTCCAATGCAACGCCTCATGACATTGTGAAGCATCTGTCTGGAATATTTCCTGGGAATGACTTCAAATGTGAAAGTTTGAGAGTTGGTGAAGTTTATAATTCTTTTAAACTCTGTGCGCCAATTAGCCTTAAGGATCAACTTCTTAAAGAAGATATTTGGCTAGTAGAAGTGAAAGTTGGGAAATTTTTCCCCCCAAAACCGCAGAAACTGACCTCTACTCATGAAGAGACAGAGAATATTGCTGAAGGGTCAGCTGCGGTGGTAAATCCGAACTCCGAGTTGAAAACTAGTGATGCGCCAGTATCCACCTCAGCAACAAGGGGCCACACCGATAACACTACGGAAAAGTGTTCCTTAGAGAAACGTGTTACCCGCCTCCAAACGGGAATATCAAAACCAAAGTCCTTTTGACTAGATAGTATTAATTTATTTTGCAAAAATATGAGATGTCTACGTAATAAGATAATGGAGATAGAGGCAATAGTCAAACATGGTGGCTATAATGTGCTATGTCTCAATGAACACTGGATTGCAAAAAATGAATTTGATGTGTATAACATTAGTGATTTTGGCTGGGCATCATTCTACTGCCGATCTGTAGCAAAAAACGGTGGTACCTGTATTTATGTCCTTAAAGGTATGCCCTTCAAGGTAATTGACTTGGACAAATTCTGTCTGGAATTGCACTTTGAAATATCTGCGATCATATTGAAGGACCTGAATTTGATCATTGCTTCTGTGTATCGCTCCCCTAATGGTGTTTTTGAACACTTCTGCAATCAACTGGAACTAGTACTATCCCTATTCTTGACTCTGAATGCCAATATCATAATTTGTGGAGATCTCAACATTGACATAACACTAAAAACTAGTGATTGTCAGGTTCTTGAAAATCTTTTGCTTTCTTATAATTTATACTGGGCAAACAAACAGCGTACTCGACTTTCTGCCTGCCTAGATAATGTAATTACCAATTATGGTCCTGAACTGTACAGTATAAGTGTTATTAACTATCTCCTATCTGACCATCAAGGCATAAGCTTCACTTTTAATACTCAAATAACTCAAAAGATATATCCAAATAGAGGTAAAACCATAATCGTGAGGCCCATAACAATAGAAGGTTTAGAGAGTTTCCAACTGCTTCTATCTTGTATTGATTGGCATGGTTTTTGCACAGACTCTGTAGAACAAACATGTTTTTCAAGTTTTTTAGGTAATTTCCTAGGCATTTTTGAGCAATGCTTTCCTAAAAAAATTCTAAACTCTATCCCCAATAAAAATAAAAAAAATCTCTGGTATGCTGGGGAGTTATTAGCTCTTAGAAATGATTTACTTAGTTACTACCACTCATACCAAACCAGTGGAGGCCAGCATGACAAAGAGGCTTACTTGAAATACAAAAGAGATTATTATAATTTAGTTAGGTGTGCAAAAAATAGTGCTTACAAGGATTTTATATTGAATGCAAAAATAAACAAAAGGCAGCATGGAGTATAATCAATCAAGACGTTGGTCATGGTAATGGAAAAGAAAATCTTCCTTTCACCCCAGATGCTGTAAATAATTTTTTTTTAAAAGCTGTTGAAGACAATTTGTTCTCTCAAAAAGTTGATGCTGCCAATATTGGTAATATGCTGCAAAATCTTCCTCCGAATAATTTAAATTTTAAATGTAATTTTGGTACTCACCTTGATATTATATCGACTGTTAAAAAATTTAAAAAATCCAACAGTAAGGATATTTATGGTCTTTCTAACTCCCTAATAAAGGACATTATTGTGCTCATTGCGGAACCATTAGCAATGTTAGTCAATTTATGTTTTGAGACAGGAGATTTTCCAACAGCTCTAAAATGTTCCAAAACAGTACCTATCCTTCCCCTTCCTAAACCCTGAAAATGTCTCGCAAGTTTGATGGGCATTTAAACAAAACAGAGGGACAAGGTTAGAATAAATTGATGTTGACTGATTGTCATTAATAATTGTGAAGAGTTCACGGATTAAATGTTTAATTTTGTGTGTTCCGGGGAAGAAAGTGATGATAATATTAGGGCTTTTTGGGCAGTTTGGTTTGATGAGGGGAGTGTATTTGGTTGAGGGTTAGGATTTTACTGCTCAGTAGCATTCATGGTACCCTATTTTCTCAGAGAGTCATGTAGCTGATACAAGTACTTCTTTTGGGAGGGGATGTTGTTTCAGAGACGGAAGCATCAGACTGAGAGAGAATGGGATGGAGCGCTTTGCATGAGGTGGATGGCAGCTGTCGAAATCAAGCTACTGTTCTTACTAGTTGGTTTAACGTGGACTGAGGTAAAAAAGGTATTGTTTTGGAGGTGAATGTTAATATACAGGAAAGTGATATTCGAGTCGGGTATGGAAGAAGTGAATGATACTAATGAGGATTTGAGAGAGGAAATAAAAGGGGATAAATTTTTGCGTCTGAGGAACCAAAGGAGGAAAATATCATTGAAATAGTGGGCCCAGAAGAGTGGTTTGAGGGTTTGTTATTGCAGAAAGTCATGTTCTAGTTTACCCATAAAAAGATTGGCGTATGTAAGAGCCAAACGTGTTCCCATCGCAGTGCCTTTTATTTGTAAATATATTTCTCGTTGAATTGAAAAGCATTTTTGGTGAGGACAATTTTACTCTGTTTGATGAGCAAATCTGTGGATGGGGTGTGTTGTGTGGATCGTAGGGAGAGTTAATATTGCAGGGCTTCTCAGCCTTCTTTGTTGGGAATGGAGGTGTACAGAGATGTATTGTCTATTGTGGCCATGAGAATGGTCGTGTTGTTGTGCTGAACCAAGCACACTGCATGTATCACATGCCTGCCTCCCACCCCCTTGTTTATTTCCCATTGGTCCCTTACCCCTCCCTCCCTCGACCCTACCCTGCACATGTCCCCTCCGCTATTCCTCGAGAAGGCCCAGTCTGAAGGGGATCGAGATGGTGCAGGGGCTAACATACTGGCTTCCCACCCTGAGGGCGCGGGTTCAAATCCCGGCGGTGTTGAATACTCGTATTTTTCAGAGGTATCTCGATCCCTACTTGAGGTGCTTTGTGGAGGGCACTTGGAGTGAGTACGCCGTCCGTCGGATGGGACGTTAAGCTGCGGACCCCTTGGCGCCTTTCGTAAAGAGCAGGCTAATGCCGACGCCGGGTTTCTCTCCACCCTTCATCCTTTCCTGTCCATCCCCTATGGCGCAAATGACTTTAGCTGTCGGTCGCCTTCCCTAAAAACTACTACCACTAATGCCAGTCTGAAGACAACAGCCGAGCCATTGAAACATCAAAACCACATATAGTGAGTGTCCTTTCTTTGTGTCCCTATGGTTTAAAAATCGACATCTGTATTTTTACGTGTTTATATATTTATGTATATACTACCTTGATCAAAAATTTCCCGGAATTTATTCAGAAAATTTAAAATACAAGTTTATTCATCTATATCTATATTGTCCCCTTCAAAGTAATCCCCATCGACTGCAACACACTTATGCCAGCGCTTGATCCAATCCTCGAAACATTTTTTATATTCGGTTTTCGGTATGTCCATCAGTGCTTCCTGCGATTTTTCCATTACTTCCTCTCGGCTGCTAAAACGCGTTCCCCGTAATGGTTTTTTAACTCGATTGAACAGAAAGAAGTCACAGGGAGCCAAATCAGGTGAATTCGGTGGCTGTTGGATGGTATTTGTTGCATTTTTCGTCAAAAAATTACGAATAATGATAGCACTGTGCGACGGTGCGTTATCATGGTGCAAAATCCACGAGTTTTCTGCCCACATTTCTGGTCTCTTTCGGCGAATTGCCTCACGCAAACGTCTCATAACGCCCAAATAATACTCTTTGTTTACTGTCTGGCCTTCTGGCAAAAATTCATGATGCACTACACCGTTGTAATCCATGAAAACCGTCAGCATTGCCTTCTTTTTTGACTGAAAACGACGTGGTTTTTTTGGTCTCGGCTCATTTGGTGAACGCCATTCACTTGCCTGATGTCTGGATTGCGTGTCGTACTCATAAACCCACGTCTCGTCTCCAGTAATGATCCTTTTGATGAATGTGGGATCGGATTCAGCCTCGCAAATCATGTCTTTTGCGACGTCAACACGGTCTCTTTTTTGCATGAAATTGAGGTCTTTTGGAACCAACTTTGCTGCTACACGACGGAAACCCAAATCATTAACCACAATGTCTTGGGCGGATCCATAGGCAATGTTCAAGTCCTCCGCTATTTCTCTGATGGTTAATTTGCGGTTATTGACCAACATTTCTTTTACTTTATCAATTTTTTCACCGACTTTCGATGTCGATGGTCTGCCACTGCGTTCATCATCTTCGATTGACTCATGACCACTTCTGAACCGCTCGTGCCACTTGTAAACGACCGTTTTTTTTAGAGAATCGTTGCCGAAACACTTTTCCAACATTTCCAACGTCCGTGCGCCACTAAATCCGTTTTTTACGCAAAATTTAATACAAGTTCGTTGTTGCAAATTTAAATCCATTTCTGCAATTGTAAAAAATCGCCAACACACACAGAGATAGATGTACTCTTGGCTACGTAACTTTTGCAAATGTCAAGTTATGACACTAAGATTTAAAGGGAATATCAACAACAGATGTACCAATTTAACAAAAAAACAGAACTCAAATCGGAACGATGGGAGCGCCACACGGTGGTTATTCCGGGAACTTTTGAATCAAGGTAGTATATATATATATATATATATATATATATATATATATATATATATATATATATATATATATACATATATTATTATTATTAGGTAATCTACCCGTTAAGGTAGGTTTTTGGATGGACACAGCTACTAAATTAAACTTTTTGTGTCACATAAAAAAACACAAAATCCAGTATCCCACTCGAAATCAGGTCCCTCTTCATCTCTGAGTGCTCTCTGCCTCCCTTCATCCCGTCCAACTTCCCTATCCTGCTCCTTCCCTTTCCTCGTTTGTCTAACATTCTCCCCTCTATCACAGTCCTCAACATCCTACTGCCGGTCAATACCCCCTTCACCCTTTTTTCCTGCCTCTGTAGGATTGTTCCAAACAAGCCCCTCTCCACGCCCACCATACCAAGTACTTCCTCATTTGTTTTCTTCTCTGTCCATTTCATCGTCTCCATTCTTCTCCACACCCACATTTCAAAAGCCTCCAGTCTACGTCTATCCTCCTGCTTCAATGACCACATTTCCACACCTTATATAACTATGCACCATATCAAAAGTTTCACGAGTCTTTTTTTAATATCCTTACTCAACATCCCATTCATCAAGTCTCTCCTCCTTATGAAAGCCTCTGTGCCTAGCATAATTCTTCTTCTTACGTCCCTACTACTTTGAACGTGTTGGTCTAAAACATTACCCAGGTATGTAAACTTTCTATCTGCTCTGGTTTTTGCCCTCCTATTTTAATGTTTAGCTTAGCATTTTTCTTTCTAGACAATCGCATAACCTTTGTTTTATTAATATTGATTCTCATCCCATACCTGTCGCACTGATTTTCCAAATCACTAAGCAATGCTTGCAACCCCTTGGCTAACTGACAAACTAAAGCTTAGTCATCAGCAAACCTAACTGATTTTATGAATTCCCCACCCACCTTCATTCATACCTCCAGTTCTTCCCATGGCTATTTGATCATTTCCTCGGCATATAGGTTGAACAGTAACGTTGATAATGGGCAACCCTGCCTTACACCTCTTCCTTACCCTGCCCAACCGGACTCCCCAATCCCCACTCGCACCTGAGCAATCTGAGACATATACAGGTTGCGGATTAGCCTCCTTTCCCGCCAATCTATTCTGTATTTCCGGCAATAAACTCATTAGTTTTTCCCAATTTACTCTATCAAATGCTTTTTTGAAAGCTACAAAACAGGCAAATACATCCTGGTTGTGTTTTATATTCCTCATGATTAATAATCTCATTACTGCAATGGCATTATGCGTACCTCTCCCCTTCCTAAACCCAAACTGATCCTCCCCTAAGTAATCATTTGCCCTATTCTCTATCCTTTTGTTTATGATCCTGAGAAAAACTTTAGCTGCATGGGATATCAAACCTATCATCCTGTAGTCCTCACATGATGTTCCCTAACCTTTTTGTAATTGGAATTAAAAATGATCTCACAAAGTCTTCCGGCCAGATTCCCTCCTCATAAATACTACGGATCAGCCCATATAGCCTCTTCCTCCCACATTTTCCTAAGCCTTTTTAAAGTTCGGCGGGAATGTTATCCACCCCCACGGCCTTATTTAGTTTCATCTCCCTTAATGCCCTTTCTATCTCATTGTCTAGTATGCCTGGACCTAAGCTATCTTCCTCTACGTCATGTTCCTCTTCTATGTCTAACATTGTTGGTCTAAGTTCTTTATTATTACAGTTCTTCTTTATATTCCTTCCATCTTCTTGGATCTTCCCTGCGTCCAATATTACCTTACCAACCTTATCTCTAACTGCGATCGTTGATCTCCCTTTCTTACTTCCCGATAAAGAGTTAACTTTGCTGTACAGCGCACCGATTTCACCCTTCCTCTGCAGACTTTCCATATCCTCGCACTGTCTTCCACCATGCTTCTTTTGCTTTATTTGTTGCCCGCCTCAAATTATTGTTCAATTATTTGTACTTCATTTTGCCTAATTCTGTATTTACATTCTTCTATTTTCGCCGGTCATCCATCTTTGTAATCATCTCATCCGTGATCCATGGTTTCGTAGTCCTTTTAGCGTTAACGATTCCAATAGTGTCTTTTGCAGCTTTAGACAACCCTTTCTTGATACATTCCCATTTTTCCTTGATAGTACGTAGCTTTTCATCATCCGCCATGATTTCCTCTACCACCTGTTTCAATTCCTTCATTTTCAAACCATTTAATGCTTCTACATTCCATTTTCCAACTCGCCGCCCCTGACGTATCTTTTCGAAACGGACGCTACAGTTCATAACAACTAAATGGTCGTCTAAGTCCGCATCCGCTCCCGGGAAGCTGTGCGAATTTATCACACTGTTCCTAAACCTGTGTCTAACTAGGATATAATCTAGCTGATACCTCTCTGAGTCACCTGGCATTTTCCATGTATACCTGCGTCTTCGGTGGTGTCTAAACCAAATGTTGGTGATGACTAAGCCCTGTCTCCTGCAGAACTCAAGTGCTTTCTCCCCATGTTCATTCCTCGTGCTTATACCGTAGTCCCCCACCTTATCACCATCTCTTCCTTCGGCTACCGTCGCATTCCAATCCCCCATCACTATCAAATGTTTCCCTGCAGGTTCAAACGCGATAATGTCCTCTAACTAATCGTATATCCTATCGACCTCCTCTGCCTTCTGGTTGCTCGGTTGCATGTATACCTGAATAATGACCAAGTTCGTCGGTTCTGTTTTTATCTCTACTAGTTGTATTCCATCCGTTACCTGCTCTATGTTGACTACGCTTCTCCCTACCTCTTCATTTAATACTATAGCAACCCCTCGTTGGCTCTCGTCCCCGCCGCTGTATGTTATTCTATACTTATCACTCCAATAATTCCCGCTATCTTTCCATCTCACCTCGCATATACCTAAAATATCGATATTTCCCCTTTCCATCTGTCGCTTATCATTCTCCAATATCCCTGTCCTCATCATTGTCCTAACATTCCACGTTCCTATTCTAATTAATTTGGTCTTCTTCTGCTGCGTTTTCTTTCCTGCTGCCGCCGGTTTTCTCTTGCAAGGGTTTCGTGGGATGAAGACCGCGGAAGCCTTGCCTCCCCCGCTGCCGGGTACGACACACGGCCGATTGGGCCAAGCCCCATAGTTGCCAGGACTGAAAATCTTTGTATAGTCCATCATGTTAATCTTTGGAATGGTAATTGAGGTAGTTCCCCGTTGCCTTTCTCAATAGTTTTTTAACGTGACACCATCTTTGCTCTTTTTTAACGTGACACTCTTGGCCATCTGGGTCATCCGGAAAGTAGTACCCGTTCGTGAAATAAAGACACAAAAGTAAATATTTACAAACAAAAAATTTTATTTGAAAGAGGATACTTTAAACTACTTCTCAACATAATCTCCAAGCAAATTAAGGCATTTGTCATAACGTGTGACAAGTTTCTGTATTCCTGCTGCATAGTCCTTCGCCGCCAGCTCATTGAGATACGCGAGGGACCCATCTTGCACAAATTTTTGCATAATGCAGATGGTGTTTAACAATTTCATGAACAATTGTTCGAGAAACATTG
Source organism: Hetaerina americana (assembly GCF_022747635.1). Lineage (NCBI taxonomy): Eukaryota > Metazoa > Arthropoda > Insecta > Odonata > Calopterygidae > Hetaerina > Hetaerina americana. Next base: position 483,948 of record NW_027286581.1, read on the forward strand.
GGAAAATGCTCACAGATGTCATCAATTGTGACGCGCCGATCGTTCCTTACGAATTCGTCAACTGAGCTCACCAGTTGGTCTGTAATGACAGACGGTCTCCCCGAACGCTCATCGTCGTGTGTGTTCCCCCTCCCCATGTTGAAGTTGCGACACCACCGCCGAACAGACGACTCGTCCATTACATTGTCTCCATACACCTCCTTTAATTGGCGATGAATATCACATGGGCGAACGTTTCTTGCATTGAGGAATTTAATCACTGCCCTCACTTCACAACTGGCGGCGTTCTCAATTTTTTTAAACATTGTAAACAATCACAGAAACAACACAGGCAATGCTAGCGTCACGCAACCTGGCTCAGAGAAGGCAGACAAGCCACTGAAGCTATCTTACCTCGTCCAGCGGCTACTCGCGTCGTCAGCACTTCATGCGGCACGAACGGGTACTACTTTCCGGATGACCCTCGTATATTTCCAACAGGAATATTTTATTAGTTGGATGATATATCCGTCCTTTCTATTTTAAAATTTCCATTTCATCCTTACTTATCGTCATTTTAGAGATAGCTTCACATACCTGTGATTATAAATATGAAAAAATAGCAGTCTTAAGTTATGTGAATATTTATTTATAAAATGAAAATGTTAAGGGGTTAAGAACCGATTTCAATTATATTTTGCAAAAAAATTAGTCTCCATTCATGCGGTAAATAATTGATAGTAACGACCAATGAATGCATTCAATCATAAATGATTTTGACTATATCTACCGTAAGTATGCAGAAGATTAGAGCCAGGCGATTGAAATCAATTCCAAAGATGAGAAATATCAAAATATCAAAAAAAACTATGAACGCGACGACAAAATATGTCGCCTCACTGCTTTTATGCTATGATTTGAAAGTCGAAACGAGACAAAGAAACTGCGGGAGATGCCGCAACAGTAACTTTTAACGGACACATCCGGCATCTCCCTCAGTTTATTTGGAATTTGTCAAGGTGTAAACAGATAAGTGTTTAAAAGTTGGCTCTTTAACCGTGTGGCTCATCCCGCACACGACTACGAATATCGTTCAAGGATCGTGTTTTGTGTCGAGCGGCGGTTGACCGCCTAGTTCATCAAGAAGCGTGCGGTTTGACTCTCGACTTCTGCTGCCGGGAAGGCCGTGCTTTCGTTCTGTTTACTGGATCAAGATTGGCCTTGACTCTTGGTGTAGAGCTTAGGCTCATTTTTATTTGCTACCAACGGTTGCGTGTAGCGGGGAGGGAGTGCGCACGAGTGTTTATTTCTTTCTTGGAGTGCTTTCGGTGCGCTCTCCCTTTTTTCGCGCTGGCGTGCTCAATTTGATTTGTTTCAAAATGGGCGTACATCACGTGGACACGCTCGCCCTGCAAATTGACGATAAGGTGAAGCCCCCTGCTCCGTTGGAGGTCCACCTCCTTACACTAGAGTCACTGGGCCTCACACCGGAAGAGATTGTGGATATCTAATTTGGATATAACCGCCATTTGGTATTCCTGAAGTTGGCAACTGAAGCTACTATGAAGAGGATTCTATATTATATCCCACGAAAGCTACCGTTTCCATCCCTAACGATCCGAGGACGACGATTACCATTGACGAGACCTTCGGTAGCCTTTGTAATGTCGGGGTTCTTCGTCTTCCCGTGGAGACCCCATTGGAAGATATAACAAGTGAGCTTCAAGGTTTTGGAAAAATCCATCGCTCGTGGGAGAACAGGTGGGAGGGCGACAAAATGGCGCGCGTGCTGACAGGTACGACAGTGGTGCGGATGACGGTGGAAAGAAATATCCCGTCGTACCTCCACATTGGCGGCAACCGGGCCATCATTCAATCTACGAGGGTCAGCGCCGCACCTGCGCCCGTTGCAACCAAGAAGGCCAAGGTGGAGTAAAGCCAAGGTGTCGGGAATATTCCCAGGGCTCCTCTAGAGGTGGACCATGTCGATCGATTTCCTCCGATTTCTCCCGACGGAGCCCCTTCGGCAGATGACCTCCAGTCCGCTCCCGGCCCCCCCGAGGCCACCTCCTGGGTTGGGCCGGTCACCAGCTGTGCTGCCTAAAAGAAGGCCCCCCGTTGAACGCTGCCGAGTAACCCGCTCTTCGTAGAGACCACGGCTGGGTCTTCTTCTTCGGACGAGGTCGAGGGGGAGGTATGCAGTGACAACTCGAGGCCTCGATCGTCGGCCCGTCGGACGAAGCGTCCCGGGATGCGGCGAAGCTGTTGTTGCCTGGGCTCGAGCGGCGACCGAAGCAACGTAAGCCAAGACCAGGACTCTGGTAAGTGATGTCCGGTGCCTATAGCTGTCCTCTCATTCCACCAATTAATATTATTTCGCTTAATATTGCTGGTGTTTATAGCGCTTTAAATAGTGCAGTCCAACGTTTTCTCCGCGATCTCAGGGCTGATGTAATCCTCCTTCAAGAGGTAAAAGAGGACATACTCTGGGATACAAACATCTTTCAGGCTTTCGGCAATTTCGCCGAAAGTCATTCTGGCACCACCACCCTAGTCCGAAATGGCATTCCGTTCTCTCATGTTCGCCGCCACGCTTCAGACCAAAAAACGTTCGCTATCGTGAATGGTATCCATATCACGAACCTTTACGCTCCCTCCGGTGAGCGCGCGAGGGCCGAGCGCGAAACATATTTCAATGAACTCCTTCTCCCCTATTAGTATTCTTTCTTGGGGAGGGCCATATTGGGCGGAGATTTCAACTCCATCTACCGCCAAGAGGGTAGTGCCTCGAAAAGGGATGGGGTGACATAATATCCAAGCCGGGCACTCTCACTGATTCGAGCGATTGACGCAGTGCGTTCTTATTGCGCCGGTCCAACCCCCTTCACGCGATCAGGGCCTAACTCTCGGACGCGGATTAACTGCCTCTTCGTCTCGGGTTCCCTAAAGAATGATGTTTAGAGAGCGGACACGTTCCCCTACTCGCGGAAGGATCTGGCCAGAAGTTTTCGTCCTCAGCGTCTACCCAGTTAGTGAGGGGTGCCTGAACTTCCTCCCGGAATGGCGCCACCTCAACTACATAGCCCCTTTTTACCTTTTGTTCGCTGCTACGAATGTTACAAAGTAATATGGGGACATTGCCTTCAGGTGACACCGAAGCAATGCTCGGCAGAATAAATAAATCTCTCTCGCTTCCAATGACTCGCACTTCTTTGCCTTCAACCATCTGACTCTTTATCTTCGACAACACAACGGATAACGACGCTACTCTAATAGATTCCTCTGATACAATTTTGCTCGATCGGCCAATCCCATTACTAGCGCCGGTCTGAGTTTCGCGAACTTTGCCATCGCACAAGGGGACAACAAATCTATCCTCTCTTATTGGCGAAAAAACACAATCATCACCCGACTTCTTTATCCCAAACCGGGAGTCGGTGGAAACCTCGAAGACATCGCCATTAACTTCGTCCCTAGCGGTGCAGCTTGCTTGCGACGCGGGTGGCAACCTCTCTATGACTCTTTCGGCCTTCGCCACCTCTGCTAATTTCTGTGAATCCTTATTTAGAGATCCGTTATCCTTATTCCCTTCCGTCGATTCCTCCGTAGTTACTTGAAAACAAATTCCCTCCATACTGCCGTTTATTCGCGAGTTACATTTCATTATCTCTGCCGGAAAAGCACTTTGGTTTTTAGTGTCGCTTATCGTTTTTTCCTCAAGGGATGCTAAATTATACGTGGCCATTTGCGAATCATTGCCATTAATTATACCATAAATGAAAGAATCAAACGCCTTGACCTCTTCGGAAACTCCAATTTCATGGGCGCCTATGGGCTCGTTCATCTGCGATGTTACGCAATTAGATTTAAGGTATGTCTCGTGTCCCTCACCCATTCTTATTTTCCGTTTATTGAACGATATACTTTTCCCGTAACAAACCATAAAATCAAGGCAACAATTTCAGAGTGTTTAAATCATTCGCCTTGACTGGGATTCAAACCCAGATCCCGCAATATCCGGTGGAGTGCTTTAGCCACTTAAGCTACCGAGGCGTCCTCTTAAACTCTGAAATTTTGGGGCTTTTAAGGGAACAACAGCACTCGACCGGATATTGAGGGATCTGGGTTCGAATCCCAGTCAAGGCGAATGATTTTTACACTCTGAAATTGTTGCATTGAAATGCACATTAGCGGATGACTCCGTTAAAAGTTACTGTTGCGGCATCTCCCGCAGTTTCTTTGGAATTCATAAAATCAAGGCCTAGAAGACCGTCATAGTTCGTTTCCCCCAAATCCACTACTAAGATGTCATGGGGATATAATTTATGATCAATCAAAAACTGCACGAACTCTCTCCGATGATTGGCAAGGCATGACCTGACGCGCTCCTCACCAGAGAATTGTAATCAGAATTCCTTAATTGGCCAAAAGGAAATTTTTTACTATCAATGATGGTAACGGCTGCTCTCGTTTTCACTAGAAAATTGTTATCTTTCCTAAAATTATTAACTACTATTGTCCATCCTGCTTCTTGAGTTACCACTAGAATTAAATCTGTCCCCACCTCCCAGCCGGGAGATCGGCGTTTCCCGCCACGAAGGGATTTTCGCGCCTCGGGCAGCGTCTGGGAAGATGGCCAGTCCTTTGACAAATGCCGCATTTCAAGAGCGGGCAATCTTTAGCCATATGATTTTCATTTCCACAATTTAAACACAAAGATGGCCTCGTTCCCCTCTCCCTCTCTCTACACGCTCGACCAATGTGACCGGTTTTACCGCAGCGAAAGCAAACGCGTGCGCCGTGATTATCTATCCTTCGGTGTCCCTACTTGCACCGGGGGAACCAGTCTTACATTGAAACCCCTTCCGAGAGCCTGTGCGGCGTTCATTTGTTCCACGGGAAACTGCCAACCTGCAACATTTGGCGGATTCGCCTTCATACCCTACCAAGGCGTTATATTTGGAGATGGCGGCCACCTAGGGGGTTACTGACACAACCACGCATGAGACTGTTGTGGTGAATTTACGTCTCTGTTGACGGCGTAATTTCTGACACTAGCTTCTTCAACGCTTGCGAACCCTTCTGTCTCAATCAAGTTTGTTGGATTACGAACCAACACAAACCTACCAATCTCTTCCTTCAGCCCAATTAAAAATTGCACACGAAGTCTACCTTGAATTCTTCGCTGTTTCTGAATCAATATCGCACCATGACTCGCGTAGCCTACGGGCGACATGGCGCAATCTGGTTGGAAATTCTGCGACGCTCTCCAGCGGTTTTTGTACGCAAGTGTTAAATATTTTTTCTAACATGATTGGAGATGCATTTAGGGAAAATCTCCTTTTGAGATTAATGGAAAAGTCCGCGTACGAACCTAATATGTGATGATTTGCAGAGACAAAATCCGCGGCGGTTCCTCCAAGCCGAAGTTGAGCGACTCTTAAGGTATGTGCTTCATTCCAACTACTAAGATGACTTACAATACGGGATCGAGATGGTGCGGGGGCTAGCGTACTGGCTTCCCACCCAGAGGGCCCGGGTTCAAATCCCGGCGGTGTTGAATATTTTTCAGAGGTATCTCGATCCCTACTTGAGGTGCTTTGTGGAGGGCACTTTGAGTGAGTACGCCGTCCGTCGGATGGGACGTTAAGCTGCGGACCCCTTGGCGCCTTTCGTTAAGAGTAGGCTAATGCCGACGCCGGGTTTCTTTCCACCCTTCATCCTTTCCAATCCATCCCCTATGGCGCAAATGACCTTGGCTGTCGATCGCCTCCCCTTAAAACTCCTACTACTACTACTTACTACTACGACTTACAATACGAACGCTTTCCAAAAATTTGCCAACCCCAATCTCGACTTCCCCGCTAAACGTTGGAATTAAATGAATCTGGCTGTCAATAGCGGCGGTTTGCGCTGCTTCTCCGCAACCATTTTGCGGACTCGCGCTACTTCCCGGCTGTTCTAACACATTAACCAAAGGTGTGAAGTTGAGTGCACTGCCGAATTTCAATCCAATTGCGGTTTCGTGATAATCGAGAAAAGGGTTAGGGTTCCCCAGTCTATGAGGGTTAAGGCCATCCATCGCGAAATTCAACCCAATGCTAATTACATTAAAATTTGACTGTGCTTAATTAATTTATTTTTTCATACTCCGAGTGTATCCGATACCCATGGTGGGCTCTGAATGGGCTAATTCATGGTTCCTGATGAAGTGACCCTTAGTTTAATTGCGCGCAGAGAATCGCGATGAGGTTATAGCACGTGTCTTAAAATAATAATTCGTTAGGTCAGCACAGATTAGCATATCCCACCTGTCCGAGAAAATTCGGAACTTCCGATTTAAAGAGGTACACGGGCACATGATAATCTATGAGACACTGTCGCATACACTGAATAAATCACTAGTCCAACCGTGCAACCCCTCACCTGACACCAATATGTCGCAACGGGGGTTTCTATGGTGCGACACAAAGGGTATCGGGGAAGGTCAGAGTAACTACACCGAGTATCACCAAAGCAGCCGTATATTACCCAACATCAGTCATAATGCACCATTTACATAAGTATAAGCAAATTATGGATGGCTAGACCCTCGGTAAACCAACGCGAGGGCGGACAGAATTCAAATGGCAGAAAATTACCTTGGACAGGGTAAATGCAGGGTGGACGCGGTCACGAAACACATAACCTAGGCAGAGCCCTCGTCCGTCGGAAAAGAAGGGAGTATGGCAGGGTGGACGCGGTCACGACACGCATAACCTTTGCGGAGCCCTCGTCCGTTGGAAAGGGAGGGAGTATTGCAGGGTGGACGAGGTCAAACGAACTTAACCTAGGTTGAGCCCTCGTCCGAAGTTGAGTCAGGAATATGACACACTGTCGACACAAGCGCAACATAGCCGAAGCATCGTGCCCTACCGGTCACCGCCAGATAACCAACTGACTGCTTTTTGCCCGGCGACCAGGGCTTTTATACCCAATTTAGGAGTCAGGGGAGGAATACTTTTGAAACATTGTCTTTGGTCACGTGGGACATTCGGAGGAGCCAGGGAAGGAGTACCATGTCGCATATTGCGACAATAGATATAAATTTCTGCAAAGTTACCATCTAGAATTTCGTTCAAGTATAATGAGCTCTGTTGTTTGAAATATTAATTAATCTGACTTCTAATGATTTGAACCGAATAGAAATAATTTTAAAATCAAATATTTTCTCAAACAACATTGTTTTACTATTTTTACATTATAAACGAGAATATTAAGAGCATATAACTGTAAAGAGCATACTGTATTTCATTAATGATATAAGACTGGATCCAAACTCCAATTTGAAACCTTTCGTTCTTCACTTCTTTGTTACTATTGCCATGGTGACGTCGCCACCAAATGTTCAAACCAAACAAACTTAATTCTCAAGTAAAATATTAGATTGTTCTGTCACATTTTAAATTTCACATATCGCTAATGCCTTTGAGCATACTGTGCTTACCTTCAGAAATACACAATGCACGTTCATTAAGGCTATATGGTATTCATTCTCAGATTCAGAACGCACAAATTATTTGATTGCATTGTGAATTAATGGGTGACATAAAAGGATCTACCGTAGCCAAAAGTTGTATTGCACTCTTTGGAAGAATACATCTCCTCTTTGAGGTGAACTGTCTCATTGTCTATTTTAAGGTTATTTATGTGTATTTGAACTTCTTCCTATTTACGCCACACATGGAAAGAATGGACTGGTGATATCTTTTATGAAACATATACCTTTTAAATTCTGGAAAACACCTAATTACATTCACGACAAGATTACCAGCTGCTGAGATAGTTGTCTTTTAATTTGTTCTGATGATAAACTCTGCTTGAATTGACTGGAGTATCCATCTAAGCGTAGAAAATATATATGTTACTGCTCCTTTTTGAAGTAATTATGGTCTATGTTTTGGATGGAATTGAACAGGAATCAAGTGCCAACCTACTGCTGTAAATAGTGTCAATATAAATTGAAAATAATACTTAATAATGTATTCCATGATCAACCAATACATTGAGACAAATTATTCAAAGTGGATTTTTAAAATACAATTTATTGAAAGATTCAATATTGAAAAATTAAACATAAAATAAACTGTATTTAATACAGGCTAGGTAGATGATAGGGCTTCTTAAGTTATTTCCACAGCCATTTTGCAATTACCCAATTGGGTGCCACAAATTCCATTTAATGAAGCACTCCTTTTTAATTAAAGTGTTTGTAAAATGAATTCATTTCTTCATCTTCATTATATTTGATTGGCATCTATTGGCTTAGAAATGCCATTTATTTTAGAATATATGTATGACATATAAAAGTCAATTGTTTTAAATGCACGCGATTTCAAAGCCATTTAATAATGACTGATTCCATACAGGTTCATTGAGTATATTTTATTTATTTTTATAGGCTTTATTTTCATAAAAAATTCAGAATCAATCAAAACGTTAAAAGAAAAGGTTTAAAAGAAAGGAGGGGATTTGATAGTTATTTGATAAAAGATTTAGGAAGGTTTTTAAGGTGAAGGTATGAGATTTGATCGGGTCCCGGTGATGACTTGGTTTTGGAGTGGGACATAATGGAGTAAAGTTCTAGAGGAGTAATTTCCAGGAATATGTGGAATGGGCAAAGTGACAGGCCAGAGACGCTGATCAACGCTTCTGAATCCAACAAGGATGTATTATTGTTTTTAAAAATGCATTCGAAGGAGTCGGCAGAGGTATTTGCTTTGTTGCTGTCATCGTATAGTGCTCTCCCATTATGTGGTATTGGCGGGCTGGGTACCTTTTTCCTTCACAGACAGCGGGCTAGGGTCCATACCAAATTATCCCTATGTGAGAGTGAACTTATTTTCTCATGCCAAGCTTTTTCTCCAAGTAGTTGTAGGGCTTCTCTAGTGTTGCACAGTTTGAAGAGAAGTTCACAGTGAAAAATGCAACCTTTTTAATTGGCTGTGTGTGGACCACCACAGTTTATGCATTTGGCTGGGGAGGTTTTGTGTTTCTGGCATTCTCTATAATGGTGAATGCCAGCACATTCGGTGCATTGAGGTGGGAGGCCGCACGTCTTGTAGGTGTGCCCATTGCATTTGGAACTTAGGCACTGTGGAGGTTAAGGTGGAGGTCTGTATGGTTCCACCGAAGTCTTAAGGTGGAGAACCAAATTTAGCTCTAGAAATTCTTTAGAGCAGGAGGAGACCTGGAGTCGGACTTGGTAGGGCAGGAGAGGGATGGGGACGATTCGTGGGAGCTCGGCATTAGGGTTGGCGCCCTTTCTGCACTCTGAAAACAGTTTGGTCGGGTGGAACGCAGTTGAGAGGTATTCTCCGCAGAGAAGCCAATGTCCACCAGAGCTTTTTCAATGTCTTCTTTTGGGATATTTGTGGGTATTCCCCGAAGGACAAAATGAGGCTTTTTGTTTGATTGAAGTTGGTACGTACCTGTATAGTGTGCATAGTTAATGGAGGTGAGTTTTTTAGTGACAGCTCTGAAGTCGGAGATCGTTTGGCATTGAACTCGAATCTCATTGCGAATGAGATTTGCCACAGGAGGAATTGTGCAGGCTTGACGGATTTCATTGTATTTAATTTGCCAGTTGGTTATGTCCCAGAGAAAAATGGGAGGGATACGGGGTTTAGGAGGTGGAGTGCGCTGAGCTTCAGTGTCTGCATCTTGACATGGGGTTTCCTCATTTTGGTCATCCTAGGGGGAGGGGGAGAGGCAGGTGAAGCGGTTACATGTGGAAATTTGAGAGATTTGCTGGGCAGATTTGTTTCTGGGCTTTCGTTTGGTGGAAACCGTTTGGTAAGGCTAATCGGCAGGAGCAGAGCGCTTGATTGTAGGATTTTGGGTTTGGTATATAGGTTAGGCTCTTGAGTGGATTGAGGAGGAGTTTTACTCACAGCGCACCTTGGCAAGTGGGCTGACGAACTGGGGGGGGTCCTGCTCCAGGAGCGTCTCGCCTTATATAGCATCGCGCCTTTTGGGGGATGACATTACATTGGCAAAAGTAGTGAATGAAAATCATACAAAAATAATAATTAAAAAAACATTTATCTTCACATTGTTCACTTGTGAAATTCGTAACACTACATTAATGCAGTAACGTCGGCATTTTCTTAGCCTGAGGATTCGTAAAAAAAAGTCATAGAATGACAGGAAACATTAAAATATAAGTACATGTGACTAGGGTTAAAATGAAGGAGCACTCCGTCTTTGTTTTCCTCTTTCCTCAAAGCTTGCACTAATATTCACGTGAGCACTATACACACCGTCTGGAATAATAGAGGGAGGAGCATGCAGAGTCTGCTTGTCCAGCCAGTCTTCTCCTCCAGGAACCACGTTAACTCCTCAATGCAGCCGTAGAAGTAGGTCATAAAGTTGAAGGACTAGCATACTAGTAACACAGTTATTGGCACTTCTGAATTTCGGTTTCCGGGCGGCGTTTGCGGCTCTTTGCCTGCGATTGTGCTTGCGGTGGGTGTGGTGGAGAGGTTTCCTGGCTCTCGGGGAATTTCCTGGGTGCTAAGGGAGTGCGGCAAGGGACCTTGGGATAGAAAGGGAGTAACTGTTGCAGGTAACTTGTCGCATCATTGAATTGGGTGGGCGCATTAGGGGCCAATCGATGTCCTTCCAGGTGTCGAGGCCGCCAGGTGGTTGTGGTCGCGACAGCAACATTGCGTCCATCGTCTTCCGTGCATCGGGCATCTTCTTCCCATGTGGAGGCGGTCATGGTCATCAAAGGTTGGGTCAGGGATGGCACCAAGTGCAGATCCTTTCCAGGGATGGGCGCATACTCGGGGGTGAATGGGATACTCCATTCTGCATCGGCGTCCAAACTGCATCTCCGCCTCTGAGAGTCCTCGCACTTGCAAGTCGGACACATCACTTCCAAAAATGGCAACTAATTTCCTCCTCTGGGGTACCATTGCTCCAGGCAGTCTCAATCCGTCTGCTGGTTAAGAATGGATTTTAGGATTAGAGGAAAGTTCTCTACTAGGTAACGGTCGGAGATTATTGGGGAAAGAGGGATTGGAAGGAGGACTTGGAGTTGCAATATAATCTTCAAGGCCTTCGAAGTTGGATGTTGATAAGGAGACACGAGCGGGTTCTTTTGGAGAGGGGTATGCTGGAGGTTGCTCGGCGTCTGGTGGTGCCATGCCGTCACCTAAAAACAGGGGTAAGGGATTATCTGGCGGTGAGGGTAAAAGGTTACGCATATGAGCTAGGAGACGTCTTCCGTCTTTCAGGTCCTCTATGTCTGCGGTAACCGGGCTTCTAACTTTAACTGTTTTGGAGGGTCCTCTCCAACGGGAAACTAACTTCCGTGCTTGACCACTTGGTGCTTGCTTGGTGCTTGCTGTTTCGATAAGTGAGCAATGCAAAGCCCAGTTGTTCGTCCCAATCAGAGTGGTCTTGGGCTGCATAATGGGGAGTCACGGAAGCAAAGGAATGGTGTGCATGCCCTAGACGACCATTTGAGGTGGGGTTATATGGAGAGAAGTGAAGATAGATTTTATTTTCAGTTCCCTGCAAACGTTTTCCATTAGTTCCGAAGTGGAGTTCACCTCTGTCTGCCAGTAAATATTTAAGCACACCGTGACGGCAAATTATGTGCTCGACAAAAAATCCTGCTACTGTTTTGGCCGATTGATCTGGAATCGTAAAGGCTTCATGATATCTTGTGAAATAATCTTGGCGAGTTAAATGATATCGGTTAACTCGGAGGGATAGGGGTAGTGGTCCTCCAATATCCAAAACTAATTACTCAATTGGGTAGGCGGCTTCAACGAGTTGCTGTAATAAAATATTATTCACGCGCAATTTGCTCTTTTGGCATTCGATGCAATGCTGAACGTACTGGAGGGTGTCCGAATAACAGCCTTTCCAGTTGAAGTGTCGCTGGACGATTTCCACCATTTTCTCGATTCCGCGATGATTTCTGATAGGGGATTATCGTGGCAACGAGTCAAAATGAATTTCCGCATATTTTTGGGTGCACATATTATAAAAATTGGTTCAATCTCCGAAGGGTCAACTTTCTATAGCACATTTTCCTCATCGTAAAAGTAGCCGGACTAATGGGAACTCCTTGAACCCGTCCCATCGCTATTCTCCACGAAGTCATTCAGTTTATGAAACAGTGTTGCACCGTGTCGGCCTCTTCGCAGGGTACTAATGGGGGATTCTCGCACGAAATGAAATCTACTTCCCCACCTTTACTGCATACGGATTCTAAAGACATCATGTGGTCAGGTTCAAATTTAATGGTCTTGTTCTCAAAATAAATCTAGCTACGATACTTTTCCATAAAATCCAAGCCAAATATGCCTTCATTGAGTGTGTCCCCTAGATTTATTACCAAAGCATCATGAGGGTAAACACGATTGTCTACACAGAAAGGTACGCCACTCTGACCGTTTGTCATCAATACATGACCTGAGGCGCTTCTCACTCACGCGCGGTCGTACGGGGCTATTCCTAATGTATCTAAAAGGAACACTCTTTCGTGAAGTATCGTGACCGCCGCGCCTGTGTCTACAAGGAAGTGACGTAATTTTCCTATAATCTGCACGCTAATCGTCATTCCTTTCACTGGAGTGATGGATAGGATGAGGTCTTCCCCAACCCGCAGGTCGGGGTCATCCCGTTTCCCGTGGCCATTCGGTTTGATCGCTCTGGACAATTAATTGGAAGGTGGCCAACTTTCTTACATATTCCGATGCATAGCGGGGGACAGTCTCGGGAAATATGTCTCCTTGCTCCGCAGTTAAAACAAGCTCGAGTTTTAGAGCGACAATCGCGAGCTATGTGGCCCGCGCACCCACAGGAAAAGCATTTTGCAGCGTATCCGGTATTTGAGGTGTTAGCTGTAGCATTCGGCCGCATAGGAGCTTCGTACGAGGCGGGTTTACTACCGGCAGTGTTATTTTGGGGCAAAAAGCGAGCGCTTCTTGAGTTCTGCACTGTATTAACTTTTGTTGAAGCCAGTAGTTGAACGCAATTTGAAAACATCCGTTCTAGGGAGAGGAGGGAAACGCGAGCTAAGAACTTCTTACGTTTCTGGAATAACTTTTCAGACTCTTTAGAATGTGAGGATTGGCCAAAGCATATTCTGCCGCCGGCCCATGCATGTGTAAACGGGTTACGCAAAGAGTATAAGTTTCATTCCAAGAGCTAAGGTGCCTCGTGATTTTTAAGCATTCTAAAAATTTTTCGACCGTCACATCATCGTCACCGCTAAAATTCAGAATGAAATAGACATGGTTCCCCAATGTGTTGCTTGTGAATGGAATATTCCATGCAAGAGAGGCTGCGGTGGCAGGCTCAATTTAGTGCATAAAAGGATCAAAATCATCTAGGTTAGTGGAACCCCTTAGTGAAGTCGACTCAAAATGGGGAGAGAAATGGTTTAGCGGGGAATAACTAGGCATAGCCATGACGGTAAACAGTAGCACGCGACACAGAAATATGAAAATGAATGCAGGCTACACTACATTAGCCAGAGCAATAAGTTCAAACTACATACACAAACGGGAAAAAACAAAATTATCAGTGGATAAGATTCCAGTAGTTTGATGAGGAATTGAAAAATTATCTTGGAATGTTAATGAACCACTTGGGGGATTAAGTTTTAGATTACGGGTTCGAGACTCAAAATTTCTCTGCGACCCTACACCTGACACCAGAATAATGTCGCGTGGTTGGCGACACAACAGCCACTCTCAACAAATACCTTGACAATCTACATCTTGCACTCCTCAAATACGGTTACCCAGAAAAGCTACTAAAAAAATAAAATGCGCCACTCCACCCGACCACACACACTACACAATAACAAGCTCACATCTGACGCAGGACTCAACCTTTGCGCCACCTATTTCCCCGGATCACACAGACTGAAAACCTTTCTTGAAGAACGATCTCCTATTTGACAGGACAATGACGCGAACTCATCCTTACTACCCCAATGCCCATGTCATGCAAACAGACGACCCGCCAATCTCTAAAACCTTCTTAGATCCACCAACCCTTCGGCACCCCCCCCCCCCGTGACAAATTTCCTGATATTTCCCCAACTTGCAACCATCCCCGATGTAAATCCCGTCTTCTTATTAGGTCTACTCCCCCCTCCCTACATTCTCTCATTGCCCCCTCACCACGTTCCCACACTAATTGCCTATCAAAAAACAATTTATCTTTCTTCATGCAAACATTGCACTTCCTTTGACAGAGGCAAATGCATTACCCCCTTACCTATTCGAATGAATAATCACCGGTACTCCTGCAATTCTGCCTCACTCTCTTCTCTTCCTATCCCTTCACACGCCAATTCCCACAACCTTTCATTCGACCAGCCTTTTGCCCATTTCTGTGCCGCTCGTGTGAAATTTTCCGTACAATCGTTATATATATAAAAATAAATATCTCACCGTCCGTCCTACCTTAGCGTCTGCCACATAGACAAATATTAAACAATTGAACACGGGTGAAAATGTCATAATTCTTAAAGGGGCATGCATACCAACATAATAAAAACAAAATCTTGACTATCGGACTGTCCAAATCCGCGAAAAAAAACATTTCCCGTTATTTTCTGAACACACAGCTCAGTAGACAGTTATATCTAAATGTGTCACATTAACTAACATTCAACAGGAAGAAATGTTAGAGTTCCTAAAATTTGACATGATACAAGTCCTATTAATTAATGTTTAAATAAATTTTCGTATTAAAAAAATGCGGTATTTTGAATGATCGGTACGGTTATCACTAAGTCACGCTATCACATTATGCATGAGAATAGTGGTCACTTTATATGATTATTCAATCACTTCCAGCTCCTCGGTCCAATCCCTTTTTTATTCATAATATCTGGGATTTTACACATCCTCTCAATGCCCAGTTTCCTATTTTATTTAAATTCTGAATTAATCGTCTGTGTAAAGAATTATATAAAAAAATAAATATTGAAGGCACGAGGTTTGGCTGAAAACCAAAATCCACACACGTGCTTGTAGACTATGCAAACAAAATTACCTCTAGAAGCACTCCTGGTCAGTAGACATGTGGAAGCTGCATTACCTCTCAACAGGCATGCTAAGGAGTGAGGTCGTTAAACTATTCATACAGTGTATTTCGAGAAGCGGATGAAGTATGGAGACATGTTCTAGTGTAAAAAAATAAAATGACCTCCATAAGCAATCCTGGTCTCTAGGCTCTTGGAAGTAACATTCCGAGGCATGCGAAGGTATGAGAGCGTTGCGTTCATTTGGTGTATTTTGAGAAGCGGAAGTTTGGAGATGTGTTCTAGTACTACAAGCAAAATGCCCTTCAGAATCACTTTTAGTCTTGGCATATGGAAGTAACATTCCTCTCCAACACGCATGCCCAGGGTTGAGGTCGTTGCATACTTACAGATGGTTTTGAGAAGCGGAAGTATGGAGACGTGTTCTAATTCTGGAAAATGAATGACCTGTAGATGCACTCTTGGTCTTCAATCGTGGAAGTAACATTCCCACACATTACGCATGCGCAGATTTGAGGTCTATGCAGTATTCATCCAGTGTTTTTTGAGAAGCAGAAGTATGGAGACTGGTTGTAGTATTACAAAAACATGACGGTTAGAATAACTCCTGATCTGGGCACCAGAAAGTATCATTCGCCCAAACACGCCAGCCCAGGTTTGAGGTCGTTGTAATTTATATTCAACCAGTGTATTTTGAGGAGGGGAAGTATGGAGACATGTTCTTGTAATGCAAAGAAAATGTCCTTCAGAAGCACTTTTTGTCTTGGCATATGGAAGTAACATTACCCTCCAACACGCATGCGCAGTTCTGATATCGTTTTATTCATCCAAGGTATTTTGAGAAGCGGAAGTTTGGAGACGTGTCCTAGTACTACGAACGAAATGACTTTCAGAAGCACTCCTAGTCTCGGCATGTGAAAGTAACATTATTCCACTACACGCATGCGCAAGTTTTAAATCGTTTCATTCACCCAGTGTATTCTGAGAAGCGGAAGTATAGAGACGTGTCCTAGTACTACAAACACAATGACTTCCAGGAGCACTCCTGGTCTGGCGGCATGTGGAAGTAACATTCCCCCTCTAACACATTTGCACAGGTTTGAGGTTGTCACGTTAATCAAGTGTATTTTGAGAAGCAGAAGTTTGGAGATTTGTTCTAGCGCTATGTCAACACGATTTAAACCTTGCTCTGGTAAAACTTTCAACTGCTGGAAAAGTGATTCCTATTGAGGTTTATCATCGGTTAAGGGCCCTTTATGGAAACAATGCTGGCCATAGGTGAGACGAGGGGACGTGTTCCTGCTCTATGTCAGCATGGCGAATTTAAACAGCGCAACTTATAGAAGTGACTCCTACTGAGATTCAACCGTCGTTTTAAAAGGCTGTTCATTACGATGATGATGCTGTATGTAGAGCTCCTGTTAATGGATGGGTGGTAAAATTTCGTGGTTGTGAGCCTGGAAAAGCCAATAATTGGTCAATGAAACCGGCAGCGGACCTCCGATAACTGACCCACAGGCAATATAAACATTGCAAACTCGTCATTGAAGATTTGATTGAAAATGACCAAACGCGAATCACTGATATCAAAAGCATATATCGCAAACCATATTTTTAGAATACAAATACTGTTGTACGTGTCGGCTTCATAATTGAAAATTTGGGACATTGTAAAATCTGTGTTCACGATGGGTTCACTTAAAGAGAAGAAACAAAATCCTCCTTGATCCCTTATGCGATCTTGTGCCATGCAATTTTGGTTTTTTTCCCTCTGAACTCAAAAGACACCTCAATGGGTAATCAATACACCTCGGAAGATGAGGAGGCGAAGGCAAAAATTTGATAACAGCACACTGTTTAATCTCGCCATGTAGACATATAACACACACTAGAACACGTCTCCATACTTCCTCCGCCCCTCAAAATACACTGGATTAATGTAAAGACCTCAAACCTTCGAATTTGTGTTCGAGAGGGAATGATACTTCCACAAGCCCATGCCAGGAGGAACGTGGAATGTTAGGACAATGATTATGACGGGTAAACTGGAGAATATTAAGCGAGAGATGGAAAATGGAAGAATAGATATTTTAGGTCTATATGACGTGAGATGGAAGGATAGCGGGGATTACTGGAGTGATAATTATAAAATAATATACAGCGGCAGGGACAAGATGCCATGAGGGGTTGCCATAATATTAAATGAAGAGGTAGGAAGAAGCATAGTAACATAGAGCAAGTAACGGATAGATTATTACTAGCAGAGATAAAAGCAGAACCGACGAACTTGGTTATTATTCAGGTATACATGCCACCGAGCAACCATAAGGAAGAAGATGTCGATAGGATATACCATCAGTTAGAGGGCATAATCGCGTCTGTTCCTGCAGGGAAACATTTGATAGTGATGGCGGATTTGAATGCAACGGTAGGCGAAGGAAGAGATAGTGATGAGGTGGGGGACTACGGTTTAGGCACGAGGCATGACCATGGTGAGAAACCACTGGAGTTCTGAAGGAGACAGGGGATAGTCATCACCAACACTTGGTTTAGACACCACAAAAGATGAAGGTATACATGGAAAATGCCAGGTGCCTCAGAAAGTTATCAGCTAGATTATATCCTGGTTAGACACAGGTTTAGGAACAGTGTGTTAATTCGCACAGCTACCCGGGGGCGGATGTGGACTGTGACTACAATTTAGTTATGAAATGTAGCGCGCGTTTCAAAAACATAAGGCAGGGGCGGCAAGTTAGAAAATGGAATGTAGAAGCAGTAAATGGTTTGAAAAGGAAGGAGTAACAACAGGCGGTAGAGGAAATCATGGAGGATAGTATAGGCTAAGTACTATCGAAGAAAAATGGGAAACTATCATGAAAGGGTTATTGAAAGCCGCAAAAGGCACTATTGGAATCGTTAACGCTAAAAGGACTAGGAAACCATGGATCACGGATGAGATGATTACAAAGTTGGATGAGGGGAGAAAATGGATGAAAGCTTTTCTTGAAATGAAATGATTTTTTTTATCCTTTTTAAGCACGTACGGCTGGGGGAGGGAAACAAAGGAATCCCCAAAGGTTCCCAATTCCTCCAAAGGTCCTCTTTGGTACCCACCCCCTGCATAAAACTCCTCAGGAAAGAACAAAGGGAAAATTCTTAATCTCGTTTTTTAAGGCAGACAAAATATGCTTTCCCGGGAAAAACCGGTGTCGTCTGTATGCGCATTTCCTTTCATGGTGCCGACTGCCAACCCCACTTGTACGTCAACACCGTAGATAGGAGCAAGAATTCATGTGTGACAATTACTTGACGTGTTTTTTTGATAATCAGGTAGACGCCGCCAAGCCATGGAAATTGTCTTCCTTTAAAACACAAAAAAACGGATCTAATTTTGGATTCCATCATTTGTGCTTCAAGCATTTTTACTTCAAGTACTCCGATATCTATGTGAACAGGGGAGACTTGCACTTTCACAAACTCACAGGGCAATCAAATATTTGGCGGAGCCAAGTTACACAAAGATTGTGAAGTTGGGAACATAACTCTTTGTTTAGTTGGCACAGGAAAGTACGCAGCAATTACAGGATAATCTAATTGACATTAATTTCAGGTAAAGCTGTAGAACACTTAATTACCACAACTATTAGGGGGCAGAACGACAGTATTGTTTCATCAAGACTCGGGATGTCCCTACAGTGGACAGATTTATTATTCCGAAGAGCAGAATAGCTAAATTATAGTGCTGCATCAAAATTTTTCTTGACTATAAATCGTCCAATATTTTTAGCCATAAACTGTCCTTGGCTCTGTGAAATGACATCGGAAGTTATTTCTTTAAAGGTATCATTGATGCCATTTCAGTGACTGGCTGCAGATGCCATGGCATTATGGCATCCCTGAAATAGCATCGACAAACGAATTGATATGCAGTAGTCATTTGTCAAAATCGTCCAACAAAACAATCTAAACATGAGACTTAAGAGTTAACTCAAGAAGTTTTAATGCACCTGATTTTTATTCCGTTTTTACTCAATGTGAAAATTTAAGTTTCAACAATTCTAAAGTTGAGCCAACGGCATTAATGAATTTATATTCGCAACATGGGACGATTATTGTCCATTGCTTTTGAGTTATCTTGAGAATATTGAAGACTGTGATTGATGGGCAGATTGTTAAGTAAGCCAGAAAACGGAAAGAAAAGAGTTGGGATTGAATGAAAGAAGTGTCCATTATGGACACAATGCACAAAGATGCAAAGGTGCGATTTAGAGCAAAGGTACTTTCCTTTCTCCACAAATATATGCTGGCAATTGCAGATGTGCTATGGATACTATATTTTCGTTTATTAGGTATAAAGATCAAATACTGAAAATGAAAATCAAATTATTGGACATGTGCGGAGACATACAAACGTGTTACTTTCCTTTCTCCACACATATATAAAAAGGCAATTGAAGATGTTTTTCTTTCTTGCAAGCAAGAAAGTCATTTCATGATGTATCTGGGCTTCGTTTTGGTAATATAATTTAATAAATAAGCGAATGAATAAATAACCATTCATGAGAAGGAGTATATAAAATACGTAAAATATGTAATTATATTTAAGAATGCGAACCATTGCCTATTAGTGTACACGCCTGGGCTATCTTTCCAGCAATTCAAGTTAATACCTCGTAGCTTCATTCTGGCTCGATATCTTCCTTGTTTCCAAATTTCCGCGTGCTTTGATTACACTTGGACACTGCAGAACGGATAATAATAACAATTATATGGGGACAGTTTACCGCAATGCGAATAATCACAGTAGTAAATGGGGCGACTGGATAAATAACGAAGAGAGAACGGAATCTTAGCTTAAACTTGAAAAGTGAATACTACAAGTACTAATTAAGTACTTTTTCGGGTAAGTACATTGATAAATACCCAAGAATATTACCGAAGTGACAAGTTGATGACGGGAGTTTAACATTAAGGAATTCAACAGCTTCACGAAGCTATATTTACCCTTACTTAGTTTTGAAACTAAGAGATTCCTTAAACATCGGTCTACATGACATAAACAAATCAAAAGACGAACATATCAAAACGCATGCTTTTGGCACAATTACGCGGAAATCTCTGTCGTTCTTCATTAGTACTAGGCTCGAAACACACACGCACGTCTTATTTCCGCTATTCACTTGTTTCAAAATAACAACAGTTTTAACGCGCAAAAATGATACGTTTCGCGAAAACATTACAGATCGAAACAATGCAATTCTCTCAGGATACATTCAGTAAAGATTTATTACTCAAATATTCTAGAACTATTTATACACCCTAATACATAGGATTTATTACGAATACGGCACATGTCTACGTGTCAATTAGAATACTGTCATGCTATTGAGAAGGAAATTAGATATTCTACAACGCTGAATAGGTGGTCACAACACAATAAAAAACGTTGTACTCATGTCACAATTGACCCACATTGATACACATGATATTCGACAGAAAAAACAAAACCAAATTGAGTAATGTAAATATTTTAAATGCTTTATTGAGAGGGCCAATGACCCTTAGTAAAAGGAGAGGACCAAAGTTAGAATCCGCATGTGTCCACGTGGTGGTCTCTCACTACAATGTAGTCCTGAGGGAATAACAGACCATGTTTTGCAGGAATATTCACAGCCAAACTGTCAGCTATCAAGAGGGCCCTAAAAGACTTAAGAGAATGTAATGGCTCTTCTTTCATCTGTTCGCACTCATTGAGCTCCCTATAATCCATATCGGTCTTGTCATCAATGCACCTGATGGTTCAGGAGATCTATTATACCCTGTGGTCCCTTCAGATAAAGGGGAAGTAGGTATCCTCCATATGGACTGCTGGTCATGTGGGAATACCAGGCATTGAGAAAGCTGGCAAAGCAGCAAAGGAAGCCCTGCTCAAACTCAAAACCGACTCAGCATTGCTTCCTGTGGTGGACGTCGGGGAATAAATTATAAAAGGCCAGATACCTTTTTTAAAATAAGAGGTAATTTAAGCAATAGTTTAAGGGAGGACCCCAACTTTTTAAGTAAGATTTCCAGGTTTTTAAAGGAAACTGACCTGAGCGGACAACTTGAGTTTCCGTTTCTTTTTTTTTTAATAATTTTGTTTTTAACTATTTATATGTTTTTTATGCATTGACGTATTTATCAAAATTGGATTGAGGTTTTAAATGTTTTAAAAAGTGGTGCAAAAACAACCACAGTGGTTGATGCATCCAAAAACCCCAACTATTACTACGGGTTGGTTTCTTTGGAAAAGACTATTTCCTTCAGCTGAGAGATCTCAATGAAAATGTTGGTGGTTACGGAAGAGAGGGGTGATCCCATGGCTGCACTTTCATCATGTTCAATGTGGTTATCATTCCAAAGAAAGTATGAGTTCCTGAGGCAGAATTTGCGAGGTCCAGGTTAATCCTTAACTAATCCCTGGGAGGTGAGGTTTTTGATGAGTAGCATGGAGTCATCAATGGGCGTATTTGTGAACAAGGAGATGACATCAGAGGTCACCAGCATGTTGACTTTTTGGATTTCAGCATTCCGAATAATGTGAATGAAATCCATGGAACTTTTAGCAAAAAATCAGTTTTTCTGGCGAAGAGTTGAAGAGCATGTGCAACATATTGCGCTAGCTTGTGGGATGGTGCATTGATGTTGCTGACGATGGGTCGTCAGGAACATTGATGCGTCAATATCTTAAGTGCCATCAAATCACGCCAAAATTTGGAAACTAAGAAGAAAAAGAACCACAGTGAAACTACAAGATATTTACTTGCATTGCTGGAAAGATAGCCCAGGCGTCTACACTAATAGGCAATGGTTCGCATTCTTAAATATAATTACATATTTTATGTATTTTATACACTCTTTCCCATGTATGGTTAATTTATTCATTCATTTATTTATTATATTACCAACACGAAGCCCGGATACATCATGGAACGACTTTCTCTCTTGCAAGAAAGAAAAACATCTTCAATTGCCATTATATATTTGTGGAGAAAGGAAAGTCAAACGTTTGTATGTCTCCGCACATGTCCAATAATTTGATATTCCTTTTCAGTATTTAATCTTTATACCTAATAAACGAAAATATAGTGTCCATAGAGCATACTTTATTTCTATTTAAAATTAGATCATATTCTCAATCTAATTCGAAACATTTCATTCTTCACTTGTTTGTTACTGTTGCCACGGCAACAGTGTCACCAAATGGACGAACCAAAACAAACATTATTGCGTACTTCGGAAACAGCATTATTTACCCACTCACAGACCACAGGCTATCCTTTCCAACTGAATGACATGGAGCAAATTCTTAACGGTATGGCTTCTCATTTGCGTAAACTAGGATATACTGTTTCAGGTTGCTAATATTAGTGAATGTATTTTGGAAAGAATGGACGGGTGAGTTTGTGAGATATGTGGCTTTTAAATTTGGAGAACACCTAATTACATGCACAACAATAATACTTGCTGCTGAGATAGTCATGTTTTAATTGCTTTAGGCTCTGCTTGAATTGACTGCAGTATCAATCTCTATAGAAAATATATTTGGAAATGTTCATTTTTGAAGTAGTTAAGATCGTATGTTTTTGGTAGAATTGAACGGGAGTCAAGTGTCAAACGACAGCTATAAACATCGTCAATAATATATTCTATTGTTTCAGGCTTCACTTCGTGGAAGTAATTGATATCCATTATTGAAATAGAAAGAAAGACTCGTACTTTTCCACAGATTTTATTATACGGCACGACGCGTTTCACCGACTTGCGGCATCATCTGGTACAAATTTGCAAAACAGACAGAGCAAGCATATATACCCTCAGGACAGAGTGGGGGCGGGGAGGGTTGGAAGGATTTGAGGGGGGTGGGGGCTCGCAGGTGCGTTGATGGATTGTTTTGACCATTTCCAGGCTAATTTCTCGGAGAGGAGTGGTGAGGGGTATGGGAATAATTGCTCATTACAAAGTGTCGTGTTGGGGTTCACCAAGTGCCTTCTAATCTCTAATTGCTCGAGAGCGTCCATTTTTAATCCTTTTGGGAGTGTGTGTAATATCTCTGGGACAAAGTCACTGCTGTGGTCGAATTCTAGTAAATGCTTGGCGAAGAGAGAGTTGTTATTCTGATTTTTGTGACACCTAGCGTGTTCCTTGACTCGTAATTTGATATTCCTGCCGGTCTGACCGACATAAACGCTGTTGCAATCCTCGCATTTCAGTTAATAAATGCCTGATTTGAGAAGGCTATCCTGGGTGTCTTTTCCATTGGCTAGAAGTTTGGAGAGGGTTATGGGTGAGTAGAAGGCTGCTTTGAGTGAGGTGGGTAGGCAGTTGGAAATTCTATATGAAAGATCTCCCAGAAACGGGATCGAGCACCACTTAAAATCTTTAGATACTGCGGGCTGAGATACGAAAATGTTTTTTATGGCCATTGCTTTTTGTTTTTTCCGTAGTAATGTGTCAACTAGTTTGGGGTTGAAACCATTGTTGGTAGCTATATTAGTGATATTCACGAGTTCAATTTTGAAGTTTTTGGGGGAAAGGGGGATGTGTAGGAGGCGGTGGATCATGGAGTGGAGGGCTGCGTGTTTGTGAGAAAAGTGGTGTGCGGAATCATTAGAAATTATATGGTCTGTATATGTGGGTTTCCTATAAATTGCAAATTCGTGTCTATTACCCCTAATTGTGATTGTCAAGTCGAGGAAGTTGATGGTGCCGTTGACGTCTTTTTCCATGGAGAAGGAGATATTCCGATGAAGAGTGTTTAGGAAATTAAGGAAGGAGTCTAACTGTCGGTTGGTTCCGGTCCATAGGCATAGTATATCGTCCACGTAACGAAACCAATAGCCCACGTTTTTGTTATGCTGATTGTCAGCAATAAAAGATGTTCTTCTACAGAATTGAGGAAGACTTGAATAAACGAAAATATAGTATCCCTAGAGCATACTTTATTTCTCTTTAAAATTAGATCTTATTCTCAATCTAATTCGAAACATTTCATTCTTCACTTGTTTGTTACCGTTGCCACGGCAACAGTGTCACCAAATCAACGAATCAAAACAAACATTATTGCGTACTTCAGAAACAGCATTCTTTACACACTCACAGACCATAGGCTTTCCTTTCCAACTGAATGTCATGGAGCAAATTCTTAACGGTATGGCTTCTCATTTGCTTAAACAAGGATATGCTGTTTCAGGTTGCTAATCTTAGTGAATGTATTTTGGAAAGAATGGACGGGTGAGATCATTTGTGAGATATATGCCTTTTAAATTTGGAGAACACCTAATTACATACACAACAATAATACTTGCTGCTGAGATAGTCATGTTTTAATTGCTTTGGGCTTTGCTTGAATTGACTGCAGTATCATTATCTGTAGAAAATATATTTGTAAATGTTCCTTTCTGAAGTAGTTAAGATCTATGTTTTTGGTAGAATTGAACGGGAGTCAAGTGTCAAACGACAGCTATAAACATCGTCAATAATGTTTAGAAAATAGTATTATTTCACATGCGCAATGATCAAACGATACATTGAGTCAAAATCATTCAAAATGGATTGTTAAAATACAATGGTTATAAATAGGAAGATTCGATATTTAAGTAGTTAACGCTAAGTTAGATTTTTATTGTGTTCTGTGGTGAGGGACCCATTTATTTAATATGCTGAATCAATTCGCAAAATACACCTATTAACGCCACAAATCCCTTGCTGTTGTGAAATACTCCTTTTTAATTATGGTGATTGTGACGTGAATTCATTTCTTCTTCTACATTCTGTTCGATTGGCATTGCTTCTATTCTTGAAAATGCCATTATTTAAGGATACAAGTGTGACCTTTATATTTCAAATGCATTTAATGTACTCATTTTCACAGCAAACCGATAATGGTTGATTATATGCAGTTTAATTGAGTACACTATGCATTTAGACGGGCTTTATTTTTATGCAAATTCAGAATCAATGGAAACAAAATTTAATTAAATATTGGAGCAATGTAAGACAATAAGAAGTCTCCTTGAATTTGAGTGTTTGTGTACAATAATTAAAAAATGTTTAACATCACCAATATAATGGCTTGTTCATTTAAACTGTTAAATTCTCATTAAGTATGATTAACGATCATGCATCTATTGTCCTTTGATTATGGAGAATTT
This sequence comes from Hetaerina americana, assembly GCF_022747635.1. Classification (NCBI taxonomy): domain Eukaryota; kingdom Metazoa; phylum Arthropoda; class Insecta; order Odonata; family Calopterygidae; genus Hetaerina; species Hetaerina americana. The sequence continues at coordinate 509,178 of NW_027286581.1, forward strand.
AGTAAACCAAAATGTGCAAAAATAATAAAATGACACCCATCATAAATTCTGCCAAATTTCCTTGAAGAATTAGCAGTTTTAATGTAGCATTCTTGGATTTATTTTGATGAATTCACCAAACTCAAAGGATTTCATTTCCACCTTACTCATCTCTCAATAAACAATGAGTGTTACAAAAACAGTGTAAAAAAACAGATAGTTTTACATTTGAATGTCCACAATATGAAATGCGCTGTAAGTTGATGAAATTCCACAGAAAATAGTATTATTTAGATTTGCTCTACCCCACATGGTGTACAATCATGACTCCACAGCTAATTAAAAATGGTCTGCAGAAATCACGTTGCGGTGTATTAGCAAGGGAGCAAAAATCTCTCTTGTGTAGTAGCAAGGTTCGTATGATATGTTTAGGGAAATGACCCCATAATTCATCACTGTAATTCAAATGACATGGAAAGAAGACGTGGTCAAGTGTTAAACGATACTCATTTGAAATGAGAAAGTTGAGCTTTAATCAGTTCATTACAGATCTGACTGATGTGAGTCTCCCTGGTTAGTTTTCTAATTATATTAATTCCTAGTATTTTAGAATTTTCAACATCAGTACATTTTTATATACTATAACTGCATACAATATGCTGAGTTTTGTTAGTATTTAAACCTAAATGATTAATATGAAACCTGCCTGCTTAGCCTGTCTTTGAGTGGCTCTGAGTCGTACCTTTGCATCTTCTAGATTTTGACATTTTTGCACACAAAAAGCATAATAAGCATATAAAACATATGTAGGTTTAATTTTACAGGGCAAATCAGTAATCATGATGATACTGAAAGTAGCTCAAAGACTAGAAATTCTTCATGAAAATATGGGCATTGAAATTATTATTAGAAACAAAATGAGGCAATGTCTTTATGGACAAATTAACCCTAGAACTACTAAAAATTTAAGAGAAATTAGGTAAATCAGATTGTTGTGCTAAGATACAATTTTCAAGGAAATAATGAAATAAACTCCTAGTAATAATAATCTAGAAGGAACTTGAATCCTTAAATGAAACATCCCTATCCTGTTCCTTCCCTTTTCTTGCTTGCCTCACATTCTCCCCTCTATTACCAACTTGAACAGTCCCCTGTCGGTCAATATGCCCTTCATCCATTTTTACTGCCTCAATAGCATTTCTCCCAACCAACCCCTCTCTTCACCCACCATACCAAGTACTTTCTCATTGGTTTTCTTCTCGGTCCATTTCACCTTCTCCATTTTCTCCACACCCACATGTCAAAAGCCTCCAGTCCACGACTATCCTCCTGCTTCAATGACCACATTTCCGTATATGACTATGCACCATATCAAAAGTTTCCCGAGTCTTTTTTTAATATCCTTACTCAACGTCCCTGTCAATAACTCTCTCCTCCTTATGAAAGCCTCTGCGCCTAGCGTAATTCTTCTCCATACGTCCCTACTACTTTGACCGTGTTGGTCCAAAATGATTCAGAGATACGCCAACTGTTCTACCTGCATAAGTTTTTGCCCTCCCATTTTAATGTTTAGCTTAGCTTTATTCTTTCTAGAAAATTGCATAAACTTGGTTTTATTAATTTTGTTTCTCATCCCATATCTGTCCCACTGAATCTCCAATTCACCCAGCAATCCTTACAACCCCTTGTCTGACTGACAAACTAAAGCTTAATTAATTTATTTTTTCATACTCCGAGTGTATCCGATACCCATGGTGGGCCCTTCTCGGGCTAATTGATGGTTCCTGATAAAGTGATCCTCAGTTTAATTGTGCGCAGAGAATCGCGATGAGGTAATAGCACGTGTATTAAAATAATAATTCGTTAGCTCAGCACAGATTAGCATATCCCACCTGTCCGAGATAATACGGAACTTCCAATTTAAAGACGTACACGGGGACATGATAATCTATGAGACACTGTCACGTACACTGAATAAATCACTAGTCCATCCGTGCAACCCCTCACCTGACACCAATATGTCGCGAGGGGGGTTTCTATGGTGCGACACAAAGGGTATCGGGGAAGGTCAGAGTAACTACACCGAGTATTACCAAAGCAGCCGTATATTACCCAACATCAGTCATAATGCAACATTTACATAAGTATAAGCAAATTATGGATGGCTAGACCCTCGGTAAACCAACGCAAGTGCGGACAGAATTAAAATGGCAGAAAATTCCCAGGGACAGGATAAATGCTGGGTGGACGCGGTCACGAAACACATAACCTAGGCAGAGCCCTCGTCCGTCGGAAAGGAAGGGAGTATTGCAGGGTGGACGAGGTTAAACGAACGTAACCTAGGCAGAGCCCTCGTCCGAAGTTTAGTCAGGAATAGGACACACTGTCGCGACAAGCGCAACATAGCTGAATCATCGTGCCCTACCGGTCACCGCCAGATAACCAACTGACTGCTTTTTGCCCGGCGACCAGGGCTTTTATACCCAATTTAGGATTCAGGGGAGGAATACTTTTGAAACGTTGTCTTTGGTCACGTGGGACATTCGGAGGAGCCAGGGAAGGAGTACCATGTCGCATACTTGCGACAATAGATATAAAGTTTTGCAAAGTTACCATCTAGAATTTCGTTCAAGTAAAATGAGCTCTGTTGTTTAAAATATTAAATCTTCCTATTTATGCCACACATGGAAAGAATGGACTGGTGAGATCTTTTATGAAACATATACCTTTTAATTTCTGGAGAACATCAAATTACATTCACGACAAGATTACCAGCTGCTGAGATAGTTGTCTTTTAATTTGTTCTGATCATAAACTCTGCTTGAATTGACTGGAGTATCCATCTAAGCGTAGAAAATATATATGTTAATGCTCCTTTTTGAAGTAATTATGGTCTATGTTTTGGATGGAATTGAACAGGAATCAAGTGCCAACCTACAGCTGTAAACAGTGTCAATATAAATTGAAAATAATACTTAATTTTGTATTCCATGATCAACCAATACATTGAGACCAAATTATTCAAAGTGGATTTTTAAAATACAATTTATTGAAAGATTCAATATTGAAAAATTAAACATAAAATAAACTGTATTTAATACACGCTCGGTAGAAGATAGGGCTTGTTAAGTTATTTCCACAGCCATTTTGCAATTACCCAATTGGGTGCCACTAATCCCATATTATGAAGCACTCCTTTTTAATTACAGTGTTTGTAAAATGAATTCATTTCTTCATCTTCATTATATTTTATTGGAATCTATTGGCTTAGAAATGCCATTTATTTTAGAATATAAGCATGACATATAAAAGTCAATTGTTTTAAATGCACGCGATTTAAAAGCTAATTAATAATGACTGATTCCATACAGATTCATTGAGTATATTTTTTTTATTTTTATAGGCTTTATTTTCATAAAAAATTCAGAATCAATCAAAACAGATTTCGATGAAATATTGGAACAGTTTAACATGATGAGAAGTCTCCTTGAATTATATAGTTTGTTTTCAAAAATTATAAAATATCAAACGAATTTAATGGCAGACTCATTTAAACAGTTATTAATTCATTTATGCATTCATTGTCATTTAATTTTGGACAATTTATAAACTCAAATTAAAACAAACATATTAAATATTAATCTTCATTACCTCAGAATAAAACAACCAGAAACGGACATATTTTCCCTGATTTATGAAGAGGGTTTGATTGCCCAATTGCTTGATGCGTGAGTGTTGTGGTGTCCGATGGATTCCCAGCAACATCACTAATCACTACTTCCAAGATTTCCTTTGACTGGTTCCCCTCCTGTTCAATTAGAGATTGATGAAACTGCTGGAATTCTTCAATGCTTTCGGCCAATAATTGATGATTACTCAATTGAAATAATATCTGTGGAAATCAATTTATATGCTAAATTTATTTATATGCTTTTTTATTTTATTTGTTTATGCTTTTCTATTTATCAATTTAGAAATTAGTACTAATGAAATTAGTATGTTGTTTTGCATTGATCATTCTTCATAAAACTATGAGCAAACCAACCAAACCAACCAAAGAATGATATTTGTCAAAGAGGCAGAACATTCTCACTCCATTCTCTTCCAATGTTATGCCATAGCATACATATGTGCTCGTCAAACACTATCTGCATTTTGCAGACAATGGTACCTTTATGAGGGATAGACATCCTTGTGTCAAGCTAAAGGAAATTAGCCCTCTGCTTGTATTTCTCAACAAAAAGTTCTCAAGTTTGTTGACACCTGAGAAGAAGATTTCTACTGATAAAAATGTTATTCTTTACAAGGATGAGCTCTCACTGATGCAGTATGTTTCCCTGAAAGGAGCCAGATTTGGGGAGGAAACGTTTAGATTTGCTAAGCCTATGTCTGGATATATATGGTCATTTAATATTATTTCTATAGGAAAAAGGTGGGTCATGATAGTCCAGGAGGGTAGAGCATTGGACTATTGACCGGAGGGTCCTGAGTTCAAACCCCAGGCAAGGCACTCAGGGCACCTGATGCTCCACTCAAGCTATGTGATTTTTTCTGGTACCAATCTTCCTGGTAAACCTTATCTGCCACAGTGAAAGTAACTGGCTCCCCTTAATACCCTGATGTGTGAATTTCACAGACTGTATAGAGCTAAGTACTGGGTGAACTCTACCATCACCCATAAACCGACCTTCCAGCATTGATTACTGTGTTTATGGTACACAGGAAATGGTCAGTATTGAACGTGGAATATACCAATCTTCCTAATACATCCTTAGATTGTGCTAGCAGTAATGAAACCTCTGCTAGGTCAAAGATTATTGCTTGACTGCAGACAACTATTACACCTCCTCAGAGCTGGCTGATTTATTGGCTATGAAAGGAACCGATAGACATGGGACATTGAGAATTAAAAGGAAGGAAGTACTAGATGACGTATAGACTAAAGAAGTTGAAAAAGGAGGAATTGACTGCCCTCCAGCAAGGCAAAGTGATTGCTATGAATTGGGAAGATGAGAAGGCCGTCAAGTCTCTGTACCTTTACAGTACATAATACGGAATTTGTGGAATATAAATGAAAAGGATATGGTGCTATAAAAGCCAAAAGTTGCTGTTGTGTACAATAATACAATAGGTGGAGTAGAAAGGGAAGATCAGCACCTGACAAATTTCCCCATTATGAAAAAAGGGGGGCAATAAATATTTAAAACATTTTTCACTTGTTGGACCAGGGCACATGGAATGGATTTCTGTTGCAGAGAAAGGGTGGTGGACCAAAGGGTAAGTTCAGAATTTAGAATCAAACTAATGGAAGATGTAATTGAAGGGTACATTGCATATGATATAACATGTGAGGGTAGAAGGCCTTCAGTAGAACCAAATCCTTGATCCTCTATGTAAGTTACAATTTCCCAAGTATATTCCACCTACAGAGAAGAAGGAAGAGCTTTGTAGGATGTGTGCAGTTTGTTGTGCCAAAAGGGATGGAACAAGCAAAAAGTTTGGAAAAGAAGTGGGATGCCATTTCCAAGCATGTCACAGCCGCTAAGAACAGACATGTGTTTTTATGAACGGGAGGAGATTTTCGTGTGTTTTAAAAATATGGTTGAAAGAATTCGTAAATCATGCCTTAAGTTTCTACGTCATTTTATTTTAATCCCCATGTTGTTTCGTCATCCTGTTTTTCAACAGGAATTAATAATTCTAAATCGTCGATGACTTCATTTGCGTGTGACTGATCCTGAGCAACTTTCATTTGCCGCTTTGTTTGTAATTCAAATTTCGAAAATTATGAAGAAGAGTTGCTGTTTCTCTCGCTTTTAATACACAAAACATTCTAAATTAAAATAATTTAATTAGAATGTGCCAATTGCAAATTGCCATACATTCTCAATCGTTTTCTCTCTGAATATTTTGATTATGCTGATTAAATTGTAAACACAATTACTTTCACTTTTTCCACATTTTTTCATTGGTGCGTTGTTGATGCAAAAGAAGAATGGGGGTCCTGCTACCGACCAACCAATCGATGCTTATGGACTGCGCCGTTAGGTGCATCTTATACCAATATCCAGCTATGATGATCAATGGGCGTGGGATATAAGTGGTTTATGGGCGAAGTTAAGCTAGTGAGTATATTTTATTGCAGTTTGTGAGAGTATTATATTTGGAGATTATGACTGCCCATTTATGCTTGCTTTAGCACAATTGTATCTGAAATGGGGATTATCAGGGTAATCCCATAAAGGTTCTAATAATGGGTTACCAGTATTTCCTATTGCTTGTTGAAATGACGTGGCTAGGTCGCTTAGATATGTTGGAAGGTCCGGTATATTTAGGTCCGTGTGAATATCTGAGTTTCTTACAAACCAGGCATCGTTGGCAAGGGTTCGTAGAGTATTATTTTAGAAGCGTGTCATTTTCTTCAATTTGGTGGCGGCTATTGAACCCCAGGCTCGGTAGCCTTCATATAAATAAATGAAAGGGCTAACTTTGTAGTTCCACACGAAAACGATTTATTCACACGAGCCGGGTTTCGAAGTAAAACTTCATCATCAGGTGAGCTCTCTACATTTGCAGCCCTTCTTATATATACAGCCAGGGCGGGGGTGGGGTGGAGATAATCAGGAAGGTTTGGGAGGGGTAAATTCAGGATTGGTTTGCGTGCCGGAGGGGAGGGCAGTTTGGCGTCCCCTCCGCGATGTTGGTGGAATGTGGAGCGGGAGGGAGAAGGCTACATTGTAGAGCTCTCGTGAGTCAGCGGATTAGAGAGGGTTAGATGAAGGGGAGGGGGTGGTGTCATCGGCCACCGTGAGGATTGGGACTTTAAGGAGGGGAGAGTGGGAGGCATACAGAAATTCGTTAACAATATTTTCATTTAAACAAACACTATTTAAAATTTCTAAATGTTCTAAGGCGTCTAATCTATAGCCTTTGCTTTCAACATGTAAAATTTCCAAATCAAAATCACTTTTATGGTTATTATCAATCAAATGCTTTGCGAATTGAGAGTTCATCTTTTTATTTCTTGCACATGCTTGATGCTCCTTCACTCGTTCTTGGAATTTCCTCCCTGTCTGTCCGATGTATATTGCCCCGCAATCGCACTTTAGCTTATATACTCCACTCTTTTCCTTATATGGGATTCTGTCCTTTGCGTGGGAGAGCAGGCCCCTGAGGCTTGATTTGTTATAATAGGCTATCTTAATTCTACATTTTGGAAGTTTCTGACATACTTTTTGTGAAAAATTGTCTAAATAAAGGATTCTGCGCCACTTGGCTGCGGGGTCCTGTGGCGGTTCAGTACTGTAAATATCTTTCAATGCCATTTTATTAAGTTTTTTGCGGTATAGTTTCTCTACTAGCTCCTCATCGTAGCCGTTGTTTCTTGCAATCAATTTAATCGTGTTAAGTTCTTTTTTGACGTTGTTTTGCGACATTGGGACGTTCACCAACCGGTGTATCATTGAATGGAAGGCGGAGAGTTTTTGCGGGAAGCAATGTCTTGACTTGAAATGGATAACTTGATCTGTGTATGAGTTTTTCCGAAAGATAGAGAAATCAAGCCGGTTGTTTAATTTTGAAATTTTTAAATCAAGAAAATTCAGTGTATTATTTTCTTCTACTTCACAGGTGAATTTTAGGTTTTCGTTCAAAGAATTTAAATGTGTAAGAAATAGCTGAATTTGCCTTTTGGAGCCTCTCCACACACAAAACACATCGTCCACATATCGATACCAACACAACACATTATTTGTTAGTTCGTTACACGTCTGATCAAGTCTAGGGCCGAGATTTTTTCTTGTAGCCTGTTTAAGATGCATTTTTCAAGAAGTTTGCCCATGCAGGGGAGCAGGCCACTGGGTCTATAGTTCAGGATATAAGAAGGATTTTTATCGGGTTTTGGAAGGAGTATTATCTTAGCCGTTTTCCATGTCTTTGGGAAGTACGATTGGGAAAGACAGGCATTGAGGATAGAGAGTAGGTGTTTGATAAAAGATTTAGGAAGGTTTTTCAGGTGAAGGTAGGAGATTTGATCGGGTCCCGGTGATGACTTTGTTTTGGAGTGGGACATAATGGAGTAAAGTTCTTGAGGAGTAATTTCCAGGAATATGTGGAATGGGCAAAGTGAGAGGCCAGAGACGCTGTTCAATGCTTCTGAATCCAACCAGGATGTATTATCGTTTTTAAAAATGCATTCGAAGGAGTCGGCAGAGGTATTTGCTTTGTCGCTGTCATCGTATGGTGCTCTCCCATTATGTGGTATTGGCGGGGTGGGTACCTTTTTCCTTCGTAGACAGCGGGCTAGGGTCCATACCGAAGTGTCCTTATGTGAGAGTGAACTTATTTTCTCATGCCAAGTTTTTTCTCCAAGTAGTTGTAGGGCTTCTCTAGTGTTGCACAGTTTGAAGAGAAGTTCACAGTGATCAATGCAACCTCTGTAATTGGCTGTGTGTGGACCACCACAGTTTACGCATTTGGCTGGGGAGGTTTTGTGTTTCTGGCATTCTCTATAATGGTGAATGCCAGCACATTCGGTGCATTGAGGTGGGAGGCCGCACGTCTTGTAGGTGTGCCCATTGCATTGGCAACTTAGGCACTGTGGAGGTTCAGGTGGAGGTCTGTATGGTTCCACCGAAGTCTTAAGGTGGAGAACCAAATTTAGCTCTAGAAATTCTTTAGAGCAGGAGGAGACCTGGAGTCGGACTTGGTAGGGTAGGAGAGGGATGGGGACGATTCGTGGGAGCTCGGCATTAGGGTTGGCGCCCTTTCTGCTCTCTGAAAACAGTTTGGTCGGGTGGAATGCAGTTGAGAGGTATTCTCCGCAGAGAAGCCAATGTCCGCCAGAGCTTCTTCAATGTCTTCTTTTGGGATATTTGTGGGTATTTCCCGAAGGACAAAATGAGGATTTTTGTTTGATTGAAGTTGGTACGTACCTGTATAGTATGCGTAGTTAATGGAGGTGAGTTTTTTAGTGACAGCTTTGAAGTCGGAGATGGTTTGGTATTGAACTCGAATCTCATTGCGAATGAGATTTGCCACAGGAGGAATTGTGCAGGCTTGCCGGATTTCATTGCATTTAATTTGCCAGTTGGTTATGTCGCAGAGAAAAATGGGAGGGATACGGGGTTTAGGAGGTGGAGTGGGCTGAGCTTCAGTGTCTGCATCTTCACATGGGGTTTCCTCATTTTGGTCATCCTAGGGGGAAGGGGAGAGGCAGGTGAAGCGGTTACATGTTGAAATTCGAGAGAATTGCTGGGCAGATTGGTTTCTGGGCTTTCGTTTGGTGGGGACCGTTTGGTAGGGCTAATCGGCAGGAGAAGAGCGCTTGATTGTAGGACTTTGGGTTTGGTATATAGGTGGTTGGTTAGGCTCTTGAGTGGATTGAGGAGGAGTTTTACTCCCAGCGCACCTTGGCAAGTGGGCTGACGAACTGGGGGGGTCCTGCTCCAGGAGCGTCTCGCCTTATATAGCATCGCGCATTTGGGGGGATGACATTACATTGGCAAAAGTAGTGAATGAAAATCATACAAAAATAATAACTAAAAAAAACATCCATCTTCACATTGTTCACTTGTGAAATTCGTAGCACTACATTAATGCAGTAACGTCGGCATTTTCTTAGCCTGAGTGTTCGTAAAAAAAAGTCATAGAATTACAGCAAACATTAAAATATAAGTACATATGACTAAGGTTAAAATGAAGGAGCACTCCATCTTTGTTTTCCTCTTTCCTCAAAGCTTGCACTAATATTCACGTGAGCACTATACATACCGTCTGGAATAATAGAGCGAGGAGCATGCAGAGTCCGCTTGTCCAGCCGGTCTTCTCCTCCAGGAACCAGGTTAACTCCTCAATGCAGCCGTAGAAGAAGGTCATAAAGTTGAAGGACTAGCATACTAGTGACACAGTTATTGGCACTTCTGAATTTCGGTTTCCGGGCGGCGTTTGCGGCTCTTTGCCTGCGATTGTGCTTGCGGTGGGTGTGGTGGAGAGGTTTCCTGGCTCTCGGGGAATTTCCTGGGTGCTAAGGGAGTGTGGCAAGGGACCTTGGGATAGAAAGGGAGTAACTGTTGCAGGTAACTTGTCGCATCACCGAATTGGGTGGGCGCATTAGGGGCCAATCGATGTCCTTCCAGGTGTCGAGGCCGCCAGGTGGTTGTGGTCGCGGCAGCAACATTGCGTCCATCGTCTTCCGTGCATCGGGCATCTTCTTCCCATGTGGAGGCGGTCATGGTCATCAAAGGTTGGGTCAGGGATGGCACCAAGTGCAGATCCTTTCCAGGGATGGGCGCATACTCGGGGGTGAATTGGATACACCATTCTGCATCGGTGTCCAAACTGCATCTCCGCCTCTGAGAGTCCTCGCACTTGCAAGTCGGACACATCACTTCCAAAAATGGCAACTAATTTCCTCCTCTGGGGTACAATTGCTCCAGGCAGGCTCAATCCCTCTTCCGGTTAAGAATGGATTTTAGGATTAGAGGAAAGTTCTCTACTAGGTAACGGTCGGAGATTATAGGGGAAAGAGGGATTAGAAGGAGGACTTGGAGTTGCAATATAATCTTCAAGGCCTTCGAAGTTGGATGGTGATAAGGAGACACGAGCGGGTTCTTTTGGAGAGGGGTATGCTGGAGGTTGCTCGGCGTCTTGTGGTGCCATGCCGTCACCTAAAAACAGGGGTAAGGGATTATCTGGCGGTGAGGGTAAAAGGTTACGCATATGAGCTAGGAGACGTCTTCCGTCTTTCAGGTCCTCTATGTCTGCGGTAACCGGGCTTCTAAATTTAACTGTTTTGGAGGGTTCTCTCCAACGGGAAACTAACTTCCGTGCTTGACCACTTGGTGCTTGCTGTTTCGATAAGTGAGCAATGCGAAGCCCAGTTGTTCGTCCCAATCAGAGTGGTCTTGGGCTGCATAATGGGGAGTCACGGAAGCAAAGGAATGGTGTGCATGCCCTAGACGACCATTTGAGGCGGGGTTATATGGAGAGAAGTGAAGATAGATTTTATTTTCAGTTCCCTGCAAACGTTTTTCATTAGTTCCGAAGTGAAGTTTGCACCTCTGTCTGCCAGTAAATATTTAAGCACACCGTGACGGCAAATTATGTGCTCGACAAAAAATCCTGCTACTGTTTTGGCCGATTGATCTGGAATCGTAAGGGCTTCATGATATCTTGTGAAATAATCTTGGCGAGTTAAATGATATTGGTTAACTCGGAGGGATAGGGGTAGTGGTCCAACAATATCCAAAGCTAATTTCTCAATTGGGTAGGCGGCTTCAACCACTGGCTGTAATGGAATATTATTCACGCGTAATTTGCTCTTTTGGCATTCGATGCAATGCTGAACGTACTGGAGGGTGTCGGAATAACAGCCTTTCCAGTTGAAGTGTCGCTGGACGATTTCCACCATTTTCTCGATTCCGCGATGATTCCTGATAGGAAATTATCGTGGCAACGAGTCAAAATGAATTTCCGCATATTTTTGGGTGCACATATTATAAAAATTGGTTCAATCTCCGAAGGGTCAACTTTCTATAGCACATTTTCCTCATCGTAAAAGTAGCCGGACTAATGGGAACTCCTTGAACCCGTCCCATCGCCTTTCTCCACGAGGTCATTCAGTTTATGAAACAGTGTTGCACCGTGTCGGCCTCTTCGCAGGGTCCTAATGGGGGATTCTCGCACGAAATGAAATCTACTTCCTCACCTTTACTGCAAACAGATTCTAAAGACATCATGTGGTCAGGTTCAAATTTAATGGTCTTGTTCTCAAATAAATCTAACTACGATACTTTTTCATAAAATCCAAGCCAAATATGCCTTCATTGAGTGTGTCCCCTAGATTTATTACCAAAGCATCATGAGGGTAAACACGATTGTCTATACAGAAAGGTACGCCACTCTGACCGTTTGTCATCAATACATGACCTGAGGCGCTTCTCACTCACGCGCGGTCGTACGGGGCTATTCCTAATGTATCTAAAAGGAACACTCTTTCGTGAAGTATCGTGACCGCCGTGCCTGTGTCTACAAGGAAGTGACGTAATTTTCCTATAATCTGCACGCTAATCGTCATTCCTTTCACTGGAGTGATGGATAGGATGAGGTCTTCCCCAACCCGCTGGTCGGGGTCATCCCGTTTCCCGTGGCCATTCGGTTTGAGCGCTCTGGACAATTAATTGGAAGGTGGCCAACTTCCTTACATATTCCGATGCATAGCGGGGGACAGTCTCGGGAAATATGTCTCCTTGCTCCGCAGTTAAAACAAGCTCGAGTTTTAGAGCGACAATCGCGAGCTATGTGGCCCGCACACCCACAGGAAAAGCATTTTGCAGCGTATCCGGTATTTGAGGTGTTAGCTGTAGCATTCGGCCGCATAGGAGCTTCGTACGAGGCGGGTTTACTACCGGCAGAGTTATTTTGGGGCAAAAAGCGAGCGCTTCTTGAGTTCTGCACTGTATTAACTTTTGCTGACGCCAGTAGTTGAACGCAATTTGAAAACATCCGTTCTAGGGAGAGGAGGGAAACGCGAGCTAAGAACTTATTACGTGGGTTTCTGGAAAAACTTTTCAGACACTCTAGAATGTGAGGATTGGCCAAAGCATATTCTGCCGCCGGCCCATGCAGGTGTAAACGGGTTACGCAAAGAGCATAAGTTTTATTCCAAGAGCTAAGGTGCCTCGTGATTTTTAAGCATTCTAAAAATTTTTCGACCGTCACATCATCGTCACCGCTAAAATTCAGAATGAAATAGACATGGTTCCCCAATGTGTTGCTTGTGAATGGATTATTCCCTGTAGGAGAGGCTGCGGTGGCAGGCTCAATGGAGTGCACAGTAGGATCTAAATCATTTTGGGTAGTGGAACCCCTTAGTGAAGTCGACTCAAAATGGGGAGAGAAATGGTTTAGCGGGGAATAACTAGGCATAGCCATGACGGTAAACAGTAGCACGCGACACAGAAATATGAAAATGAATGCAGGTTACACTAGATTAGCCAGAGCAATAAGTTCAACTAACATACACAAAATGGAAAAAACAAAATTATCAGTGGATAAGATTCCAGTATTTTGATGAGGAATTGAAAAATTATCTTGGAATGTTAATGAACCACTTGGGGGATTATGTTTTAGGTTACGGGTTCGAGACTCAAAATTTCTTTGCGATCCTACACCTGACACCAGAATAATGTCGCGTGGTTGGCGACACAACAGCCACTCTCAACAAATACCTTGACAATCTACATCTTGCACTCCTCAAATACAGTTAACCAGAAACGCTGAAAAAATAAAATGCACCACTCCACCCGACCACACACACCACACAATAACAAGCTCACATCTGACGCAAGACTCAACCTTTGCGCCACCTATTGCCCCGGATCACACAGACTGAAAACCTTTCTTGAAGAACTATCTCCTATTTGACATGACAATGACGCGAACTCATCCTCACTACCCCAATGCCCATGTCATGCAAACAGACGACCCGCCAATCTCAAAAACCTTCTTAGATCCACCAACCCTTCGGCACCCCCCCCCGTGACAAATTTCCTGATATTTCCCCTACTTGCAACCATCCCCGATGTTAAACCTGTCTTCTTATTAGGTCTACTCCCCACTCCCTACATTCTCTCATTGCCCTCTCACCACGTTCCCACACTAATTGCCTATCAAAAAACATAATTTATCTTTCTTCATGCAAACATTGCACTTCCTTTGACAGAGGCAAATGCATTACCCCCTTACCTATTCGAATGAATAATCACCGGTACTCCTGCAATTCTGCCTCACTCTCTTCTCTTCCTATCCCTTCACACGCCAATTCCCACAACCTTTCATTCGACCAGCCTTTTGCCCATTACTGTGCCGCTCGTGTAAAACTTTCCGTACAATCGTTATATTAATAAAAATAAATATCTCACCGTCCGTCCTACCTTAGCGTCTGCCACATAGACAAATATTAAACAATTGAACACGGGTGAAAATGTCATCATTCTTAAAGGGGCTTGCATACCAACATAATAAAAACAAAATCTTGACTATCAGACTGTCCAAATCCGCGAAAAAAAAAACATTTCCCGTTATTTTCTGAACACACAGCTCAGTAGACAGTTATATCTAAATGTGTCACATTAACTAACATTCAACAGGAAGAAATGTTAGAGTTCCTGAAATTTGACATGATACAAGTCCTATTAATTAATGTTTAAATAAATTTTCATCGTATTCTTAATGAAATGAAACCAAAACTGTTTCATTCGTTCCTACATAATATTAATAACTACTTACAGTTGTATGAAGTCCTAAAATCGCAACCATATACTAACCTGGCGGTATTTTGAATGATGGGTACGGTAATCACTAAGTCACGCTATCACATTATGCATGAGAATAGTGGTCACTTTATATGATGATTCAATCACTTCCAGCTCCTCGGTCCAATCCCTTTTTTATTCATAATATCTGGGATTTTACACATCCTCTCAATGCCCAGTTTCCTATTTTATTTAAATTCTGAATTAATCGTCTGTGTAAAGAATTATATAAAAAAATAAATATTGAAGGCACGAGGTTTGGCTGAAAACCAAAATCCACACACGTGCTTGTAGACTATGCAAACAAAATTACCTCTAGAAGCACTCCTGGTCAGTAGACATGTGGAAGCTGCATTACCTCTCAACAGGCATGCTAAGGAGTGAGGTCGTTAAACTATTCATACAGTGTATTTCGAGAAGCGGATGAAGTATGGAGACATGTTCTAGTGTAAAAAAATAAAATGACCTCCATAAGCAATCCTGGTCTCTAGGCTCTTGGAAGTAACATTCCGAGGCATGCGAAGGTATGAGAGCGTTGCGTTCATTTGGTGTATTTTGAGAAGCGGAAGTTTGGAGATGTGTTCTAGTACTACAAGCAAAATGCCCTTCAGAATCACTTTTAGTCTTGGCATATGGAAGTAACATTCCTCTCCAACACGCATGCCCAGGGTTGAGGTCGTTGCATACTTACAGATGGTTTTGAGAAGCGGAAGTATGGAGACGTGTTCTAATTCTGGAAAATGAATGACCTGTAGATGCACTCTTGGTCTTCAATCGTGGAAGTAACATTCCCACACATTACGCATGCGCAGATTTGAGGTCTATGCAGTATTCATCCAGTGTTTTTTGAGAAGCAGAAGTATGGAGACTGGTTGTAGTATTACAAAAACATGACGGTTAGAATAACTCCTGATCTGGGCACCAGAAAGTATCATTCGCCCAAACACGCCAGCCCAGGTTTGAGGTCGTTGTAATTTATATTCAACCAGTGTATTTTGAGGAGGGGAAGTATGGAGACATGTTCTTGTAATACAAAGAAAATGTCCTTCAGAAGCACTTTTTGTCTTGGCATATGGAAGTAACATTACCCTCCAACACGCATGCGCAGTTCTGATATCGTTTTATTCATCCAAGGTATTTTGAGAAGCGGAAGTTTGGAGACGTGTCCTAGTACTACGAACGAAATGACTTTCAGAAGCACTCCTAGTCTCGGCATGTGAAAGTAACATTATTCCACTACACGCATGCGCAAGTTTTAAATCGTTTCATTCACCCAGTGTATTCTGAGAAGCGGAAGTATAGAGACGTGTCCTAGTACTACAAACACAATGACTTCCAGGAGCACTCCTGGTCTGGCGGCATGTGGAAGTAACATTCCCCCTCTAACACATTTGCACAGGTTTGAGGTTGTCACGTTAATCAAGTGTATTTTGAGAAGCAGAAGTTTGGAGATTTGTTCTAGCGCTATGTCAACACGATTTAAACCTTGCTCTGGTAAAACTTTCAACTGCTGGAAAAGTGATTCCTATTGAGGTTTATCATCGGTTAAGGGCCCTTTATGGAAACAATGCTGGCCATAGGTGAGACGAGGGGACGTGTTCCTGCTCTATGTCAGCATGGCGAATTTAAACAGCGCAACTTATAGAAGTGACTCCTACTGAGATTCAACCGTCGTTTTAAAAGGCTGTTCATTACGATGATGATGCTGTATGTAGAGCTCCTGTTAATGGATGGGTGGTAAAATTTCGTGGTTGTGAGCCTGGAAAAGCCAATAATTGGTCAATGAAACCGGCAGCGGACCTCCGATAACTGACCCACAGGCAATATAAACATTGCAAACTCGTCATTGAAGATTTGATTGAAAATGACCAAACGCGAATCACTGATATCAAAAGCATATATCGCAAACCATATTTTTAGAATACGAATACTGTTGTACGTGTCGGCTTCATAATTGAAAATTTGGGACATTGTAAAATCTGTGTTCACGATGGGTTCACTTAAAGAGAAGAAACAAAATCCTCCTTGATCCCTTATTCGATCTTGTGCCATGCAATTCTAGTTTTTTTCCCTCTCAACTCAAAAGACACCTCAAAGGGTAATCAATACACCTCGGACGATGAGGAGGGGATCGAGATGGTGCGGGGGCTAACGTACTGGCTTCCCACCCTGAGGGCGCGGGTTCAAATCCCGGCGGTGTTGAATATTTTTCAGAGGTATCTCGATCCCTACTTGAGGTGCTTTGTGGAGGGCACTTTGAGTGAGTACGCCGTCCGTCGGATGGGACGTTAAGCCGCGGACCCCTTGGCGCCTTTCGTAAAGAGTAGGCTAATGCCGACGCCGGGTTTCTCTCCACCCTTCATCCTTTCCTGTCCTTCCCCTATGGCGCAAATGACCTTAGCTGTCGGTCGCCTCCCCTCAAAACTACTACTACTAGGAGATATTCCGATGAAGAGTGTTTAGGAAATTAAGGAAGGAGTCTAACTGTCGGTTGGTTCCGGTCCATAGGCATAGTATATCGTCCACGTAACGAAACCAATAGCCCACGTTTTTGTTATGCTGATTGTCAGCATTAAAAAGATGTTCTTCTACAGAATTGAGGAAGACTTCGGCTAGGAAGGGGGACAGTGGGGAACCCATAGCTAACCCATCCGTTTGGCTGTAAAGGGTGTGGTTGAAACTAAAATAATTCTGGTTAACTGTCATTTTGATGAGGGGGACCAATCACTCTGTTCTGAGGGTATATATGCTTGCTCTGTCTGTTTTGCAAATTTGTACCAGATGATGCCGCAAGTCGGTGAAACGCGTCGTGCCGTATAATAAAATCTGTGGAAAAGTACGAGTCTTTCTTTCTATTTCAATAATGGATATCGTCAATAATGTTTAGAAAATAGTATTATTTCACATGCGCAATGATCAAACGATACATTGAGTCCAAATCATTCAAAATGGATTGTTAAAATACAATGGTTATAAATAGGGAGATTCGATATTTAAGTAGTTACTTAAAATTAGATTTTGTTTGTGTTCTGTAGTGAGGGACCATTTTATTTAAAATGCTTAATCAATTCGCAAATACACCTATTAACGCCACAAATCCCTTGCTGTTGTGAAATACTCCTTTTTAATTATGGTGATTGTGACCTGAATTCATTTCTTCTTCTACATTCTGTTCGATTGGCATTGCTTCTATTCTGGAAAATGCCATTATTTAAGGATACAAGTGTGACCTTTATATTTCAAATGCATTTAATGTACTCACTTTCACAGCAAACCGATAATGGTTGATTATATGCAGTTTAATTGAGTACACTATGCATTTAGACGGGCTTTATTTTTATGCAAATTCAGAATCAATGGAAACAAAATTTAATTAAATATTGGAGCAATGTAAGACAATAAGAAGTCTCCTTGAATTTGAGTGTTTGTGTACAATAATTAAAAAATGTTTTACATCACCAATATAATGGCACGCTCATTTAAACTGTTAAATTCTCATTAAGTATGATGAACGATCATGCATCAATTGTCCTTTGATTATGGAGAATTTAGTAAACCAAAATGTGCAAACATAATAAAATGACACCCATCATAAATTCTGTCAAATTTCCTTGAAGAATTAGCAGTTTTAATGTAGCGTTCTTGGATTTATTTTGATGAATGCACCAAACTCATAGGATTTCATTTCCACCTTACTCATCTCTCAATAAACAATCAGTGTTACAAAAACAGTGTAAAAAAACAGATAGTTTTACATTTGAATGTCCACAATATGAAATGCGCTGTAAGTTGATGAAATTCCACAGAAAATAGTATTATTTAGATTTGCTCTACCCCACATGGTGTACAATCATGACTCCACAGCTAATTAAAAATGGTCTGCAGAAATCACGTTGCGGTGTATTAGCAAGGGAGCAAAAATCTCTCTTGTGTAGTAGCAAGATTCGTATGATATGTTTTGGGAAATGACCCCATAACTCATCACTGTAATTCAAATGACATGGAAAGAAGACGTGGTCAAGTGTTAAACGATACTCATTTGAAATGGGAAAGTTGAGCTTTAATCAGTTCATTACAGATCTGACTGATGTGAGTCTCCCTGTCAAGTTTTCTAATTATATTAATTCCTAGTATTTTAGAATTTTCAACATCAGTACATTTTTATATACCATAACTGCATACAATATGCTGAGTTTTGTTAGTATTTAAACGTAAATGATTAATATGAAACCTGCCTGCTTAGCCTGTCTTTGAGTGGCTCTGAATCGTACCTTTGCATCTTCTAGATTTTGATTTTTTTGCACAAAAAGCATAATAATAATATAAAACATAAGTAGGTTTAATTTTACAGGGCAAATCAGGTATCATGATGATACAAAAATAGCTCAAAGACTAGAAATTCTTCATGAAAATATGGGCATTGAAATTATTATTGGAAGCCGAATGAGGCAATGTCTTTATGGACAAATTAACCTTAGAACTACTAAAAATTTAAGAGAAATTAGGTCAATCAGACTGTTGTGCTACAATACAATTTTCAAGGAAATAATGAAATTAACTCCTAGTAATAATAATCTAGAAGGAACATGATTCCTTAAATGAAACATCCCTATCCTGTTCCTTCCCTTTTCTTGCTTGCCTCACATTCTCCCCTCTATTACCATCTTGAACAGTCCCCTGTCGGTCAATATGCCCTTCATCCATTTTTACTGCTTCAATAGGATTTCTCCCAACCAACACCTCTCTTCACCCACCATACCAAGTACTTTCTCATTGGTTTTCTTCTTGGTCCATTTCACCTTCTCCATTTTCTCCACACCCACATGTCAAAAGCCTCCAGTCCACGACTATCCTCCTGCTTCAATGACCACATTTCCTTATATAACTATGCACCATATCAAAAGTTTCACGAGTCTTTTTTTAATATCCTTACTCAACGTTCCATTAATCAACTCTCTCCTCCTTATGAAAGCCTCTGTGCCTAGCGTAATTCTTCTCCATACGTCTCTACTACTTTGACCGTGTTGGTCCAAAATGCTTCAGAGATACGTCAACTATTCTACCTGCATTAGTTTTTGCCCTCCTATTTTAATGTTTAGCTTAGCTTTTTTCTTTCTAGAAAATTGCATATCCTTTGTTTTATTAATTTTTTTCTCATCCCGTATCTGTCCCACTGAATCTCCAATTCACTCAGCAATCCTTACAACCCCTTGTCTGACTGACAAACTAAAGCTTAATTAATTTATTTTTTCATACTCCTTGTGTATCCGATACCCATGGTGGGCCCTTCTCGGGCTAATTAATGGTTCCTGATGAAGTGACCCTTAGTTTAATTGCGCGCAGAGAATCGCGATGAGGTTATAGCACGTGTCTTAAAATAATAATTCGCTAGCTATGCACAGATTAGCATATCCCACCTGTCCGAGAAAATACGGAACTTCCGATTTAAAGAGGTACACGGGCACATGATAATCAATGAGACACTGTCGCATACACTGAATAAATCACTAGTCCAACTGCGCAACCCCTCACCAAACACCAATATGTCGCAACGGGGGTTTCTATGGTGCGACACAAACGGTATCGGGGAAGGTCAGAGTAACTACACCGAGTATCACCAAAGCAGCCGTACATTACCCAACATCAGTCATAATGCACCATTTACATAAGTATAAGCAAATTATGGATGGCTAGACCCTCAGTAAACCAACACGAGGGCGGACAGAATTAAAGTGGCAGAAAATTACCTGGGACACGGTATATACAGGGTGGACGCGGTCACGAAACACATAACCTAGGCAGAGCCCTCGTCCGTCGGAAAGGAAAGGAGTATGGCAGGGTGGACGCGGTCACAATGAACGTAACCTAGGTTGAGCCCTCGTCCGAAGTTGAGTCAGGAATATGACACACTGTCGACACAAGCGCAACATAGCCGAAGCATCGTGCCCTACCGGTCACCGCCAGATAACCAACTGACTGCTTTTTGCCCGGCGACCAGGGCTTTTATACCCAATTTAGGAGTCAGGGGAGGAATACTTTTGAAACATTGTCTTTGGTCACGTGGGACATTTGCAGGAGCCAGGGAAGGAGTACCATGTCGCATACTTGCGACAATAGATATAAATTTTTCCAAAGTTACCATCTAGAATTTCGTTCAAATATAATGAGCTCTGTTGTTTGAAATATTAATTAATCTGACTTCTAATGATTTGAACCGAATAGAAATTATTTTAAAATCAAATATTTTCTCAAACAACATTGTTTTACTATTTTTACATTATAAACGAATGTATTAAGAGCAAATAACTTTAAAGAGCATACTGTATTTCATTAATGATATAAGACTGGATCCAAACTCCAATTTGAAACCTTTCGTTCTTCACTTCTTTGTTACTATTGCCATGGTGACGTCGCCACCAAATGTTCAAACCAAACAAACTTAATTCTCAAGTAATGTATTAGATTGTTCTGTCACATTTTAAATTTCACATATCGCTAATGCCTTTGAGCATACTGTGCTTACCTTCAGAAATACACAATGCACGTTCATTAAGGCTATATTTAATTCATTCTCAGATTCAGAATGCACAAATTATTTGATTGCATTGTGAATTAATGGGTGACATAAAAGGATCTACCGTAGCCAAAAGTTGTATTGCACTCTTTGGAAGAATACATCTCCTCTTTGAGGTGAACTGTCTCATTGTCTATTTTAAGGTTATTTATGTGTATTTGAACTTCTTCCTATTTACGCCACACATGGAAAGAATGGACTGGTGAGATCTTTTATGAAACATATACCTTTTAAATTCTGGAAAACACCTAATTACATTCACGACAAGATTACCAGCTGCTGAGATAGTTGTCTTTTAATTTGTTCTGATCATAAACTCTGCTTGAATTGACTGGAGTATCCATCTAAGCGTAGAAAATATATATGTTACTGCTCCTTTTTGAAGTAATTATGGTCTATGTTTTGGATGGAATTCAACAGGAATCAAGTGCCAACCTACTACTGTAAATAGTGTCAATATAAATTGAAAATAATACTTAATAATGTATTCCATGATCAACCAATACATTGAGACAAATTATTCAAAGTAGATTTTTAAAATACAATTTATTGAAAGATTCAATATTGAAAAATTAAACATAAAATAAACTGTATTTAATACTCGCTCGGTAGAAGATAGGGCTTCTTAAGTTATTTCCACAGCCATTTTGCAATTACCCAATTGGGTGCCACAAATCCTATATTATGAAGCACTCCTTTTTAATTACAGTGTTTGTAAAATGAATTCATTTCTTCATCTTCATTATATTTGATTGGCATCTATTGGCTTAGAAATGCCATTTATTTTAAAATATATGTATGACATATATAAGTCAATTGTTTTAAATGCACGCGATTTCAAAGCCAATTAATAATTACTGATTCCATACAGGTTCATTGAGTATATTTTATTTATTTTTATAGGCTTTATTTTCATAAAAAATTCAGAATCAATCAAAACAGATTTCTATGAAATATGGGAACAGTTCAAGACAATGAGAAGTCTCATTATCATTTATTTATTTATTATTATTTATCATTATTTCTACAGGAAAAAGGTGGGTCATGATAGTCCAGGAGGGTAGAGCATTGGACTATTGACTGGAGGGTCCTGAGTTCAAACCCCAGGAGAGGCACTCAGGGCACCTGATGCTACACTCAAGCTATGTGATTTTTTCTGGTACCAATCTTCCTGGTAAACCTTATCTGCCACAGTGAAAGTAACTGGCTCCCCTTAATACCCTGATGTGTGAATTTCACAGACTGTATAGAGCTAAGTACTGGGTGAACTCTACCTTCACCCATAAAGCGACCTTCCAGCATTGATTACTGTGTTTATGGTATACAGGAAATGGTCAGTATTGAACGTGGAATATACCAATCTTCCTAATACATCCTTAGATTGTGCTAGCAGTAATGAAACCTCTGCTAGGTCAAAGATTATTGCCTGACTGCAGACAACTATTACACCTCCTCAGAGCTGGCTGATTTATTGGCTATGAAAGGAACCGATAGACAAGGGACATTGAGAATTAAAAGGAAGGAAATACTAGATGACGTATAGACTATAGAAGTTGAAAAAGGAGGAATTGACTGCCCTCCAGCAAGGCAAAGTGATTGCTATGAATTGGGAAGATAAGATGGCCGTCAAGTCTCTGTACCTTTACAGTACACAATACGGAATTTGTGGAATATAAATGAAAAGGATATGGTGCTATAAAAGCCAAAAGTTGCTGTTGTGTACAATAATACAATAGGTGGAGTAGAAAGGGAAGATCAGCACCTGACAAATTTCCCCATTATGAAAAAAGGAGCTGTGTTTGTAATTCAAATGTCGAAAATATGAAGAAATGTTGCCGTTTCTCTCGCTTTTAATACACAAAACATTCTATATAAAATAAATTTAATTAGAATGAGCCAATTGCGACATGCCATACATCTTCAATCGTTTTCTCTCTGAATATATTGATTATGCTGATTAAATCGTAAACAAATTCTTTCACTTTTTCCACGTTTTTTCATTGGTCGTTGTTGATGCGAAAGAAGAATGGGGGTCCTGCTACCGACCAACCAATCGATGCTTATGGACTGTGCCGTTAGGTGCATTTTATACCAATATCCAGCTAGGCTGATCAATGGTTGTAGGATATAAGCGGTTTATGGGGGAAGTTGAGCTAGTGAGTATATTTTATTGCAGTTTGTGACAGTATTATATTTGGAGATTATGACTGCCCATTTATGCTTGCTTTAGCACAATTGTATCTGAAATGGGGATTTTCAGGGTAATCTCATAAAGGTTCTAATAATGGGTTACCAGTATTTCCTATTTCTTGTTGAAATGACGTGGCTAGGTCGCTTAGATATGTTGGAAGGTCCGGTATTTTTAGATCCGTGTGAATATCTGAGTTTCTTACAAACCAGTCGTCATTAGCAAGGGTTCGTAGAGTATTATTTTGGAAGCGTGTCAATTTCTTCAATTTGGTTGCGGCTATTGAACCCCAGGCTGGGTAGCCTTCAGAAAGGTGTGTATCATAGGTTTAAATAACAGTTGCTTGGTGAGAAGACAAAGGGGACTGGTGCGTTTTATGAGGGGATAGAATAAGAAAGCGGCTGAATTGGCCTTGTTGAGTGTGTGCTTGACAAGTGAGTTTACTGTCCATTTGTACACCAAGAAATTTAGCCGATGATGCCTGGGGGATTATTTCCCTGCCATAGTGGATAGCAGTGATGTGAGGATTCTTCCATTTTCTGGCGTAGTTTACGTTAACGCATTTTGTGATGTTTATGGTTAGTTTCCAATCGGTCATCCACTCTGTTATGCTTTTAAGGTGTTCTTGGACATTTTTTGCGGCATGATTTGGGTCAAAGGAAGTTGATGCTATAGCTGAGTCATCCGCATAGAGGTAGCTTTTGGGTCAGAGGGGAGGTGGTTAATGTAGAGGTTGAATAGGACGAGTGACAAAATTGATCCTTGAGGAAAGCCTGCAGATATGGACCGGGTAGTTGATTTGGCATTGTTAAGGGCTAAAAAGAACGTGCGGTTTGAAAGAAAGGAGGGGATGGTCTTATTTAGGTATACTGATATGGTGGTTTTAAGCAGTTTATGTATTAAACCAGTTTGCCAGAACTTGTCAAAAGCTCTTTTGAGATCAAAGAAGACTACTTGGGTGTGCTTGTGGATGTTGAACCCGAAACTGATCTGTTCAACCAATCTTGTTATTTGCTGAGTCATGGAATGGCGACGGCGGAAGCCAGTTTGCTCAGGTCTGATCAAGTCTAGGGCCGAGATTTCTTCTTGTAGCCTGTTTAAGATGCATTTTTCTAGAAGTTTGCCCATGCAGGGGAGCAGGCAACTGGGTCTATAATTCAGGTTATAAGAAGGATTTTTATCGGGTTTTGGAAGGAGTATTATCTTAGCTGTTTTCAATGCCTTTGGGAAGTACGATTGGGAAAGACAGGCGTTGAGGATAGAGAGTAGGTGTTTGATAAAAGATTTAGGAAGGTTTTTCAGGTGAAGGTAGGAGATTTGATCGGGTCCCGGTGATGACTTGGTTTTGGAGTGGGACATAATGGAGTAAAGTTTTTGAGGAGTAATTTCCAGGAATATGTGGAATGGGCAAAGTGACAGGCCATAGACGCTGATCAACGCTTCTGAATCCAACAAGGATGTATTATGGTTTTTAAAAATGCATTCGAAGGAGTCGGCAGAGGTATTTGCTTTGTCGCTGTCATCGTATAGTGCTCTCCCATTATGTGGTATTGGCGGGATGGGTACCTTTTTCCTTCGCAGACAGCGGGCTAGGGTCCATACCGAATTATCTCTAAGTGAGAGTGAACTTATTTTCTCATGCCAAGTTTTTTCCCAATGTGTTCTAGTTTTCGATGTTACAAGGTTTCGAAGTGCACAGAAGCCAATTTTATCTTGGCAGAGATGAGTGCGTTGCCAGAGGGCTCTGGCCTTGTTTCTAAGTGAAATCAAGTGCAAAATATCCGGAGGTAGTGTGGCACCAGCGATGGAGGCCGGAGAAGGAGGGTAGCAAGAGCGATGAATGATTTTGGTTAAGGTGCTTGTGAAATCTTGAGCAGCTTTCTCTATGCTGTCTGGAGTGCTAGCAGGAGATGGGACAAGGTTAATGGCCAAGCAGTTTTCTTTAAATAGTTTCCAGTTAACTCTTCTAGTTGGTTCTGGTGGTATGAAGGAGGGTAGGAACGCAGTAAAATATTGGGCAGTGGTACGAGGCTGAGTTATCTAGGTTAAGGATTTAGAATGCGATATCTGCGTATAATAGAACTACATCCAGGATATCGGAGGAGTGGGGGTGATGATGGAAATGGGTAGGGAAAGGCGGGGAGTGAATTGCAATATTTTTGGTAAACAGGAGCTTATGAAGGGCTCGCCCTCGTGTGATAGTGGTTTTGCAACCCCAGGCAGAATGTTTGGCGTTTAACTCCCCACCTTTTATGAGATTTGGGTGCAGTAGGGATGACAGTGCTGATAAGCCAGGGGCGTCTGACTTTGAGGATGAAGGTGGAAAGTAGGCTGACCAAATGTTAAGGGTCCCAGTAACTCCTTTTATTGCTATTCCAGCGAGTTCCAGTTTTTGGGTGGGTGGGGGTTGAAGTTATGTGAAGAGTTGGTTAGTTTTGGATAGGATCATGACCCCACAACCAGGATCATTGGCTATATCTCTTCTGATTATAGAGTAACTTGGACAATTAAATGTTAGGCTATTATTATTTTTGGTTTCTTGATGAAGGATCATGTCTGGATAATGATTGGTTATTAGGAGGTTTAGCTCTTGTTTTTTGTTTTTTATGCCATTTAGTTCCATTGTAAAACTTTAAGGAAGTGGTTCTTTATTTGTGAATTAGGCACCATTTACAAGTTGAAAAAGGGCTGGTATAAGGTCATTGGTGAAGATGCTAATAAGGGTTTTATTGTCAGTAGGAGAGTGAAGTTTCGTAATTATGCTCAATAGAGCAGTTCTTATATTTGCGGTTGATGATTGCTCATTGATTGAGGGAGAGTGTTGTCCAGAGGGTGGCGGAGGGTGTTGATCGGAGGTTGGGGGAGAGTTAAGAGATGATTAAGGGGTTCACAGCCAAACGGTCAGCTATCAAGAGGGCCCTAAAAGACATAAGAGAATGTAATGGCTCTTCTCTTATCTGTTTGCACTCATTGATTTCCCTATAATCCATATCAGTCTTGTCATCAATGCACCTGATGGTTCAGGAGATCTATTATACCCTGTGGTCCCTTCAGATAAAGGGGAAGTAGGTATCCTCTATATGGACTGCTGGTCATGTGGGAATACCAGGCATTGAAAAAGCTGGAAAAGCAGCAAAGGAAGCCCTGGTCAATCACAAAACAGACTCAGCTTTGCTTCCTGTGTTGGACGTCGGGGCTGCCTTGCGGAATTTGGTTCTGAACCAGTGGAAGGAAGCTTGGTGATTCTTGCCAAACAAGGAACTTAAGGCCATAAATTTGGTTGTTTTGACAGGGCCCTCTTCCATCTGGAACATTTAGGGGGAAGAGGTAGGTCCCGCGCCTGAGAATAGGGCACTTAGCCCTCACGTACTCTTCATGGAGACAAAAGTGCAACCTTGAAGCAATGTTTTAAAATAAGATGTAATTTAAGCAATAGTTTAGGGGAGGACCCCAACTTTTTAAGTAAGGTTTCCAGGTTTTTAAAGGAAACTGACCTGAACGGACAACTTGATTTTCCGTTTCTTTTTTTTTAAATAATTACTGTTAAACTATTCATATGTTTTTTATGCATTAATGTATTTATCAAAATTGGATTGAGGTTTTAAATGTTTTGAAAAGTGGTGCAAAGAGAACCACTATTACTACGGGTTTGTTTCTTTGGGTAAGATCATTGCCTTCAGCTGCGAGATCTCAATGAAAATGTTGGTTAGTACGGAAGAGAGGGGTGATCCCATGGCTGCACATTCATCATGTTCAATGTGCTTATCATTCCAACGGAAGTATGAGTTCCTGAGGCAGAATTTGCGAGGTCCAGGTTAATCCTTAGCTAATCCCTGTGAGGTGAGGTTTTTGATGAGTAGCATGGAGTCATCAATGGGCGTATTTGTGAACAAGGAGATGACATCAGAGGTCACCAGCATGTTGACTTTTTGGATTTCAGCATTCCGAATAATGTGAATGAAATCCATGGTAGTTTTAGCAAAAAAGTCAGTTTTTCTGGCGAAGAGTTGAAGAGGATGTGCAACATATTGCGCTAGCTTGTGGGTTGGTGCATTGATGTTGCTGACGATGGGTCGTCAGCAACATCGATGCGTCATCACCTTTAAGTGCCATCAAAGCACGCGGAAATTTGGAAACTAAGAAGAAAAAGAACCACAGTGAAACTACAAAACATTAACTTGCATTGCTGGAAAGATAGCCCAGACGTGTACAATAAAGGCAATGGTTCGCATTCTTAAATATAATTACATATTTTATGTATTTTATACACTCTTTCCCATGTATGGTTAATTTATTCATTCATTTATTTATTATATTACCAACTCGAAGCCCGGATACATCATGGAACGACTTTCTCTCTTGCAAGAAAGAAAAACATCTTCAATTGCCATTATATATTTGTGGAGAAAGGAAAGTCAAACGTTTGTATGTCTCCGCACATGTCCAATAATTTGATTTTCCTTTTCAGTATTTGATCTTTATACCTAATAAACGAAAATATAGTGTCCATAGAGCATACTTTATTTCTCTTTAAAATTAGATCATATTCTCAATCTAATTCGAAACATTTCATTCTTCACTTGTTTGTTACTGTTGCCACGGCAACAGTGTCACCAAATGGACGAACCAAAACAAACATTATTGCGTACTTCGGAAACAGCATTATTTACACACTCACAGACCACAGGCTTTCCTTTCCAACGGAATGACATGGAGCAAATTCTTAACGGTATGGCTTCTCATTTGCGTAAACTAGGATATACTGTTTCAGGTTGCTAATCTTAGTGAATATATTTTGGAAAGAATGGACGGGTGAGATCTTTTGTGAGATATATGCCTTTTAAATTTGGAGAACACCTAATTACATACACAACAATAATACTTGCTGCTGAGATAGTCATGTTTTAATTGCTTTGGGCTCTGCTAGAATTGACTGCAGTATCAATCTCTGTAGAAAATACATTTCTTAAATGTTCCTTTTTGAAGTAGTTAAGATCTATGTTTTTGGTAGAATTGAACGGGAGTCAAGTGTGAAACGACAGCTATAAACATCGTCAATAATGTTTAGAAAATAGTATTATTTCACATGCGCAATGATCAAACGATACATTTAGTCCAAATCATTGAAAATGGATTGTTAAAATACAATGGTTATAAATAGGGAGATTCGATATTTAAGTAGTTAACTTAAAATTAGATTTTGTTTGTGTTCTGTAGTGAGGGACCATTTTATTTAATATGCTTAATCAATTCGCAAATACACCTATTAACGCCACAAATCCCTTGCTGTTTTGAAATACTCCTTTTTAATTATGGTGATTTTGACCTGAATTCATTTATTCATAATAATGATATAAAACATATGTAGGTTTAATTTTACAGGGCAAATCAGGTATCATGATGATACAAAAATAGCTCAAAGACTAGAAATTCTTCATGAAAATATGGGCATTGAAATTATTATTGGAAGCAGAATGAGGCAATGTCTTTATGGACAAATTAACCTTAGAACTACTAAAAATTTAAGAGAAATTAGGTCAATCAGACTGTTGTGCTAAGATACAATTTTCAAGGAAATAATGAAATTAACTCCTAATAATAATAATCTAGAAGGAATTTAAATCCTTAAATGGAACATTCTTATCCTGTTAATTCCCTTTTCTTGCTTGCCTCACAATCTCCCCTCTATTACCATCTTGAACAGTCCCCTGTCGGTCAATATGCCCTTCATCCATTTTTACTGCCTCAATAGGATTTCTCCCAACCAACACCTCTCTTCACCCACCATACCAAGTACTTTCTCATTGGTTTTCTTCTCGGTCCATTTCACCTTCTCCATTTTCTTAACACCCACATGTCATAAGCCTCCAGTCCACGACAATTCTCCTGCTTCAATGACCACATTTCCTTATATAACTGTGCACCATACCAAAAGTTTCACGAGTCTTTTTTTAATATCCTTACTCAACGTTCCATTAATCAACTCTCTCCTCCTTATGAAAGCCTCTGTGCCTAGCGTAATTCTTCTCCATACGTCCCTACTACTTTGACCGTGTTGGTCCAAAATGCTTCAGAGATACGTCAACTATTCTACCTGCATTAGTTTTTGCCCTCCTATTTTAATGTTTAGCTTAGCATTTTTCTTTCTAGAAAATTGCATATCCTTTGTTTTATTAATATTGATTTTCATCCCATACCTGTCGCCTTGAATTTCCAATTCACTCAGGAATCCTTACAACCCCTTGGCTGGCTGACCAACTAAAGCTTGGTCATCCGCAAACCTAATTAATTTTACCAATTCCCCGCCCACTTTCATTCCTACCTCCAGTTCTTCCAATGCCTCTTTCATCATTTCCTCTTCATTTCCTCTGCATTGTTGTTCAAGATTGCGTCAACTTTGGCCGTACAACGATGTGGCTCTTGTAAAACACGAGTCGAAGTACGTGATATGGTCGTTAGTTGCAATATTTGCTCAGGTGTATGCCACCATAAATGCTCCGGCTTAAGTGATATAACATTAAAAGCTCTCTTGGACTGCCATGACATTTACTGGAAGTGTTTTTATGCCGTGTAAATAAGCCCAATATTTACAATATGGCGGCCGACATTGAAAATTTGAAAATGGAGTTACAAACTCTCCAATCTACCGGATCCACGGAAAGTACTACCTTGCAGCCAATTGCAAAGGAAGCTGTAACGTTGTCTACGGAATTGAAACCTGAAGTCAATGAACAATTAGGCCTCAATAGTGAGTGACAACTCCAAATTGAGCCCCAAAAATGGGAATGCAAAATTTAACACCATGAGTTTCGAATCCATCGTTACTGACGAGGAAGGTTTTCAAAAGGTCAATTACAAGAGAAACAAACGCAAACGAAATACGGTTTTTGGGAGTTGTAAGCAGCCTGCTGTTACGTGCAATTTTGTGGGAGTTCCTCGCAAGACTCTCTTCTACGTTGGTCGTGTCCAGTCCAATGCAACGCCTGATGACATTGTGAAGCATCTGTCCGGAATATTTCCTGGGAATGACTTCAAATGTGAAAGTTTGAGAGTTGGTGAAGTTTATAATTCTTTTAAACTCTGTGCGCCAATTAGCCTTAAGGATCAACTTCTTAAAGAAGATATTTGGCCAGTAGAAGTGAAAGTTGGGAAATTTTTCCCCCCAAAACCGCGGAAACTGACCCCTACTCATGAAGAGACAGAGAATATTGCTGAAGGGTCAGCCGCGGTGGTGAATCCGAACGCCGAGTTAAAAACTAGTGATGCGCCGGTATCCACCTCAGCAACAAGGGGCCTCACCGATAACACTACGGAAAAGTGTTCCTTAGAGAAACGTGTTACCCCCCTCCAAACGGGAATATCAAAACCAAAGTCCTTTTGACTAGATAGTATTAATTTATTTTGCCAAAATGTGAGATGTCTACGTAATAAGATAACGGAGATAGAGGCAATAGTCAAACATGGTGGCTACAATGTGCTATGTCTCAATGAGAACTGGATTGCAAAAAATGAATTTGATGTGTATAACATTAGTGATTTTGGCTGGGCATCATTCTACTGCCGATCTGTAGCAAAAAACGGTGGTACCTGTATTTATGTCCTTAAAGGTATGCCCTTCAAGGTAATTGACTTGGACAAATTCTGTCTGGAATTGCACTTTGAAATATCTGCGATCATATTGAAGGACCTGAATTTGATCATTGCTTCTGTGCATCGCTCCCCTAATGGTGTTTTTGAACACTTCTGCAATCAACTGGAACTAGTACTATCCCTATTCTTGACTCTGAATGCCAATATCATAATTTGTGGAGATCTCAACATTGACATAACACTAAAAACTAGTGATTGTCAGGTTCTTGAAAATCTTTTGCTTTCTTATAATTTATACTGGGCAAACAAACAGCGTACTCGACTTTCTGCCTGCCTAGATAATGTAATTACCAATTATGGTCCTGAACTGTACAGTATAAGTGTTATTAACTATCTCCTATCTGACCATCAAGGCATAAGCTTCACTTTTAATACTCAAATAACTCAAAAGATATATCCAAATAGAGGTAAAACCATAATCGTGAGGCCCATAACAATAGAAGGTTTAGAGAGTTTCCAACTGCTTCTATCTTGTATTGATTGGCATGGTTTTTGCACAGACTCTGTAGAACAAACATGTTTTTCAAGTTTTTTAGGTAATTTCCTAGGCATTTTTGAGCAATGCTTTCCTAAAAAAATTCTAAACTCTATCCCCACTAAAAATAAAAAAAATCTCTGGTATGCTGGGGAGTTATTAGCTCTTAGAAATGATTTACTTAGTTACTACCACTCATACCAAACCAGTGGAGGCCAGCATGACAAAGAGGCTTACTTGAAATACAAAAGAGATTATTATAATTTAGTTAGGTGTTCAAAAAATAGTGCTTACAAGGATTTTATATTGAATGCAAAAATAAACAAAAGGCAGCATGGAGTATAATCAATCAAGACGTTGGTCATGGTAATGGAAAAGAAAATCTTCCTTTCACCCCAGATGCTGTAAATAATTTTTTTTTAAAAGCTGTTGAAGACAATTTGTTCTCTCAAAAAGTTGATGCTGCCAATATTGGTAATATGCTGCAAAATCTTCCTCCGAATAATTTAAATTTTAAATGGAATTTTGGTACTCACCTTGATATTATATCGACTGTTAAAAAATTTAAAAAATCCAACAGTAAGGATATTTATGGTCTTTCTAACTCCCTAATAAAGGACATTATTGTGCTCATTGCGGAACCATTAGCAATGTTAGTCAATTTATGTTTTGAGACAGGAGATTTTCCAACAGCTCTAAAATGTTCCAAAACAGTACCTATCCTTCCCCTTCCTAAACCCTGAAAATGTCTCGCAAGTTTGATGGGCATTTAAAAAAAACAGAGGGACAAGGTTAGAATAAATTGATGTTGACTGATTGTCATTAATAATTGTGAAGAGTTCACGGATTAAATGTTTAATTTTGTGTGTTCCGGGGAAGAAAGTGGTGATAATATTAGGGCTTTTTGGGCAGTTTGGTTTGATGAGGGGAGTGTATTTGGTTGAGGGTCAGGATTTTACTGTTCAGTAGCATTCAGGGTACCCTATTTTCTCAGAGAGTCATGTAGCTGATACAAGTACTTCTGTTGGGAGGGGATGTTGTTTCAGAGACGGAAGCATCAGACTGAGAGAGAATGGGATGGAGCGCTTTGCATGAGGTGGATGGCAGCTGTCGAAATCAAGCTACTGTTCTTACTAGTTGGTTTAACGTGGACTGAGGTATAAAAGGTATTGTTTTGGAGGTGAATGTTAATATACAGGAAAGTGATATTCGAGTCGGGTATGGAAGAAGTGAATGATACTAATGAGGATTTGAGAGAGGAAATAAAAGGAGATAAATTTTTGCGTCTGAGGAACCAAAGGAGGAAAATATCATTGAAATAGTGGGCCCAGAAGAGTGGTTTGAGGGTTTGTTATTGCAGAAAGTCATGTTCTAGTTTACCCATAAAAAGATTGGCGTATGTAAGAGCCATACGTGTTCCCATTGCAGTGCCTTTTATTTGTAAATATATTTTCTCGTTGAATTGAAAAGCATTTTTGGTGAGAACAATTTTACTCTGTTTGATGAGCAAATCTGTGGATGGGGTGTGTTGTGTGGATCGTAGGGAGAGTTAATATTGCAGGGCTTCTCAGCCTTCTTTGTTGGGAATGGAGGTGTACAGAGATGTATTGTCTATTGTGGCCATGAGAATGGTCGTGTTGTTGTGCTGAACCAAGCACACTGCATGTATCACATGCCTGCCTCCCACCCCCTTGTTCATTTCCCATTGGTCCCTTACCCCTCCCTCCCTCGTCCCTCCCCTGCACATGTCCCCTCCGCTATTCCACGAGAAGGCCAGTCTGAGGACAACAGCAGAGCCATTGAAACATCAAAACAATATATAGTGAGTGTCCTTTCTTTGTGTCACTATGGTTTAAAAATCTACATCTGTATTTTTATGTGTTTATATATATTTATGTATATATATATATATATAAATATATACATATAGTATTATTATGTAATCTACCCTTTTAGGTATGTTTTTGGATGGACAAAGCTACTAAATAAAACATTTTGTGTCTCATAAAAAAACACAAAATCCAGCATCCTACTCCATCAAGTCCCTCTTCATCTCTGAGTGCTCTCTGCCTCCCTTCATCCCGTCCAACTTCCCTATCCTACTCCTTCCATTTCCTTGTTTGTCTAACATTCTCTCCTCTATCACAGTCCTCAATATCCCAATGCCGGTAAATACCCCCTTCACCCTTTTTTCCTGCCTTTGTAGGATTGTTCCAAACAAGCCCCTCTGCACGCCGCACCGTACATAGCTATGGTCCATATCAGTGTTTTTACGAGTCTTTTTTTAACATCCTTTCTCAACGTCCCTGTCATCAACTCGCCCCTCCTTGTGAAAGCCTCTTTGCCTAGCACGATTCTTCTTCTTACGTCCCTACTACTTTGAACGTGTTGGTCCAAAAAACTACCGAGGTATGTAAACTTTCTATCTGCTCTGGTTTTTGCCCTCCTATTTTAATGTTTAGCTTAGCATTTTTCTTTCTAGACAATCGCTTAACCTTTGTTTTATTAATATTGATTCTCATCCCATTCTGTCGCACTGAATTTCCAATTCAGTAAGCAATGCTTGCAAGCCCTTGGCTAACTGACAAACTAAAGCTTGGTCATCGGCAAACCTAACTGATTTTACAAATTCCCCACCCACCTTCATTCATACCTCCAGTTCTTCCCATGCCTCTTTCATCATTTCCTCGGCATATAGGTTGAACAGTAACGGTGATAATGGGCAACCCTGTCTGACACCTCTTCCTAACCCTGCTCAACCGGACTCCCAATTCCTCACTCGCATCTGAGTGTTCAGAGACATATACAGGTTGCGGATTAGCCTCCTGTCCCGCCAATCTATTCCTATTTCCTGCAATATACTCATTAGTTTTTCTCAATTCACTCTATCAAATGCTTTTTCGAAAGCTACAAAACAGGCAAATGCATCCTGGTTCTGTTCTATATTCCTCACAATTAATAATCTCATTACTGCAATGGCATCACGCGTATCTTTCCCCTTCCTAAACCCAAACTGATCCTCCCCTAAGTAATCATTTGCCCTATTCTCTATCCTTTTGTTTATAATCCTGAGAACAGCTTTAGCTTCATGGGATATCAAACCTATCATCCTGTAGTCCTCACATGATTTTCCCCTAACCTTTTTGGAATTGGAATTAAAAATGATCTCACAAAGTCTTCCGGCCAGATTCCCTCCTCATAAATACTACGGATCAGCCCATAAAGCCTCTTCCTCCCACATTTTCCTAAGCCTTTTAAAAGTTCGGTGGGAATGTTATCCACCCCCATGGCCTCATTTAGTTTCATCTCCCTTAATGCCCTTTCTATCTCATTGTCTAGTATGCCTGGACCTAAGCTATCTTCCTCTACGTCATGTTCCTCTTCTATGTCTAACTTTGTTTGTCTAAGTTCTTTATTATTACAGTTCTTCCTTATATTCCATCCATCTCTCTTGGATCTTCCCTGCATCCAATTTTACCTTACCCACCTTATCTCTAACTGCGATCGTTGATCTCTCTTTCTTACTTCCCGATAAAGAGTTAACTTTGCTGTACAGCGCACCGATTTTACCCTTCCTCTGCAGACTTTCCATATCCTCGCACTGTCTTCCACCATGCTTCTTTGCTTTATTTGTTGCCCGCCTCAATTTATTGTTTAATTCTTTGTACTTCATTTTGCCTAATTTTGTATTTACATTCTTCTATTTTTGCCGGTCATCCATCTTTGTAATCATCTCATCCGTGATCCATGGCTTCGTGGCCCTTTTAGCGTTAACGATTCCAATAGTGTCTTTTGCAACTTTAGACAACCCTTTCTTGATACATTCCCATTTTTCCTTGATAGTACGTAGCTTTTCATCATCCGCCATGATTTCCTCTACCACCTGTTTCAATTCCTTCATTTTCAAACCATTTAATGCTTCTACATTCCATTTTCCAACTCGCCGCCCCTGCTGTATCTTTTCGAAACGGACGCTACAGTTCATAATAACTAAATTGTGGTCTCAGTCCGCATCCGCTCCCGGGAAGCTGTGCGAATTTATCACACTGTTGCTAAACCTGTGCCTAACCAGGATATAATCTAGCTGATACCTTTCTGAGTCACTTGGCATTTTCCATGTATACCTGCATCTTTTGTGGTGTCTAAACCAAGTGTTGGTGGTGACTAGCCCGTCTCCAGCAGAACTTAACTGCTTTCTCCCCGCGGTCATTCCTTGTGCCTAAACCGTAGTCCCTGACCTCATCACCATCTCTTCCTTCGCCTACCGTCGCATTCCAATCCCCCATCACTATCAAATGTTTCCCTGCAGGTTCAAACGCGATTATGTCCGCTAACTGATCGTATATCCTATCGTCCTCCTCTGCCTTCTGGTTGCTCGGTTGCATGTATACCTGAATAATGACCAAGTTCGTCGGTTCTGTTTTTATCTCTACTAGTAGTATTCTGTTACCTGCTCTATGTTGACTACGCTTCTCCCTACCTCTTCATTTATTACTATAGCAACCCCTCGTTGGCTCTCGTCGCCGCCGCTGTATATTATTCTATACTTATCACTCCAATAATTCCCGCTATATTTCCATCTTACTTCGCATGGACCTAAAATATCGATATTTCCCCTTTCCATCTCTCGGTTATCATTCTCCGCTTTCCCTGTCCTCATCATTGTCCTAACATTCCACGTTCCTATTCTAATTAATTTGGTCTACTCCTGCTGCGTTTTCTGTCCTGCTGCTGCCGGTTTTCTCTTGCAAGGGTTAACCCTTAGGGTTTGTTTAACGTGACACCATGACTTCTTGGCCGCCCCACTTGGGTCCGACGCCATCGCAGCCGCCTCACTGAGGAACAGACGCTGCGTGGACTACCTTTCGTCTGGCTCCTTACCTTCGACCTATCTGGCATTGGTGACCCTACCAGGAGCAATTAATATTACTCCCGCCAGCACAGCTCTAGGTGTCATCGGAACGCACGAGCCATTCCACCACGTCAAGATTGTAGTCCGGGGAGGGTTATATATATATATATATATATATATATATATATATATATATATATATATATATATATATATATATATATATATATATATATATATTTCCAACAGGAATACTTTATTAGTTGAATAATATATCGGTCCTTTCTATTTTATAATTTCCATTTCATCTGTACTTATCGTCATTTTAGAGATAGCTTCACATACCTGTGATTATAAATATGAAAAAATAGCAGTCTTAAGTTATGTGAATATTTATTTATAAAATGAAAATGTTAAGGGGTTAAGAACCGATTTCAATTATATTTTGCAAAAAAATTAGTCTCCATCATGCGGTAAATAATTGATAGTAACGACCAATGAATGCATTCAATCATAAATGATTTTTACTATATCTACCGTAAGTATGCAGAAGATTAGAGCCAGGCGATTGAAATCAATTCCAAAGATGAGAAAGATCAAAATATCAAAAAAAACTATGAACGCGACGACAAAATATGTCGCCTCACTGCTTTTATGCTATGATTTGAAAGTCGAAACGAGACAAAGAAACTGCGGGAGATGCCGCAACAGTAACTTTTAACGGACACATCCGGCATCTCCCGCAGTTTATTTGGAATTTGTCAAGGTGTAAACAGATAAGTGTTTTAAAGTTGGCTCTTTAACCGTGTGGCGCATCCCGCACACGACTACGAACACCTGTGGCATTGTATGTACGGTATTTCGTCACAACATCTTGTTCCTTTAAAACCCTCAAAATTTCTGAGTTTAAGAGGAGGCCTCGATAGCAGAGCACAGGCATGTCCTGCCTGTGTTCACCGAGTGTCTCAATTTCGCCGGCGTCCGAGGCTTCGGCCGCCGGGATTCGGAGAGCGGCGGTGCCGGACTAACTCGGAAGTCGAGGTTCCGATCGTGTTTTGTGTCGAGCGGCGGTTGACCGCCTAGTTCATCAAGAAGCGTGCGGTTTAACTCTCGACTTCTGCTGCCGGGAAGGTCGTGCTTTCGTTCTGTTTGCTGGATCAAGACTGGCCTTGACTCTTGGTGTAGAGCTCAGGCTCATTTTTATTTGCGACCAACGGTCGCGTGTAGCGGGGAGGGAGTGCGCACGAGTGTTTATTTCTTTCTTGGAGTGCTTTCGGTGCGCTCTCCATTTTTTCGCGCTGGCGTGCTCAATTTGATTTGTTTCAAAATGGTCGAACATCACGTGGATACGCTCGCCTTGCAAATTGACGATAAGGCGAAGGCCCCTGCTCCGTTGGAGGTCCACCTCCTTACACTAGAGTCACTGGGCCTCACACCGGAAAAGATTGCGGCGATCTAATTTGGATATAACCGCCATTTGGTATCCCTGAAGTTGGCAACTGAAGCTACTATGAAGAGGATTCTATATTATATCCCACGAAAGCTACCGTTTCCATCCCTAACGATCCGAGGACGACGATTAGCATTGACGAGACCTTTGGTAGCCTTTGTAATGTCAGGGTTCTTCGTCTTCCCGTGGAGACCCCATTGGAAGATATAACAAGTGAGCTTCAACGTTTTGGAAAAATCCATCGCTCGTGGGAGAACAGGTGGGAGGGCGACCAAATGGCGCGCGTGCTGACAGGTACGACAGTGGTGCGGATGACGGTGGAAAGAAATATCCTGTCGTACCTCCCCATTGGCGGCAACCGGGCCATCATCATCTACGAGGGTCAGCGCCGCACCTGCGCCCGTTGCAACCAAGAAGGCCAAGGTGGAGGAAAGCCAAGGTGTCCGCAATATTCCCAGGGCTCCTCTAGAGGTGGACCAATTCGATCTATCTCCTCCGATTTCTCCCGACGGAGCCGCTTCGGCAGATGACCTCCAGTCCGCTCCCGGCCCCCCCGAGGCCACCTCCTGGGTTGGGCCGGTCACCAGCTGTGCTGCCTAAAAGAATGCCCCCCGTTGAACGCTGCCGAGTTACCCGCTCTTCGTAGAGACCACGGCTGGGTCTTCTTCTTCGGACTAGGTCGAGGGGGAGGTATGCAGTGACAACTCGAGGCCTCGATCGTCGGCCCGTCGGACGAAGCGTCCTGGGAAGCGGCGAAGCTCTTGTCGCTTGGGCTCGAGCGGGGACCGAAGCGACGTAAGCCAAGACCAGGACTCTGGTAAGTGATGTCCGGTGCCCATAGCTGTCCTCTCATTCCACCAATTAATATTATTTCGTTTAATATTGCTGGTGTTTATAACGCTTTAAAAAGTGCAGTCCAACGTTTTCCCCGCGATCTCAGGGCTGATGTAATCCTCCTTGAAGAGGTAAAAGAGGACATACTCTGGGATACAAACATCTTTCAGGCTTTCGGCAATTTCGCCACCACCCTAGTCCGAAATGGCATTTCGTTCTCTCATGTTCGCCGCCACGCATCAGACCGAAAAACGTTCGCTATCGTGAATGGTATCCATATCACGAACCTTTACGTTCCCTCCGGTGAGCGCGCGAGGACAGAGCGCGAAACATATTTTAATGAACTCCTTCTCCCCTAACAGTATTCTTTCTTGGGGAGGGCCATATTGGGCGGAGATTTCAACTCCAACTACCGCCGAGAGGGTAGTGCCTCCGGAAGGGATGTGGTGACATACTATCCAAGCCAGGCACTCTCACTGATTCGAGCGATTGACGCAGTGCGTTCTTATTGCGCCGGTCCCACCCCCTTCACGCGATCAGGGCCTAACTCTCGGACGCGAATTAACTGCCTCTTCCTCTCGGCATCCCTAAAAAATGATGTTTAGAGAGTGGACACGTGCCCCTACGCGCGGAAGGATCTGGCCAGAAGTTTTCGTCCTCAGCGTCTACCCAGTTAGTGAGGGGTGCCTGAACTTCCTCCCGGAATGGCGCCACCTCAACTACATATCCCCTTTTAACCTTTTGTTCGCTGCTACGAATGTTACAAAGTAATATGGGGACATTGCCTACAGGTGACACCGAAGCAATGCTCGGCAGAATTAATAAATCTCTCTCGCTTCCAAAGACTCGCACTTCTTTGCCTTCAACCATCTGACTCTTTATCTTCGACAACACAACGGATAACGGCGCTACTCTAATAGAGTCCTCTGATACAGTTTTGCTTGATCGGCCAATCCCATTACTAGCGCCGGTCTGAGTTTCGCGAACTTTGCCATCGCACAAGGGGACAACAAATCTATCCTCTCTTACTGGCGAAAAAACAAAATCATCACCCGACTTCTTTATCCCAAACCGGGAGTCGGTGGAAACCTCGAAGACATCGCCATTAACTTCGTCCCTAGCGGTGCAGCTTGCTTGCGACGCGGGTGGCAACCTCTCTATGACTCTTTCGGCCTTCGCCACCTCTGCTAATTTCTGTGAATCCTTATTTAGAGATCCGTTATCCTTATTCCCTTCTGTCGATTCCTCCGTCGTTACTTGAAAACAAATTCCCTCCATACTGCCGTTTATTCGCGAGTTACATTTCATTATCTCTGCCGGAAAAGCACTTTGGTTTTTAGTGTCGCTTATCGTTTTTTCCTCAAGGGATGCTAAATTATACGTGGCCATTTGCGAATCATTGCCATTAATTATACCATAAATGAAAGAATCAAACGCCTTGACCTCTTCGGAAACTCCAATTTCATGGGCGCCTATGGGCTCGTTCATCTGCGATGTTACGCAATTAGATTTAAGGTATGTCTCGTGTCCCTCACCCATTCTTATTTTCCGTTTATTGAACGATATACTTTTCCCGTAACAAACCATAAAATCAAGGCAACAATTTCAGAGTGTTTAAATCATTCGCCTTGACTGGGATTCAAACCCAGATCCCGCAATATCCGGTGGAGTGCTTTAGCCACTTAAGCTACCGAGGCGTCCTCTTAAACTCTGAAATTTTGGGGCTTTTAAGGGAACAACAGCACTCGACCGGATATTGAAGGATCTGGGTTCGAATCCCAGTCAAGGCGAATGATTTTTACACTCTGAAATTGTTGCATTGAAATGCACATTAGCGGATGACTCCGTTAAAAGTTACTGTTGCGGCATCTCCCGCAGTTTCTTTGGAATTCATAAAATCAAGGCCTAGAAGACCGTCATAGTTCGTTTCCCCCAAATCCACTACTAAGATGTCATGGGGATATAATTTATGATCAATCAAAAATTGCACGAACTCTCTCCGATGATTGGCAAGGGATGACCTGACGCGCTTCTCACCCGAGAATTGTAATCAGAATTCCTTAATTGGCCAAAAGGAAATTTTTTACTATCAATGATGGTAACGGCTGCTCTCGTTTCCACTAGAAAATTGTTATCTTTCTTAAATTATTAACTACTATTGTCCATCCTGCTTCTTGAGTTACCACTAGAATTAAATCTGTCCCGACCTCCCAGTCGGGAGATCGGCGTTTCCCGCCACGAAGGGATTTTCGCGCCTCGGGCAGCGTCTGGGAAGATGGCCAGTCCTTTGACAAATGCCTCATTTCAGGAGCGGGCAATCTTTAGCCATATGATTTTCATTTCCACAATTTAAACACAAAGACGGCCTCGTTCCCCTCTCCCTCTCTCTACACGCTCGACCAATGCGACCGGTTTTACCGCAGCGAAAGCAAACGCGTGCGCCGTGATTATCTATCCTTCGGTGTCCCTACTTGCACCGGGGGAACCAGTCTTACATTGAAACCCCTTCCGAGAGCCTGTGCGGCGTTCATTTGTTCCACGGGAAACTGCCAACCTGCAACATTTGGCGGATTCGCGTTCATACCCTACGAAGGCGTTATATTTGGAGATGGCGGCCACCTAGGGGGTTACTGACACAACCACGCATGAGACTGTTGTGGTGAATTTACGTCTCTGTTGACGGCGTAATTTCTGACGCTAGCTTCTTCAACGCTTGCGAACCCTTCTGTCTCAATCAAGTTTGTTGGATTACGAACCAACACAAACCTACCAATCTCTTCCTTTAGCCCAATTAAAAATTGCACACGAAGTCTACCTTGAATTCTTCGCTGTTTCTGAATCAATATCGCACCATGACTCGCGTAGCCTACGGGCGACATGGCGCAATCTGGTTAGAAATTCTGCGACGCTCTCCAGCGGTTTTAGTACGCAAGTGTTAAATGTTTTTTCTAACATGATTGGAGATGCCTTTAGGGAAAATCTCCTTTTGAGATTAATGGAAAAGTCCGCGTATGAACCTAATATGTGATGATTTGCAGAGACAAAATCCGCGGCGGTTCCTCCAAGCCGAAGTTGAGCGACTCCTAAGGTCTGTGCTTCAATTCCAACTACTAAGATGACTTACAATACGAACGCTTTCCAAAAATTTGCCAACCCCAATCTCATCTTCCCCGCTAAACGTTGGAATTAAATGAATCTGGCTGCCAATAGCGGCGGTTTGCGCTGCTTCTCCGCAACCATTTTGCGGACTCGCGCTACTTCCCGGCTGTTCTAACACATTAACCAAAGGTGTGAAGTTGAGTGCACTGCCGAATTTCAATCCAATTGCGGTTTCGTGATAATCGAGAAAAGGGTTAGGGTTCCCCAGTCTATGAGGGTTA
This sequence comes from Hetaerina americana, assembly GCF_022747635.1. Lineage (NCBI taxonomy): Eukaryota > Metazoa > Arthropoda > Insecta > Odonata > Calopterygidae > Hetaerina > Hetaerina americana. Next base: position 550,875 of record NW_027286581.1, read on the forward strand.
AGGCCATCCATCGCGAAATTCAACCCAATGCTAATTACATTAAAATTTGACTGTGCTTATTTAATTTATTTTTTCATACTCCGAGTGTATCCGATACCCATGGTGGGCGCTGAATGGGCTAATTGATGGTTCCTGACGAAGTGACCCTTAGTTTAATTGCGCGCAGAGAATCGCGATGAGGTTATAGCACGTGTCTTAAAATAATCATTCGCTAGCTATGCACAGATTAGCATATCCCACCTGTCCGAGAAAATACGGAACTTCCGATTTAAAGAGGTACACGGGCACATGATAATCAATGAGACACTGTCGCATACACTGAATAAATCACTAGTCCAACCGCGCAACCCCTCACCAAACACCAATATGTCGCAACGGGGGTTTCTATGGTGCGACACAAACGGTATCGGGGAAGGTCAGAGTAACTACACCGAGTATCACCAAAGCAGCCGTATATTACCCAACATCAGTCATAATGCACCATTTACATAAGTATAAGCAAATTATGGATGGCTAGACCCTCAGTAAACCAACACGAGGGCGGACAGAATTAAAGTGGCAGAAAATTACCTGAGACACGGTATATAGAGGGTGGACGCGGTCACGAAACACATAACCTAGGCAGAGCCCTCGTCCGTCGGAAAGGAAAGGAGTATGGCAGGGTGGACGCGGTCACAATGAACGTAACCTAGGTTGAGCCCTCGTCCGAAGTTGAGTCAGGAATATAACACACTGTCGCAACAAGCGCAACATAGCCGAATCATCGTGCGCAGCAACACGAGTTGCCCGTTAAGAATAGGCGGCAACCGTAAGTTCCTATTGTATTTAAAATGCTCATTTTGTATGTTACGCTGGTTATTCTTTGCCGCTTGCGCGCGCGCGATTTGGAGCCGGCGTTGCAAAACGTGATCGTACGGGGGTACCTCCGTGTAACACGGTAGGAGGGGTCGTAAGACAATATCCCAAGGCATATCCAATTCCCTCCCATATAAAAGGTAAGCAGGAGTTTGCTCTGTGATTCGACGTTTGCTATTTCTGTACACAAATATTGCAAAATTTAGTTGATCGTTCCAATCCGAGTGGTCTTGGTTGACATAGTGAGAAATAACGGCGGCAAAAGATTGGTGCGCCCTCTCCAGCCTACCATTGGAAGCGGGATTGTAAGGGGAGGTAAAAATTGTCTTTACTTTCAATAGATCACAAATTCGCCTCATAAGCTGTGATGTGAAATTGGCACCTCTGTCAGTGAGAAGGGTGGCTGGCACCCCATGACGGCAAATGATCTGCTCTACGAAGGCTCGAGCTACAGTTTCTGCGGATTGATCGATGATAGGTATGGCCTCAAGATACCTCGTAAGATAATCTTGACATGATAGTATGTAGCGATTGCCTCTATTGGATACTTTTAATGGACCAATTATATCCAAAGCAATTTTCTCGAACGGATATGACGCTTCGGTGACAGGTTGAATAGGTATTCTTTCCTTTCTTCCTTTTCGTTTCTTGCAGCTTACGCAATTACTAACGTAATTTCGAGTGTCGACGTACAGCCCGGGCCAATTAAAATGTCTTTGCACAATATTTAATGTTTTTTCTATTCCTAGATGTCCTGCTAAGGGGCTGTCATGGCATCTTTGTAATATGTAATCTCTCATGCTTACGGGTGCACAAATGGTGTATAGTGGATCGGGGGTCTTAACGTGGATTTTACAGAGTACTCCATGCTCGTCTAAGAGATAGTTGGGGTTTCGTTCTTCCGCTAGCGTACGCAGTGGTCGAAGTTCCGGACAAATTGACTGTTCTTGCGCAATCTTGGTTTTATCCCAAACTGGCTCGTATTCCGTGTCTTGATGGAGGGCATTTACTATTGGGTTCACTGCGCGGGAGAGAGCGTCTACGTGCGGAATATCTTTTCCTGCTTTGTACTTTATTGTAAACGAGTATTCGGTGAGCTCCATTATCCACCTAGCCAGTCTGGGTTTCGGCTCGGAAAGGGCAAGTAGCCATCGGAGCGGGCTATGATCAGTGATTAAAGTGAACGGACGGCCTAAAAGATATACTCTGAACTTTCTAATCATATGTACGACCGCCAAACACTCAAGTTCAGTGGCGGAGTATGCTTTTTGCTGCTGTGTCAACTGCTTGCTGGCGCATGCTATCATATGCTCGCCATCTTCAAAATTCTGCTACAGCACTCCTCCAATCGCCACGGAAGAAGCGTCAGTGGTCAAAATGAATTCTTTCGAAAAGTCAGGGAATCGCAATACGGGTTGACTCGTGAGACAAGCCCTTAATTTTTCAAAAGATTCTTGTTGCTCTCTTTCCCAAATAAACTCCGTATCCTTCCTTGTTAGCGAGGTAAGAGGACTCCAAAATTGAGCAAAATGCAAAATAAATTTCCTGTAATATCCCACTAACCCAAGGAACGATTGCAGTTGCTTAACGTTACGTGGTGCTGGAAAACTGCTTATTGCATGTATTTTTTCTTCATCGTGTTCCAACCCATTAGCGGAAACGACGTGACCGAGGAATATCACTCGTGTTTGTAAGAATTCACATTTTTGTGGTTTCAGTTTCAAATTCGCTTTCCTCAGTCTTGAAAAAATTTCTCTCAAGCCTAGTATGTGTTTTTCCATGCTCTCATCATGCCGTAATATGTCGTCGAGATGGAACAAAACTCCTCGATTGATCATTCCATCTAGTACGGTTGTCATAAGACGCATGAATGTGGAAGGCGCGTTCGAAAGGCCGAATGCCATCCTGTTGCACTCGGTAGTGCCCGTCTGGAGTGCTAAAAGCGGTTTGTGCCCTGTTTTTTTCGTCTACTTCAACTTGCCAGTAACCTTTAGATAAATCTAGGCAACTGAAATATTTTGTCCCTCCTAACTGATCGAATATTTCGTCCATATTTGGCAGTGGAAATACTTTCTTTCTAGTGACGGCGTTCAGAGCGCGATAGTCAATGCAAGGCCAATACTTGACAGGTTCTCCTGGAACATGCTTTTTCTTTACTAGAATCAGAGGAGCAGACCATGGACTGGTAGATGGAGATATGACTCCCTGTTCAAGCATATCCCCGATGGACTCCTTAAGAGCTTCTCTTTGAGAATGAGGGACGCGATATAGAGACTTTTTAATTGGTTTGGAATCTCCCACATCTATGGTATGCTGTACCAGGTTGTGCATCCCAATTTAATATCCCCGTGGATAAAAATATCTGCATACTCTAGTAAAAGTTGCTTTAAAGAGTCAGTCGCTTCATTTGGAGTATCAGAAAACGAGAATAGTGACAGTAACTCAGCGGTGGAGTGGTGCTCGGGCCACATTTCTGGGGTTTCTGTTTCAATCGAATTTACAGCTAGTAATTCATGACTTTCTGAAAAAATGTTGAAACTGTATAAGGACCCTTTTCTTAACATCTTTTGTTCGGGCCGTGTGTTACACAACAACAAAGGTATTACACCATCGGGGGAGACGGTTGCTAGAACTGGAAGTATTAATACATCTCCCTCCCTTCCCTGAATAATGATATCCTCGCCATAATAGTCCTGAATCTTTGTACTCGTCAACATAACCGAGCGTGGAGGAATTTTAATTGTATCAACAAATGTAGCTTCATGCGACGCTTTCTCTTGCGTGCAGGTTACTCGTCCTTCTGTCCCGCAATTACTTTCTGCATGGACTACGGATGGATCGCTTTCAACAACTGACGTTTTACATTCGCCTTTCTGCCCAACAGTTAGATTTGCTCCATTAAAAATTTCTCGCGTACAGGTTACTCGTCCTTCTGTCCCGCTAGAGTGAGTGGCCTCAACCAAGACATCTTCAGTATCCCCAAAAATGTCCCCAAGCAAACCGGTGCTTGTGACTTCGATTCCTGACGGCACTAATATATCATCACTCAACTCTTCGCAATTAATATTAAGCAAATCATCAACAGCCACGAGTCCATCATTCACTTAATCCTTTGAGCTTCTGCTGGCGTTATCCTCTTTGAAAGATTCATTACTCTGTGTTTTAGGCACTGCTTGGATATCATCAGTTGAAATTATGTCCTCTAAAAATACAGCGGACATTTTCTGTTTTGAGTAACCTGATTTTAACATGGTTTCGTGCCCTTCTGTTATTTTCATTTTACCTTCTCCGCTCGAAATGCTACTTCCGTATTTTACAATGAAGTCTAGTCCGAGGATACCGTCATACGGTACTTTCCCTAGATTTGCAATCAATGTATCGGGAGGGTAAACTTCTCCATCGATAATGAAAGTTATGTTGCATTGCCCTAGTGTGGCGAGCGCATGGCCGGAGGCACTTCTCACAGGGGAGGAATAGTCGTCAATTTTTAGGTTTCCAAAAGGGAAACTTGTACTCTGCATAATACTCACAGCGGCACCGGTATCCACTAAAAAGGAATACACTCTACCTAGTACTGTAACCGAGACCGTCAAGCCGACTTCTGGTGCTACGACGAGCACTAATTCGTCCCCGACCTGCCGGCCGGGGTGGCCGCGTTTCCCTGATCTCGCTTTTGGGTGGGGGTGGGACAATCTATCGGGTGATGGCCCGCTTGCTTGCACACGCCGCAAATCATCAGAGGGCAATCTTTACTGACATCTACATCTACATCTACATAATACCCCGCAAGCTGCCGCAAGGGCGTGTGGCGGGGGGTGTTAGGTCACCAACCGTAAAAACGAAAAATACCACATGCAAAAAACAACACGGAAAATTACACCCCAGCAGCGCACACACTCATGCAAAACTCCCTCCATCCAATACTCATGCAAACACATACACCGCCAAACAACAAAAAACTGCACCCCAGGATACAGCACGAAAGCCATCCTAAAACACGCAAGCCAGGACACAACAAGCAAGAATGTGAAACATCACTACCACATGAAAATGCACCACAAAACACTCAACCCCCCAAAGAGACAGTAAAAGGAAGGGAATTCGACCCAACGTTGCAGGTAGCAGGAATTTCCCCCCGCGGAGAGGGACGAGGGATTGAAAGGGAAACTTAAAAACAGATGAACAGAACACGAATGAGGTCATTCGGAAAGATTGGGTTATTATAACAAAACACATAAGGTTAGTGGAGGAGCATGCATTTAAGTAGAACTAATTATTTTTTAGACACTGAAGGGTGGCAAGTGGAATTTTTACTATCTATAATTCTATAGTTGCTATCCCGTATTGTCCGTGGGAAGAAGGAGTCCTTGAGTCGGCTAGTCCTGGCATCTATTTCCCGAATTTTATATGCATGATCCAAGCGACCAATGTATGTAGGAGTACGAATAATCGGCGAGACCTCGGTGCTGAAACATGCGGATCTGAATTTATTTAATAATTTCAGTCTTGCATTGAATCGTCTCTCTTCTAATGATTCCCACCCCAAATCCATGAGCATTTCGGTAACGCTTTGCGTTTTATCGTAGGAATTTTTTACAAAACGGGCTGCCCGGCGTTGAACCTTCTCAATTTCCCGAATGAGACCTTTTTCACTCGGGTCCCACACGCTGCATGCGTATTCTAAATGAGGCCTTACAAGAGCATGGTAACAACGTTCCTTGACCTTTGAGTCACTTTTGCCGACAATGCGTCTAATGAATCCTAATTTTTTATTTGCTTGACCGCAGACTTTACGTATGTGAGTCCCCCAAGTTAAGTCTTTAGTGAATGTGACACCTAGGTATTTTACCGTATCAACTACTGCTAGGTCACCTCCAGCTAATTTGTAAGCAAATCCCGTTGATCTTTTAAAGAAATTTACCACGGAACATTTATTATAATTTAGAGTCAATCCCCAGTTAGAACACCATTTAGTAATGCAATCTAAATCCTGCGCTAGAATAAAACGATCCTCATCCCCAGATATCTCCCGATAGATCACCGTGTCATCCGCGAACATCCTAATTTTACTTTTCACTTCGCGGTTCAAATCGTTAACAAAAATCAAGAAAAGTAACGGCCCGATCACACTTCCCTGAGGTACCCCCGACGTGACTCGAACGCTGTCGGAACTAGCGCCATCAAGGACTACCCTCTGTTCCCGCTCTGAAAAAAAATCTTTAACCCAACTTATGGCGCCCTTGTTTATACCCGCGACCTTTAATTTATGAATGAGTTTACCATGTGGGACTTTATCAAATGCCTTTTGAAAATCTAAGAAGATGGCATCCACTTGCCTACCTCTCTTACCAGATACAAGTAAATCATGTGTAAATAATCCTAGTTGGGTTTCGCAGGAGCGGGTTTTCCTGAATCCGTGTTGATTGTCAATTAAAAAGTTAATATTGTCAAGGTGTCTCATTATTGAACTGACAATTATGTGCTCTAAGATTTTACAACAGATAGAAGTGAGAGATATAGGTCTGTAATTACTGGGATCCTCCCTGTCACCACTTTTAAAAATAGGCGTTATTTGCGCGGTTTTCCAAATCTTAGGTACTTTGCACTCTGTGAGGGATTTGTTAAATATAAATTCAAGGTACGGGGCAATGTTTGGAGCTAAATGTTTAATCACCCTAGCTGGTATATTTTCGGGACCCGGGGATTTGTTGGGTTTAATCTCATTAAGTAATTTTAGAATTCCTTGTTGGTCCACTGTTATTTTTTCCATGGGTTGAGTATGTATTGTTTCTTGGAGATATGCGGTGGCAACATCATTCGAGAAAACGCTTTGGAAGAATGAATTTAAGATGTTAGCTTTAACCTCGCTGTCTGTATGAATTACATTGCTACAATCCCTTAAGCAAGCCAGGATTTGTTTAATCCCATTTACTTCCCTAACATATGACCAGAAAGCTTTGGGGTCAGTGTCCAAGTGCTCGCAAAGTACTTTGCGTTTAAATTCAAGTAAGGCGCTACGTAATTGTTTTTTGGTTTCAATTTTAGAGGATCTATATGTGTCCCATAATTGTTTATTCTCAGGAGATGATGTGTTCACGCCTGCCCTCTTTACCCTAGAGTGTAGCATTCTCTGCTTTCGAAGGGCTTTTCTAACGTCTTTATTGTACCACCTAGGGTCGCGATTTGCTTTAACGTATTTTATAGGTATGAAATCTACGATTCCTTTTTGCATGATATTGACAAATTCTGTCCAAGTTTCTTCCACGTTGACATGACTTAAGCGGGTTTTGAACTCGGGTAGTGAAGAGTTTAATTGATTGGCAAAAGATTCAAAGTCTGCTTTATGGTAATTATAAATTTTCTTTTTGGTTTAACAATCTTTTTTATTGCTATGTCCAAATGGACATTAATTGCTTTATGGTCACTCAAGCCCTCATCAGTTGATACTCTAATAATACGTTCCGGCGTGTTTGTAAGAAATAGATCCAATATGTTTTTTCCACGGGTGGGCATGCGTACTGCTTGATGAAGGGAGTTTCTTTGAACCAATTTTATCATGGAATTGCAAGATTCGCGATCGCGGGTCCCAGATTTAACGATATTGCTGTCCCAATCTATACCAGGGAGGTTAAAGTCGCCACCAATTATGTTTATGCTGTTATTATATTTACGTGTAAACTTGTGAATTTGATCGTTGAGGGTGTGAAGTGTTTTCAAATCTGAGTCTGGAGGTCTGTAGAAAGAGCATAAATTTATGTTGGGTTGATTGGTCCGTATTAAGGTGCACCAAACACTTTCTATGTTATTATTTTCAAATGAAACTTGCCTGCTTTCAAAATGACTTTTAACTGCCACGAAAACCCCTCCTCCGGGTCTTGTATCTCTATCGTGTCGGTAAACTTTGAAATCTATTGGGAAAATTTCTTGGTCATTAATATCATTGCACAGCCAACTCTCTGTGCCTAATACTATATCAGCGGAATGAGTTTGGATTATGTGTTCTAGATCTGCTGATTTGTTCTTGAGGCTTCTGCAATTTATAACAAGTATAGTTAAATTATTTTGATGTTGAATAACGTCCTTATTAGTGCCTGACTGTAATTTAGGACGCTTTTGTGGGGAAGTGCGTGTCACATGTCTTTCTAAATCAATGCCAGTGTTGTCAATGACTTTTATATTTTTATTAATAATATTATACGCGCTATCCCCAGGTGTTATTGACCCACTAAGTGACCTGCCCTCTATCCTAAAAAAGGCCTACAGTGGTCGAGTATCCTATCCGCTACCTTACTCGCCGCTTCCGCCGTGTAATTGACCCCAGATCGGTTAAGGGGAGTCCTGCAAGATCGGAGGGTTGGTCTGAGGTCGACGAAGGAGGCTCCTATGTCCGAGCAGAATCTCGATAGTCTCTGGTTTATGCCTTCCACTCGGCTCCAAACCAGAGACCCGCGATCCTCCCTCGGAACGATGCTGCAGACTGTTAGTCCCAGCCGAACCCCCTCGACGCCCTTGACGCGCTTCACCTCGGAGCTCAGTTCCCTAAGGGAACGGAGGACCTCCTCGGATCCATGTTCCGTGACGTCGTTGGTGCCCACATGGGCCACGACCTGCAGCCTAGAGCACTTCGTGCCTTTGACCACCACCTCGATCGCCTTCGTCACCTGAGGGACTCCTCCGCCTGGTATACACCAGGCGGTCACCCGTTGATCGGCGCCTACGCGGCGCGCCCTTTCCCTCAATGGGACCATTACACGACGGACATTCGAGCTACCTATTACTACAATTCCCTCCCTTCCCGTTCCCTGTCGTCTTACCCTAGGCAGTGCCCTCGGAGTAGGGGTAGGGGCTGCAGGTACGGTGGTGCTGTCATCCGACAACACCTGGTACCTGTTGGAGACGGGGATGGTATCTGCCTCCGCAGAGTCCAATCCACGCCGCAGCGTTACCTTCCCCTTGCCTCGAGAGACAACCCTCCAATCGTCTGACCTACGGACGTGAGACACTCCCTCGTTGGGAGATGGGACACGGGGTAGGTCTCTAATCGCCCAGCCACGTGTAGCATTCGGACGAATCCGTGCACCCATATGGGCGTGGCGGGTTTTCGTATTCCCACCCCGAGCACCATCTCTCCCGAGGGGAGCCCTCCGGCCGGCGATCTCCGATCGAAGCTCCCGCACCATTCTCTCCAGCATGACGATACGGGCCCTTAAAGCCGCGCATTCGCCAGTGCCTTCGAGCATGGCAACAGGGGACCTAGATGAAGCCATCCTAATTAAACTACTTAGTTCCCAACAAAAGCTAACCTGTATACACTATACGATATACGCTAAAATGTATAGGCTAAAATTTCTAAGAGGGGTTAGTTAAATTTAGCTCAATCAATAAGTTACGCTTTGTAAGTAAGTAAAGAAAGGAAAGAAAAAAGATGGTAAAGAAAATAAAACACTCACCGATAACCAATTAGATTCGACGGACAAAAACCACCGCAAGCCACTAAGAGTACCCACTAGGAATACCACCAAACTATTAAAAACTAATAATAAACAGCACAAAAACTAAATAAACTAACTATTTCACAAAATTAAAGCTAACACTAAACTACACTTCACTAGGGAAGAACAAACACAGAAGTAACAGCAGGCACGCAGGTAGTCTCAGGCAGGGTCGAACCGGTTCTAGGGAGCGAGCTCGAGCACGTCTGTTCTCGGCAGAAGCCAGGCAGAGAATGATACTGACATGGCTCCCTTCCCCACAGTTATAAAATGCGCGGGGTTTTGTACGGCAATAGCGCGCGATGAGTCCCACCTTTTTACAGTAATTAGAAGTCCAAGGCGCATTAGTTACGTTCCCTCCACCCACCGGCAGTGTAGACTGTGGAGGCTTCGGGTGTACATTTGCCTGGATTGCGTACACTTGATCCGAAAGACTAGGGCTCACAGTGGGGTTTAAGATTGGCTCGAGATGGGGTTGAACATGACTCGTTGTGAAATATCGTGTCGGGTCACTGTACGGAAAGGTTGTCGGTGTCTTCACGTTAGGACTGCGCACGGGCGTACCAAAGTCATGGTTCTGCAAGAAGTTTACTTCCCTAACGCCTGAGTAATTACGAGCATTGAATTCCTCTAGGTTAGCAAATTCCTCAGCCTCTTGCATGGTTCTTGGATTGCGCACTAGCACGAATCGCCCAATTTTTCCCTAAGTCCGACCAAGAACTGTGAGAGGAGGCGGTTCTCGAGCATAATTCCTGTCGCTTGTGAGTCTGGGTCTAGAAAAGCATCTCTTAGTTTTCGTCCCAATTCCCTGAGACGGGAAGAATACTCGTTCACGCTTTCCAAGGGGCGTTGCAAACAGCTTGTGAACATTCTTTCAACGGAGACGAGTGAAATTTTGGGAATGAAGCGCTTTTTCATTAGTTTAGAAAAAAGTTCATAAGACTCAATAACATGAGGATTTGACTTAATGAATTCGGCAGCGGTACCGCTCAGACGCAGCCGTGCTACGCTGAAGGTCTGATTCTCACTCCACCCGCTAAGATGACTCACTAACTTAAGATTGTTCCTCGATGCTTACGTCCCCATCACCGTTAACACTCGGAATTAAATGAATGTGATGTGCTGAAAATGTTTGTTGCATCGTCGGAGGGGAAACGGGCGCTTTCTATCATATTAACAGCGGAAGTAAAATCAATTAAGTTCGTATTGTTTGGAGATAAATCACGCTTCCAAGGCAGAGATTCGCCAAAGCGCCCATACGTGCCCTTGCCACCGAAATCCATTATTATTTAAAGACAATACGGCTAGGACAAAATTCATTCGCCATATGTTAGCAATATAACCGATTCTCGTTATTAAAAAAATGGGGTTAGTTTCATCCACATCTACATCTACATAATACCCCGCAAGCCGCCGCAAGGGCGTGTGGCGGGGGGTGTTAGGTCACCAACCGTAAAAACGAAAAATACCACTTGCAAAAAACAACACGAAAAATTACACCCAGCAGCGCACACACTCATGCAAAACTCCCTCCATCCAATACTCATGCAAACACATACACCGCAAAACAACAAAAAACTGCACCCCAGGATACAGCACGAAAGCCATCCTAAAACACGCAAGCCAGGACACAGCAAGCAAGAATGTGAAACATCACTACCACATGAAAATGCACCACAAAACACTCAACCCCCCAAAGAGACAGTAAAAGGAAGGGAATTCGACCCAACGTTGCAGGTAGCAGGAATTTCCCCCTGCCGGGAGGGAAGAGGGACTGAAAGGGAAACTTAAAAACAGATGAACAGAACACGAATGATGTCATGCGGAAAGAATAGGTTATTATAACAAAACACATAAGGTTAGTGGAGGAGCATGCATTTAAGTATAACTATTTATTTTTTAGACACTGAGGGTGGCATTTTCTTTTGGCATTACGCGTAACTACTTCTTAAATCGAAATTCAATCAAACGAATGAAGCATGATGGACGGAAGGCAAGTTGCATTTAAATAAGCCGCTCCAAGACTCCGCCACCCCACACCTGACACCAATATGTCACGTGGACATAGTAGGGTTGGGTTCGTGGAATCAAAGAGGGGCTTTCATTGCTATACATTTATTGGACTTACTACACAAGGAGTCCGGCCCGGAAGGAAAGTGGAAGCGTAGAGACAACAGCGGAGAAAGCAAGGTTGACTTCTATGGGGCTCACAGTTTGATTTCAAAGCCGGGGTGATGTCGCGGGGACATGATGCTAGTTCTAATGTTTCGGAAAAGCCAAGTAGATGGCAGTCTCAATACACAATGTCGCGGGGACATGATGCTCGGACATCTAGAAGGACTCATGCGAGCTAGTGTCCTTTTCGCAAAATCCGCGATAGCAAATTTGGTGAACAGTGGCTGGACACAGTCACCCCCTACCGAGGATAACCTGCTCTTTCCCCTACCGCTAATGATACGGAATTCAGCGCCCGGTCTTTGTACCTGGGAATTCATATATAAACCCCGAGCGCCCCAACTTGATTGCCAGAATCAAGGAGACATCAGACGAGAGCCTACTACCTTCTTCGGATGTCCTCTAGCAACTCTGCTTTTCCGGTGGTCCAGGTGAGGAGGAAGACGCACCGTCGTGCCTACTCCTTCGGAGACTTCATGTCCACGAAGAGAATTACACAGCGTGGGAATAATCGTCCGCAAGGCAAAGAACCTCCAGCTGTTTTGCCGGTGGTATCTAAGCCTTCGGCAAATTCATCATCAGGTGTTGAAGCCTTGGCTCTCAGCCCGTCGCAGTGCTTGGAGGAGACGAAGGCCCGAAGCGGGACAACGGAGGCAACAGCAGACCTCGGCCCTGTACAGGGCCAGGTGGTGAAGGACACCGCAGGCGGCGTCAAGCGAAAGAAGGCATCTGGAAGGAACCAGAAGCCAGAAGATTCCGCGGTTACGCGGATGCCGAATCTTCAAGGAGACGATAGGGCGGAGCGTGCGCTGAGCACAGAGGAGGGGGAAGGCGACGACGGATTTACCTTGGTTTCTTCCAAGAGGAAGAAAAGGAAACCGCTTCTGACGAACGACGCAGCCGTCCCGGAAGCCACACCTCTACCGGCACCGGCACCTAGGACGCTGCGACCACCGCCTATCGTCGCCTATGGGGTCGCCGACGTACAGGGACTGATTGACCAGCTGTCGGGCGACATAGGTGATGCTTTCGGTTTTGAAGTTCGAAGAGCTTTAATCCAGATCATCACCTTCAACAGAGAGGGGCATGAAAAGGCACTCTCCTTGCTGCAGAGCAAGAAAATCTAACACCACTCGCAGCCAATTGAAAGGGTGCAAGGGATGAAGCTTTTCATCAAGGGTATCTCTCGATGGATAGCACTCGAAATGGTATCAAGGGACTCAGATCCCTCGGATACGAAATTCGTAGCGTACGTCGGCTTACGGTCACGGAGGTGGGAAAACCGGTCCCCATAGATCGCCACGTAGCGAACGTGGTAAAGACTCCATCGGCCATCGCCCCCGGGGACATCCGCCAGCTCTGCCACCGCTACGTCACTGTGGAGCGTTACCGTGGAGACAGAGGTCAACTCCACTGCAGCAACTGCATGCGGTTTGGACACATCGGCATAGCTTGCTGGTGTGCGAAACGCTGCCTGCGCTGTGCTGGAGCACACGCAGTCAAGGAATGCTCCCGAGGAAGAGGAGAAGATGCCATCTGAGCGAACTGCGGAGGACCTCATGCGGCCGTCTCTCGCCGGTGTCCCACCTTTCAGGAGGCTGAGCGGCGAACACACGCAAGCCAGCGCCAGGGAAGCAGGCGTCCAAAAAACCGGCATCGGATCCGGGACAAAAACCATTCCGACAAGTCGATCACGCTACAACCTACGGAGCAATCCTGAAGGGCCCTTCTCAGGACAAGGTTCAGGCTCTCTCCGGAGAAGAGGGGAGCATGGAGGTGGATATCACAGATCCACCCAGGGATTCTGAGGCGGTCCGAGAACCACCACCAGCGCCAGCCGTAGGAGAGGCCAACAAGGGGAACTTGTCAGCCCCCGACAGCCTCCCTCCGAAAGAAGCGACCCTTCCTTTTTCTTCCGAAGGGAAGAAGAAAAAAAAGAAGCAGAAGAAGAAATCCCCGAACACCACCGGGGAAGAAGGAATAGCCATTACGAAGCCAACCCAGAGGGCGCTTGGGAACACCCTCCGAACGGCAAGTGAAGAAGGCGAAAAACCAAGCCAGAAACAGGAAAAACGGAGAGAGGGGACATCAACTGATAAGTCTCCAGTTTCCGCAGAGTCCTCGCTGACACCAGACAGAGAGGACCAGGAATTATGGCAGACCATTGCCGTTATTGCATGCACCTTGAAGAAACTCGTCACCTCGACGCAGGGCAAACTTCTCCTCTCACTCCTGGAAGAGCTGGTGCGCAGAAGGATCGGAAATTCAACCAACCATGGCTGAACGACCCGTCCTGCTTGCGCAATGGAACGCCAACGGAATTCTTCGCCGACGCGAGGAATTACGGGCGTTCCTCCAGGAGAAGGGAGCCATAGTCGCCGCTGTCAATGAGACGCACATTCGGCCAACGCGGTACAGGATGCCCTCCGGGAGGTGCGATCGGACCACTGGGAGGCGCACCTGCGGGAGGAGTTCCTTTTGGAAGACGGCAACGAGGACCTGCCGTCGGTGTGGAAGATATGCCGGAGGCTGCGGGCCCCTCTAAGACTGGACCCGATTATTACCGACGGAGACAGGGAGGCACGATCTCCCATGTAGAAGGCGGAACTGCTCGCTGATCACTTGGTCTGCAGCTTTTCACCCAATCCTGGGAATTCCGCTTCTGCCGAGATTGAAGAAGAAAATGAGGCGTTTGAAAGAGCCGGAGACGCCGATCTGAAAGACGCCTTGGAAATTCCGAGATTCGACGAGAAGGACGTCAAAGAGGCAATACGTCGCCTTCGCACGAGGAAGGCCCCGGGAAGCGAAAACATTCCCAATGTGGTCATTCGGGAGCTTCCAAAGGCGGCGGTGAGGACGCTGACAAAGCTCCTTAATGGCTGTGTCAGGATTTTCTACTTCCCGACCACTTGGAGAAGAGCGATAATCGTCTGCCTGCCAAAGTCGCAGAAATTGGAGATGGGTCCCGGAGAATTCCGGCCTATCTCCTTGCTCGACGGCTTCGGTAAGATATTCGAGCGGCTGCTGCAACGGCCGCTGACTGATTTCGTCCGGGAGAATGACATCCTCCCGGAGGAGCAGTTTGGTTTCCGTGCGCGGCATTCCACAGTCCATTAGCTGGTGCGAACGGCGGATTTCATCACGGACAGCTTCAACAGGAATATGGCGGTTGCTGGGGTCTTCTTCGACGTCAGTAAGGCGTTCTATTGCGTCTGGCATCCGGCTCTCTTGTTGAAGATGAGACGACTCCATTTCCCACCTTGGATTGTTCGGATGGTTCACTCCTATTTGAGAGGCAGGACATTCACCGTGCAATGGCTCGGGGCGAATTCAATGGTGCGTCGGATCTCCGCCGGCGTGCCCCAGGGATCAGTCCTCGGACCACTGCTTTACAATATCTACTCCCACGACATTCCAACTCCACGGGGGAACCTCGAGATCCTGTCTCTCTATGACGACGATACGGCCCTCCTGTGCTGCTCCTGGCAGAAAGTGACCGCGGTGCTAAGACTGAAGAGCGCTTGGCGGATCTCCTAGAATGGTACCGCCGATGGCGCTTTGCTGTTAACGCACAGAAGACGAAAGCGATCATCTTCCATCCGGAAAATGGTCGGCCGCCAGGAGTGAACCTAACTGTGAATGGAGTCGCCCTACCGCGGGAATCCGAAGTTACCTACCTCGGAGTGCTGATGGACCGGAAACTCCTTTGCAACGCCCAAGCGCTTCGTGTACGTAGAAAGGCATTCGCGGCGCTTAATCGGTTCCGGCCGATTATCCGCCCGCCGGTCCTGAGTATGGACACGAAGCGTAGACTGTACCAAGCGTGCGTGCTGCCTGTCATCACGTACGCTGCTCCGGTATGGTCAGGAGTGTCGCGAACGAGTCTCGCTCAAATTCAGGTGGTGCTGAATTCTGCTCTTCGTGACATCATGGCACGCGGTCGTTACGCACGCGTTTCCGAGATGCACGAGGACGGAAAGCTGGAAACCCTGGACGTCCTTCTGCCTAGAATATCTGGAAAATTCTTCATAAAAGCGGCAGAAGCGGAAGTAAAAGTAATTCTCCGGGTTGGCGACAAAAGGGTCTGGCCATGGGACCGCTACTAGCGCCCCATAGCATCCCAAGACGAGCAAGACACCCTTCCGGCAAAGAAGAAGCCAAGGCTGCTCGAAGCGGGAATAAATCAAACGACTGACAACGCAGAAGAATTCTTCTCGCTTTAGTAGCCTTAGAGACTGGAAAGGGGCAGTGTAAGGGCTACGCAAGAGCCCTTGCAAGAAACTGCTCTATAAGCAAAGCAGAGCAGTGACTGAAGACACTAAAGGTTGTGGAAATCTCTTACGGAAGCCGAACCGGCTGTTGTCTCTACGCTTCCTCTTTCCTTCCGGGCCGGACTCCTTGTGTAGTAAGTCCAATAAATGTATTGCAATGAAAGCCCCTCTTTGATTCCACGAACCCAATCCTACTATGTCCACGCGACAAATGGAGTAAAGTTCTTGAGGAGTAATTTCCGGGAATATGTGGAATAGGTAAAGTGACAGGCAAGAGATGCTGTTCAACGCTGTTCAACGCTTCTGAATCCAACGAGGATGTATTATGGTTTTTTAAAATGCAATCGAGGGAGTCGGCAGAGGTATTTGCTTTTTCGCAGTCATCGTATAGTGATCTCCCATTATGTGGTATTGGCGGGATGGGTACCTTTTTCCTTCGCAGACAGTGGGCTAGGGTCCAAACCGAATTGTCGTTATGTGAGAATGAACTTATTTTCTCTTGCCAAGTTTTTTCCCAATGTGTTCTAGTTTTGGATGTTACAAGGTTTCGAAATGCACAGAAGCCGATTTTATCTTGGCGGAGATGAGTGCCGTGCCCTGAGGGCTCTGGCCTTGTTTCTAAGGGAAGTTATGCGCAAAATATCTTGATGTAGTGTGGCACCAGCGATGGAGGCCGGAGAAGGAGGGTAGCAAGAGCGATGAATGATTTTGGTGAAGGTGCTTGTAAAATCTTGAGCCGCTTTCTCTATGCTGTCTGGAGTGCTAGCAGGAGATGGGACAAGGTTAATGGCCAAGCAGTTTTCTTTAAATAGTTTCAAGTTAACTCTTCTAGTTAGTTCTGGTTGTATGAAGGAGGGTAGGAATGCAGTAAAATATGGGGCAGTGGTCCGAGGCTGAATTATCTAGGTTAAGGATTTGGAATGCGATATCTGCGGATAATAGAACTACATCCAGGATATCGGAGGAGTGGGGGTGATGATGGAAGGGGGTAGGTAAAGGCGGTGAGTGAATTGCGATATTTTTGGTAACTAGGAGCTTATGAAGGGCTCACCCTCGTGTTGTAAAGGTTTTTCAACCCCAGGCAGAATGTTTGGCGTTTAACTCACCACCTGTTATGAGCTTTGGGTGCAATAGGGATGACAGTGCTGATAAGCCAGGGGCGTCTGACTTTGAGGATGAAGGTGAAAAGTAGGCTGACCAAATGTTAAGGGTCCCAGTAACTCCTTTTATTGCTATTCCAGCGAGTTCCAGTTTTTGGGTGGGTGGGGGTTGAAGTTATGTGAAGAGTAGGTTAGTTTTGGATAGGATCATGACCCCGCAACCAGGATCATTGGCTCTATCTCTTCTGATTATAGAGTAATTTGGACAATTAAATGTTTGGCTATTATTAAGTTTGGTTTCTTGAAGAAGGATGATGTCTGGATAAAAATTGGTTATTAGGAGGTTTAGCTCTTGTTTTTTGTTTTTTATGCCATTTAGTTCCATTGTAAAACTTTAAGGAAGTGGTTGTTTATTTGTTAATTGGGCACCATTTACAAGTTGAAGAAGGGCTGGTAAAAGGTCATTGGTGATGATGCTAATAAGGGTTTTACTGCCAGTAGGAGAGTGAGGTTTCGTAATTATGCTCAATAGAGCAGTTCTTATATTTGCGGTTGATGATTGGTCATTGATTGAGGGAGAGTGTAGTCCAGAGGGTGGCGGAGGGTGTTGATCGGAGGTTGGGGGAGAGTTAAGAGATGATTAAGGGGTTCACAGCCAAACTGTCAGCTATCAAAAGGGCCCTAAAAGACATAAGAGAATGTAATGGCTCTTCTTTCATCTGTTCGCACTCATTGATTTTCCTGTAATCCATATCAGTCTTGTCATCAATGACCTGATGGTTCAGGAGATCTATTATGCCCTGTGGTCCCTTCAGATAAAGGGGAAGTAGGTATCCTCTATACGGACTGCTGGTCATGTGGGAATACCAGGCATTGAAAAAGCTGGCAAAGCAGCAAAGGAAGCCCTGATCAATCTCAAATCAGACTCAGCATTGCTTCCTGTGGTGGACGTCGGGGCTGCCTTGCGAAATTTGGTTCTGAACCAGTGGAAGGAAGCTTGGTGATTCTTGCAAAACAAGGAACTTAAGGCCATAAATTTGGTTGTTTTGACAGCGCCCTCTTCCATCTGGAACATTCAGAGGAAAGAGGTCAGGATCACGCGCCTATGAATAGGGCACTTAGCCCTCACACACTCTTCATGGAGACAAAAGTATAACCTTGCTGCAATGTTTGTAACTTGCACCTGATTGTGACTCAGATATAAATTATAAAAGGCCAGATACCTTTTTTAAAATAAGAGGTCATTTAAGCAATAGTTTAGGATCGGACTCCAACTCTGTTGGTAAGGTTTCCGAGTTTTTAAAGGAAACTGCCCTGAACGGACAACTTGAGTTTCCGTTTCTTTATTTTTAAATAATTTTGTTTTTAACTATTTATGTGTTTTTTTATACATTGATGTATTTATCAAAATTGGATTGAGGTTTTAAATGTTGTAAAAAGTGGTGCAAAGAGAACCACTATTACTACGGGTTTGTTTCTTTGGGTAAGATCATTGCCTTCAGCTGCGAGATCTCATTGAAAATGTTGGTTAGGACGGAAGAGAGGGGTGATCAAATGGCTGCACTTTAATGATGTTCAATGTGCTTATCATTTTAAAGGAAGCATGAGTTCCGGAGGCAGAATTTGCGAGGTCCAAGTTAATCCTTAGCTAATCCCAGTGAGGTGAGGTTTTTGATGAGTAGCATGGAGTCATCAATGGGCGTATTTGTGAACAAGGAGATTACATCAAAGGTCACCAGCATCTTGACTTCTTGGACTTCAGCATTCCGAATAATGTGAATGAAATCCATGGAAGTTTTAGCAAAAAAGTCAGTTTTTCTGGCGAAGAGTTGAAGAGCATGCGCAACAAATTGCGCTAGCTTGTTGGTTGGTGCATCGATGTTGCTGACGATGGGTTGTCAGCAACATCGATGCGTCATCACCTTCAGTGCCATCAAAGCACGCGGAAATTTGGAAACTAAGAAGAAAAAGAACCACAATGAAACTACAAGATATTAACTTGCATTGCTGGAAAGATAGCCCAGGCGTGTACACTAATAGGCAATGGTTCGCATTCTTAAATATAATTACATATTTTATGTATTTTATACACTCCTTCCCATGTATGGTAAATTTATTCATTCATTTATTTATTATATTACCAACACGAAGCCCGGATACATCATGAAACGACTTTGTTGCTTGCAAGAAAGAAAAACATCTTCAATTGCCATTATATATTTGTGGAGAAAGGAAAGTCAAACGTTTGTATGTCTCCGCACATGTCCAATAATTTGATTTTCCTTTTCAGTATTTGATATTTATACCTAATAAACGAAAATATAGTATCCATAGAGCATACATTATTTCTCTTTAAAATTAGATCTTATTCTCAATCTAATTCGAAACCTTTCATTCTTCACTTGTTTGTTACTGTTGCCACGGCAACAGCGTCACCAAATGAACGAATCAAAACAAACATAATTGCGTACTTCAGAAACAGCATTCTTTACACACTCACAAACCATAGGCTTTCCTTTCCAACTGAATGACATGGAGCAAATTCTTAACGGTATGGCTTCTCATTTGCGTAAACAAGGATATGCTGATTCAGGTTGCTAATCTTAGTGAATGTATTTTGGAAAGAATGGACGGGTGAGATCTTTTGTGAGATATATGCCTTTTAAATTTGGAGAACACCTAATTACATACACAACAATAATACTTGCTGCTGAGATAGTCATGTTTTAATTGCTTTGGGCTCTGCTGGAATTGACTGCAGTATCATTCTCTGTAGAAAATATATTTGTAAATGTTCCTTTCTGAAGTAGTTAAGATTGTATGTTTTTGGTAGAATTGAACGGGAGTCAAGTGTGAAACGACAGCTATAAACATCGTCAATAATGTTTAGAAAATAGTATTATTTCACATGCGCAATGATCAAACGATACATTGAGTCAAAATCATTCAAAATGGATTGTTAAAATACAATGGTTATAAATAGGAAGATTCGATATTTAAGTAGTTAACGCAAAGTTAGATTTTTATTGTGTTCTGTGGTGAGGGACCTATTTATTTAATATGCTGAATCAATTCGCAAATACACCTATTAACGCCACAAATCCCTTGCTGTTGTGAAATACTCCTTTTTAATTATGGTGATTGTGACCTGAATTCATTTCTTCTTCTACATTCTGTTCGATTGGCATTGCTTCTATTCTTGAAAATGCCATTATTTAAGGATACAAGTGTGACATTTATATTTCAAATGCATTTAATGTACTCACTTTCACCGGACAACGATAATGGTTGATTATATGCAGTTTAATTGAGTACACTATGCATTTAGACGGGCTTTATTTTTATGCAAATTCAGAATCAATGGAAACAAAATTTAATTAAATATTGGAGCAATGTAAGACAATAAGAAGTCTCCTTGAATTTGAGTGTTTGTGT
The DNA here is from genome assembly GCF_022747635.1 of Hetaerina americana. Taxonomy (NCBI): domain Eukaryota; kingdom Metazoa; phylum Arthropoda; class Insecta; order Odonata; family Calopterygidae; genus Hetaerina; species Hetaerina americana. The sequence goes on from NW_027286581.1 coordinate 571,203, forward strand.
ACAATAATTAAAAAATTGTTTACATCACCAATATAATGGCACGCTCATTTAAACTGTTAAATTCTCATTAAGTATGATGAACGATCATGCATCAATTGTCCTTTGATTATGGAGAATTAAGTAGACCAAAATGTGCAAACATAATAAAATGGCAGCCATCATAATTTCTGTCAAATTTCCTTGAAGAATTAGCAGTTTTAATAAGACGTTCTTGGATTTATTTTGATGAATGCACCAAACTCATAGGATTTCATTTCCACCTTAGTCATCTCTCAAGAAACAATCAGTGTTACAATAACAGTGTAAAAAAACACACAGTTTTACATTTGAATGTCCACAATATGAAATGCGCTGTAAGTTGATGAAATTCCACAAAAAATAGTATTATTTAGATTTGCTCTACCCCTCATGGTGTATAATCATGACTCCACTGCTAATTAAAAATGGTCTGCAGAAATCACGTTGCGGTGTATTAGCAAGGGAGCAAAAATCTCTCTTGTGTAGTAGCAAGATTCGCATGATATGTTTTGGGAAATGACCCCATAACTCATCACTGTAATTCAAATGACATCGAAAGAAGACATGGTCAAGTGTTAAACGATACTCATTTGAAATGAGAAAGTTGAGCTTTAATCAGTTCATTACAGATCTGACTGATGTGAGTCTCCCTGTCAAGTTTTCTAATTATATTAATTCCTAGTATTTTAGAATTTTCAACATCAGTACATTTTTATATACTATAACTGCATACAATATGCTGAGTTTTGTTAGAATTTAAACGTAAATTATTAATATGAAACCTGCCTTTTAGCCTGTCTTTTAGTGGCTCTGAATCGTACCTTATTTCATATATATGTATTTAAGATTTTTCTTATCTTTAGCCTTTTAACTATGTAAAAATCCCACGGGGATATTCCTTAACAAAGGTGTCCGATGCTATTTCCTTAAGGATGGCATTTGGCACGTGAAATTGTATCACAAACTTTTTCATAAAAATTCACGAATGCCATTTCTAGGTGCCTTTGAGTGTCTGACTGCTGAGCCAGGGACATAATGGCCTCAACAAATGCGTTGCTTTGTGATTGTCATTTGTCGAAATTGCCATTCAAATCAAACAATGCAAACAAGAAATTTGCCACTTATTTCCTTCACAAACCCACCACAAACTCGAGTCCTCATGCTGACGGCCTTAACTTCATTCTTCCCAGATTCTATCGAAGCATCAGAATGTCATCAGTCGTATCCAGGCTGAACCAAACCATTGAAGCTGATGAGAAGTTTGACAAAAAATATATGGTGCACATTATTTATGTTCACTGAATAGCTAGTTTAATGTACATTAATGAGGTAACTACCATGAAAATGAGAAACAGAAGGAAAATAGAAACCTGATTTAACAAAGTTCAAGGATGCAACCTCTCGCCAGCAATATTCAACACATGCATCTATGGAAGACACAAATTGAAGGAAACACAAAAATTGGGCGTCAAAGGAGCCAAGGATAAATGACGAAGCAATCAACATGCTCCGGTTTGCAGATGAAATGGCAGGAGTGACGAAAAAGCAAGAGGACCTGAAAGCAAATCTGATTATTATGGACCACCTACTTGGGGAATATAATATGAGCACAACAAGAAGAAAACAAAATCCTTGTGCGCGTGGAAGAGAAGAAGCTTAATCCAGATATCGCAAATTGAGGAGTGAAACTGGACCAAGTGGAATCCTTCTTTCATCTACTTGTTGGGCAGTAATATAGTAACATGGGATGGAAGAAGTTCGACCGACGTTAACCAAAGAATAGCCCAGGCAAAGAGAACATTCATTGAGAAAAGACTATTACTATGTTCAAAGAATATAAGATTGCAAACAAGGAAGCAGATGGTCAAAACGTTTGTGTGGAGCATTGCATTCTATGGATCAGAGCCATGGAATAGCAAAAAGGATCCCGCAAGGATGGCCAAAATACCAGTACATCGAAGGGCAAATTAAGAAGAACGTAAAACAGCAAACCTATCAAAGGGAAATGATGCTTAATAGCAAAGAATGGAGGGCCTGCAGTAAACCAATCTTAGGATTGTTATACTGATGTTGATGATGATTTGTTAGTTAACTTTTTAAAGTCAAATAATTCACATTTACCCCGTGTTTCATAATCATCATTTCTATATCACAGTACCATATCTATATCATACCTAATAAATCTTTTATTACTCCAAACAAAACTTAAAATCCCGCATTCTCCTCTACATCAGGTCCCTCTTCAGCTCTGAGTACTGACCATTTTTACTGCCTCAATAGGATTTCTCCCAACCAACCCCTCTCTTCACCCACCATACCAAGTACTTTCTCATTGGTTTTCTTCTCGGTCCATTTCACCTTCTCCATTTTCTCCACACCCACATTTCAAAAGCCTCCAGTCCACGACTATCCTCCTGCTTCAATGACCACATTTCCGTATATAACTCTGCACCATATCAAAAGTTTCCCGAGTCTTTTTTTAATATCCTTACTCAACGTGCCATTCATTAACTCTCTCCTCCTTATGAAAGCCTCTGTGCCTAGCATAATTCTTCTCCATACGTCCCTACTATTTTGACCGTATTGGTCCAAAACACTACCGAGGTATGTAAACTGTTCTACCTGCTCTAGTTTTTGCCCTCCTTTTTTAATGTTTAGCTTAGCTTTTTTCTTTCTAGAAAATTGCACAACCTTTGTTTTATTAATTTTGTTTCTCATCCCATATCTGTCCTACTGGATTTCCGATTCACTATGGAGTGCCTCATGCTCTTGGCTGACTGACAAATTAAAGCTTGGTCATCAGGAAACCTAACTGATTTTACGAATTCCCCACCCACCTTCATTTCTACCTCCAATTCTTCTTATGCCTCTTTAATCATTTCTTCTGCATACAGGTTGAACAGCAATGGTGATAGTGGGCAACCCTTCCTTACACCTCTTCCTAACACTGCCCAAACGGACTCCCCGTTTCCCACTGGTACCTGAGCATCCTGAAACATGTACAGGTTGCGGATTAGCCTCCTTTCCCTCCAATCTATTCCTATTTTCTGCAGAATACTGATTAGTTTTTCCCAATTCAATCTATCAAACTCTTTTTCGAAAACTTTAGCTGCGTTGGATATCAAACTTATCATCCTGTAGTCCTCACATGATGTAGCCTTTACCTCCTTTGGAATAGGAACTAAAACTGATCTCACATAGTTTTCCGGCCAGATTCCTTCCTCATAAATACTGCGGATCAGCCCATAAAGCCTCTTCCTCCCACATTTTCCTAAGCCTATTAAAATTTTCGCGGGAATGTTATCAACCCCGACGGCCTTATTTAGTTTCATCTCCCTTAATGCCCTTCCTATCTCATTGTTTAGTATGCCTTGATCTAAACTATCTTCTTCTACGTCATGTTCCTTTTCTGTGTCTAACTTTTTTGGTCTAAGCTCTTCACTATACAGTTCTTCTATGTATTCTTTCCATCCCTCTTGGATATTTCTTGCGTCAACTATCATCTTACCCGCCTTATCTCTAACTGCTATCGTTGATCTCCCTTTCTTACTTCCCGATAAAGATTTAACTTTGCTGTACAGCGCACGGATTTCCCCCTTCCTTTGCAGACTTTCCATATCATCGCACTGCGTCTTCCACCATGCTTTTTTTGCTTTATTTGTTGCCCGTCTCAATTTATTGTTTAATTCTTTGTACTTCATTTTGCCTAATTCTGTATTTAGATTCTTTCATTTTCGCCGCTCATCCATCTTTGTAATCATCTCATCCGTGATCCATGGTTTCCTAGTCCTTTTAACGTTAACGGTTCCAATAGTGTCTTTTGCGGCTTTAGACAAGCCGTTCTTAATACTTTCCCAATTTTCTTCAATATTACTTAGCTCTTTACCATCCTCCATTATATCCTTTACCGCCTGTTTCTATTCCTTCCTTTTCAAACCTTTTAATGCTTCTACATCTCAGAGTCTGCATCTCCTCCCGGGAAGCTGTGCAAATTTATCACACTGTTCCTAAACCTGTGTCTAACCATGATATAATCTAGCTGATACCTTTCTGAGTCACCTGGCATTTTCCATGTATACCTGCATCTTTTGTGGTGTCTAAACCAAGTGTTGGTGGTGACCAGCCCGTCTCCAGCAGAACTTAACTGCTTTCTCCCCGCGGTCATTCCTTGTGCCTAAACCGTAGTCCCTGACCTCATCACCATCTCTTCCTTCGCCTACCGTCGCATTCCAATCCCCCATCACTATCAAATGTTTCCCTGCAGGTTCAAACGCGATTATGTCCGCTAACTGATCGTATATCCTATCGTCCTCCTCTGCCTTCTGGTTGCTCGGTTGCATGTATACCTGAATAATGACCAAGTTCGTCGGTTCTGTTTTTATCTCTACTAGTAGTATTCTATCTGTTACCTGCTCTATGTTGACTACGCTTCTCCCTACCTCTTCATTTATTACTATAGCAACCCCTCGTTGGCTCTCGTCGCCGCCGCTGTATATTATTCTATACTTATCACTCCAGTAATCCCCACTATCTTTCCATCTCACCTTGCATAGACCTAAAATATCAATATTCCCCCTTTCCATCACTCGCTTAACATTCTCCAATTTCCTTGTCCTCATGATTGTCCTAACATTCCACGTTCCTATTCTAACTAATTTGGTCTTCTTCTCCTGCGTCTTCTGTCCTGCTGCTGCTGGTTTTCCCTTGCAAGGGTTTCGTGGGATGACGACCGCGGAAGCCTTGCCTCCCCCGCTGCCGGGTACGACACACGGCCGATTGGGCCGAGCCCCATAGTTGCCAGGACTCAAAATCTCAGTATAGTCCAACTTGTTAATCTTGGGAATGATAATTGATGTCGTTTCCCATTGCCTTCCTCAATAGAGTTTTTAACGTGATACCATCACTTATTGGCCGCCCCACTTGGGTCCGACGCCATTGCAGCCGCCTCACTGAGTAACAGACGCTGCGTGGACTACCTTTCGTCTGGCTCCTAACCTTCGACCTATCTGGCATGGGTGACCCTACCAGGTGATATAATTATTACTCCTGCCAGCACCGCTCTAGGGGTCATCGGAACGCACAACCCCTTCCACCACGTCAAGGTTGTAGTCCGAGTAGGGATATATATATATGTATGTATATATTTTATATATTTAAATGAATATATAAATATGTACACACACACATATATACATTTAAATGAATATATAAATATGTACAAATGTATGTATATACATGTATTAACATATACAGGGACATACCCAAAAGTGGTAGGACTTTTTTTCTCTGGTGCGAACGGTGTGATAGAGGAGGGTGCGTCTGGCAGGGTAAGGTGGAGGGGGCTCTTAGCAACAGAGCAACTCCAACCTCAGTCACCTGCGGGCTGTCGTTGAGTGAGGAGACCGTTTTAGTGAAGCAAGTTTTCTGCCCGCGTCGAAAAACAAAATGAATCTGAATTAAGAGTAATGTTATTCCGTGAAGATTTGTGCGAACTTGGGAAGACGGCACCTAAACCCTCGATATGATGAAGCAGGCTTATGGGGAAACTCCTATAAGCCGTTCCATAGTATTTGAGTGGCACAAGTGGTTTAAATAGGGTAGGGAGCTCGTTGAAGACGACCATCGCTCCGGACGGCCGTCGACGGCAAGAACCGACACGGATGTGGACAGAGTGAGGACACTGCTGAACACAGACCGACGCTTAACTACATCTACATCTACATAATACCCCGCAAGCCGCCGCAAGGGCGTGTGGCGGGGGGTGTTAGGTCACCAACCGTAAAAAAGAAAAATACCACATGCAAAAAAACAACACGGAAAATTACACCCACAGCAGCGCACACACTCATGCAAAAATCCCTTTATCCAATACTCATGCAAACACATATACCGCAAAACAACTAAAAAACTGCACCTCATGATGCAGCACGAAAGCCATCCAACAACACGCAAGCCAGGACAAAACAAGCAAGAAATTGAAACACCACATGAAAATGCACCACGAAACACTCTATCCCCAAGAGTCTGTAAAAGGCAGGAAATGCGACCCAACGTTGCAGGTAGCAGGAATTTCCCCCCGCGGAGAGGGACGAGGGATTGAAAGGGAAACTTAAAAACAGATGAACAGAACACGAATGAGGTCATTCGGGAAGAATGTGTTAATATAACAAAACACATAAGGTTAGTGGAAGAGCATGCATTTAAATACAACTAATTATTTTTTAGACGCTGAGGGTGGCAAGTGGAATTTTGCTATCTATAACCCTGCAGTTGCTATCCCGTATTGTCCGTGGGAAGAAGGAGTCCTTGAGTCGGCTAGTTCTGGCATCTATTTCCCGAATTTTATATGCATGATCCAAGCGACCAATGTATGTAGGAGTACGAATAATTTGCGAGACCTCGGTGCTGAAACATGCGGATCTAAATTTATTTAATAATTTCAATCTTGCATTGAATCGTCTCTCAGCCAATGATTCCCACCCCAAATCCATGAGCATTTCGGTGACGCTTTGCGTTTTATCGTAGGAATTTTTTACAAAACGGGCTGCCCGGCGTTGAACCTTCTCAATTTCCCGAATGAGGCCTTTTTCACTCGGATCCCACACGCTGCATGCGTATTCTAAATGAGGCCTTACAAGAGCGTGGTAACAACGTTCCTTGACCTTCGAGTCACTTTTGCCGACAATGCGTCTAATGAATCCCAATCTTTTATATGCTTGACCGCAGACTTTACGTATGTGAGTCCCCCAAGTTAAGTCTTTTGTGAATGTGACACCTAGGTATTTTACCGTATCAACTACTGCCAGGTCACCTCCAGCTAATTTGTAAGCAAATCCCGTTGATCTTTTAAAGAAATTTACCACTGAACATTTATTATAATTTAGAGTCAATCCCCAGTTAGAACACCATTTAGTAATGCAACCTAAATCCTGCTCTAGAATAAAACGATCCTCATCCCCAGATATCTCCCGATAGATCACCGTGTCATCCGCGAACATCCTAATTTTACTTTTCACTTCGCGGTTCAAATCGTTAACAAAAATCAAGAAAAGCAACGGCCCGATCACACTTCCCTGAGGTACCCCCGACGTGACTCGAACGCTGTCGGAACTAGCGCCATCAAGGACTACCCTCTGTTCCCGCTCTGAAAGAAAATCTTTAACCTAACTTTTGGCGCCCTTGTTTATACCCGCGACCTTTAATTTATAAATGATTTTACCATGTGGGACCTTATCAAATGCCTTTTGAAAATCTAAGAAGATGGCATCCACTTGCCTACCTCTCTCACCCGATAAAAGTAAATCATGTGTAAATAATCCTAATTGGGTTTCGCAGGACCGGGTTTTCCTGAATCCGTGTTGATTGTCACTTAAAAAGTTAATATTGTCAAGGTGTCTCATTATTGAACTGACAATTATGTGCTCTAAGATTTTGCAACAGATAGAAGTGAGAGATATAGGTCTGTAATTACTGGGATCCTCCCTGTCACCACCTTTAAAAATAGGCGTTATTTGCGCGGTTTTCCAAATCTTAGGTACTTTGCACTCCTTGAGGGATTTTTTAAATATAAACTCAAGGTACGGGGCAATGTTTGGAGCTAAATGTTTTATCACCCTAGCTGGTATATTTTCGGGACCCGGGGATTTGTTGGGTTTAATCTCGTTAAGCAATTTTAGAATTCCTTGTTGGTCCACTGTTATTTTTTCCATGGGTGGAGTATGTATTGTTTCTTGGAGATGTGCGGTGGCAACATCATTCGAGAAAACGCTTTGGAAGAATGAATTTAGGATGTTAGCTTTACCCTCACTGTCTGTATGAATTATATTGCTACAATCCCTTAAGCAAGCCCAGGTTTGTTTACTCCCATTTACTTCCCTAACATATGACCAGAAAGCTTTGGGGTCAGTGTCCAAGTGCTCGCAAAGTACTTTGCGTTTAAAGTCCAGTAAGGCGCTACGTAATTGTGTTTTGGTTTCAATTTTAGATGATCTATATGTGTCCCATAATTGTTTATTCTCAGGGGATGATGTGTTCACGCCTGCCCTCTTTACCCTAGAGTGTAGCATTCTCTGCTTTCGAAGGGCTTTTCTAACGTCTTTATTGTACCACCTGGGGTCGCGATTTGCTTTAACGTGTTTTATAGGTATGAAATCTACGATTCCTTTTTGCATGATATTGACAAATTCTGTCCAAGTTTCTTCCACGTTGACATGACTTAAGCGGGTTTTGAACTCGGGTAGTGAAGAGTTTAATTGATTGGCAAAAGATTCAAAGTCTGCTTTATGGTAATTATAAATTTTCTTTTTGGTTTAACAATCATTTTTATTTCTATGTCCAAGTGGACATTAATTGCTTTATGGTCACTCAAGCCCTCATCAGTTGATACACTAATAATACGTTCCGGCGTGTTTGTAAGAAATAGATCCAATATGTTTTTTCCACGGGTGGGCATGCGTACTGCTTGATGGAGGGAGTTTCTTTGAACCAATTTTATCATGGAATTGCAAGATTCGCGATCGCGGGTCCCAGATTTAACGATATTGTTGTCCCAATCTATACCAGGGAGATTAAAGTCAACACCAATTATGTTTATGCTGTTATTATATTTACGTGTAAAATTGTAAATTTGATCGTTGAGGGTGTGAAGTGTTTTCAAATCTGAGTCTGGAGGTCTGTAGAAAGAGCATAAATTTATGTTGGGTTGATTGGTCCGTATTAAGGTGCACCAAACACTTTCTATGTTATTATTTTCAAATGAAACTTGCCTGCTTTCAAAATGACTTTTCACTGCCACGAAAACCCCTCCTCCGGGTCTTGTATCTCTATCGTGTCGGTAAACTTTGAAATCTATTGGGAAAATTTCTTGGTCGTTTATGTAATTGCACAGCCAACTCTCTGTGCCTAATACTATATCAGCGGAATGAGTTTGGATTATGTGTTCTAGATCCGCTGATTTGTTCTTGAGGCTTCTGCAATTTATAACAAGTATAGTTAAGTTATTTTGATGTTGAATAACGTCCTTATTTGTGCCTGACTGTAGTTTAGGACGCCTTTGTGGGGAAGTGCGTGTCACAATTCTTTCTAAATCAATGCCAGTGTTGTCGGTGACTTTTATATTTTTATTAATAATATTATACGCGCTATCCCCAGATGTTACTGACCCACTAAGTGACCTGCCCTTTATCCTAAAAAAGGCCTACAGTGGTCGAGTATCCTATCCGCCACCTTACTCGCCGCTTCCGCCGTGTAATGGACCCCAGATCGGTTAAGGGGAGTCCTGCAAGATCGGAGGGTTGGTCTCAGGTCGACGAAGGAGGCTCCTATGTCCGAGCAGAATCTCGATAGTCTCTGGTTTATGCCTTCCACTCGGCTCCAAACCAGAGACCCGCGATCCTCCCTCGGAACGATGCTGCAGACCGTTAGTCCCAGCCAAACCCCCTCGACGCCCTGGACGCGCTTCACCTCGGAGCTCAGTTCCCTAAGGGAACGGAGGACCTCCTCAGATCCACGGTCCGTGACGTCGTTGGTGCCCACATGGGCCACGACCTGCAGCCTAGAGCACTTCGTGCCTTTGACCGCCGCCTCGATCGCCTTCGTCACCTGAGGGACTCCTCCGCCTGGTATACACCAGGCGGTCACCCGTTGATCGGCGCCTACGCGGCGCGCCCTTTCCCTCAATGGAACCATTACACGACGGACATTGGAGCTACCTATTACTACAACTCCCTCCCTTCCCGTTCCCTGACGTCTTACCCTAGGCAGTGCCCTCGGAGTAGGGATAGGGGCTGCAGGTACGGTGGTGCTGTCATCCGACAGCACCTGGTACCTGTTGGAGACGGGGATGGTATCTGCCTCCGCAGAGTCCAATCCACGCCGCAGTGTTACCTTCCCCTTGCCCCGAGAGACGACCCTCCAATCGTCCGACATACGGACGTGAGACACTCCCTCGTTGGGAGATGGGACACGGGGTAGGTCTCTAATCGCCCAGCCACGTGTTGCATTCGGACGAATCCGTGCACCCATATGGGCGTGGCGGGCTTTCGTATTCCCACCCCGAGCACCATCTCTCCTGAGGGGAGTCCTCCGGCCAGCGATCTCCGATCGAAGCTCCCGCACCATTCTCTCCAGCATGACAATACGGGCCCTTAAAGCCGCGCATTCGCCAGTGCCTTCGAGCATGGCAACAGGGGACCTAGATGAAGCCATCTTAAATAACAACCGAGTTCCCAACAAAAGCTAACTTGTATACGCTACGCTAAAATTTCTAAGAGGGGTTAGTTAAATTTACCTCAATCAATAAGTTACGCTTTGGAAGATAGTAAAGAAAGGAAAGAAAAAAGATGGTAAAGAAAATAAAGCACTCACCGATAACCAATTAGATTCGACGGACAAAAACCACCGCAAGCCACTACGAGTTCCGACTAGGAATACCACCAAACAATTAAAACTAATAACAAGCAACACAAAAACTAAATAAACTTAACTCTTTCACAAACTTAAAGCTAACACTAAACTATACTTCACTAGGGAAGAACAAACACAGAGGTACAGAAGTATCAGCAGGCACGCAGGTAGTCTCAGGTAGGGTCGAACCGGTTCTAGGGAGCGAGCTCGAGCACGTCTGTTATCGGCAGAAGCCAGGCAGAGAATGAAGAAACTAGTGGAGAAATGGCAGACAAGTTGGGTCTGTCTGCATCCAACATCCAACGCATTATTACACAGGATTTGGCCATGCGCAAGATGTGCGCCAAGACGGTGCCGAAAATTCTGAGTGTCGACCAAGTGATAAATAGATAAAGAACGTACTACGGCCGAGTGAATGGAAAGAATATTAGACCCAAAGCCTTACACTTAAGGGCACTTTTAGGGGGAATAAAGAAGGGGGTTTACAGGGAGTGAGAAAGTTATAGCAATCACTCAACCATTCCGGTATATGTAGACACATTGACCGTCGTGAATCGCAACCACACACACACTCAGGGTTTACGGGGCAGGAAGCCCGACGCCAGTGACCCGTCATTCAGACCAATGAAGTATAAAATAAAAAAATATAACACTTACGCCCTCGCTCAGGTATTTGCAAACAAATTGACCTTCGCAAGTGACAAACACAGACACACTCAGGGTTTACGGGGTTGGAACCCCGACGCCAGTGACCCGTCACTCAAACTAGGAAGACACTGTAAGCACAGTGCTGGTGGGGAAATAGTGCCGAAAAAACTGACACCAGGTGTTTCGCATGCTAAGCAGGCCTCTTCAGAGAAGAATGATGAAATTAGTTGGAGCCAAAATATATAAGTAAAAGTTAAGTAGGGGAGGGGGGGATGGTAATGGACAGGGGAAGGTTATGGGGGGGGGAGCACGGGTGGGTGGGCGAGGGGCCAACAGGAAAAGGTTCAATTCTTGGGAAATTTGAAGGTCAAAGGGGGGGGATGGTCGTTTGACCGTTGGGGAAGGGACGGTCATGATTCCGGAAGGGAGATTGAAAACAAGGATGACGATATTGGGCCTTTGTCACTGTTCATGAGTTTTTCTTTCATTTTGTTAATGTACAGACTTTCGTAATGGTCGAGTAGGTGATTAGGCACATGTTTCAATAGCTGTAGGTCTTCAATTGTGATGTTGTGTGAGTTTTCGTGTATGTGTTGGGCGACAGATGATTTGTTGAAATTTCCCAGTCTGTAACATGCAGCGTGTTCTTTAAAGCGTGTGCGAATATTTCTGCGAGTTTGCCCGATGTAAGAAAGGCCACAATGTGGGCAGGAGATTTTGTAGATTCCAGATTTGTCTAGGGTCTCAATAGGATCTTTTGGATTAACAAATAGGTGTTTCAGTTTAGTTTGACTTACAAATGCGGGTGTGTATTTGATTTTTTTGAAGATAGAAGGAAGACCTTTTGTTAGTTGTGGGTGGTGAGGTAGTTTGACAAATTGCTTGTCACCTGGTGTATACATTGTAGTGTTATTTTGGAGATGTCTTTTGTTCCTGTGTTTTTTTAAGATGTTATCAATGAGCTTTTCAGAGTAGCCGTTCACCACGGCCGTGTGTTTTATGTGTTTTAATTCTGTTTGGAAATCCGCTTTGGACAAAGGTACATTGAGGAGCCTATGTACTAGGATGTGGTAGGCAGCGAATTTGTGTGTTTTGTGATCGAAAGAAGATTCGTGTATGTAATTGTTGGTGTGGATTGGTTTCCTGTAGATGTTGAATGAGAGGTGGTTGGAGGGGGTCCTGGATATCTTAAGATCAAGAAAGGGGAGGGACCGATCTGTTTCAGATTCGACTGTGAACTTAATTGAGGGATATTGGTTGTTGAGTTGTTTTTGGAATGCTTCTAAAGAGGATGAGTTAGTATCGAAGACTGCGAATATATCATCGACATATCTGAACCAAACCTTTGGGAAATAGGTAAATTTTTCTTGACATTGCTCTTCAAAGCGGGACATGAACAGGTTTGCTAGAAATGGAGAAAGGGAATTTCCCATCGTGGTGCCGAAGTCTTGTTTGTAAAATGAATTGATGAAGGAGAAATAGTTGTTACTCATAACAAGGTTCGTCAGGAGGATGTATTCTCTAATTTCTTCCGGGGAGATGTTCTTAGACTGGAGCCACTCCGCCACAAATCTTATGGTATCCGGGATTGGAACACTTTGAAAGAGTGACTCTACATCAAAGGACAAGAATTTCATGGTCTGTAAGAGTGATGTTTTTGATTTTTTCAATGAAATCGATGGAATTTCTGATATTGGATGAACTTTGAAACCCAAACTTGGAGAATTCACCCGTAAGCCACTTGGATATTTCGTAGGTGGGAGAATTGATGGCGGACACAATGGGGCGCATGGGGCAATCTGTTTTATGTATTTTTGAGAGTCCGTATAGGCGTGGGAGGTGTGGGTTCGAAATATTAAGTCTGAATTTAAGTTTTTTATCGATTAGGTGCTTGCAATTAGTTAATGCAGACTTATAGCTTAGGATCATTTTGTTGAGGGGATTTTTTAAGATTTTGGTGTAGGGACCATTGTCAATAAGAGATTGCATTTTTTGAAGATAGGTGTCTTTGTCCAGAATAACACAGGAATTCCCTTTGTCAGATTTTAAGTAGAAGCAGTTTGTGTTACGAAGTGAGCGGATAAGAGGAAAGAGGTTACTCGGAGGTTGTACACTCTTGTTGGGGACTTGCGTAAGGTTTTTCCTAATTTGGTTCCCACAGCAATCCCGGATTTGATTCTTGGTTCCCATATCAAGGTATTTAATGGCAGATGCTATGTGTGCAATGAGATCATTCCAGGGTGGTTTTGGGGGTTTAACACTGAAAATCAGGCCCCGGTTTAGTAAAATTAACTCCTCACGGGAGAAGCTGGTCTCGGAAAGATTAACTACAAAAGGGAATTGCTTCGCCTTGGCGACATGAGGATGGGTGCTTTCGTCCTTGAGGGAGAAGAATTTCTAGGAAATTGAGAATTGTTTTGGCCGTAGCTTATGGATGCTGACTGAATGGACTTTCCTATCATATTCTAACCACTCGGTAAATTCAATTGAATCCAGACCTGCCGTTAACTTAAGATGAATATTGTAGGCTTCAATTTCAAGTTTTGATCTTTTTGCGTAAAGGAATTGGATTTTAGACTTCAAAAATACGGCTTTTTATCATGGAATCATAGCGGAAAAATTGGTTTTTCCGAAGGTGGTCGAGGAGATGAATCGGGGGAGAATTCCGTTACTTTGGCAGTCTGTAACATGCAGCGTGTTCTTTAAAGCGTGTTCGAATATTTCTGCGAGTTTGCCCGATGTAAGAAAGGTCACAATGTGGGCAGGAGATTTTGTAGATTCCAGATTTGTCTAGGGTCTCAATAGGATCTTTTGGATTAACAAATAGGTGTTCCAGTTTAGTTTGACTAACAAATGTGGGTGTGTATTTGATTTTTTTGAAGATAGAAGGAAGAACCTTTTGTTAGTTGTGGGTGGTGAGGTAGTTTGTAGTGGTGGGTAGTTGAGGTAGTCACTTACAGTGTCTTCCTAGTTTGAGTGACGGGTCACTGGCGTCGGGCTTCCCGCCCCGTAAACCCTGAGTGTTTGTGTGGTTGCGACTTGTGAAGGTCAATTTGTTGTGCAAATACCTGATCAAGGGAGTAATTGTTAGAACTATTTATTTTATATTTCATTTGTTTGAGTGACGGGTCACTGGCGTCGGGCTTCCCGCCCCGTAAACCCTGAGTGTTGTGTGTTTGCGATTCACGACGGTCAATGTGTCTACATATACGGGAGTGATTGAGTGATTGCTATAACTTTCTCACTCCCTGTAAACCCCCTTCTTTATTCCCCCTATAAGTGCCCTTAAGTGCACGGCTTTGGGTTTTATATTCTTTCCGTCGACCAAGTGATCGTGCTCGTCGTGAGACAGCTCCTGGCCAAATACGGCGTTGCCATGTATCCGCACCTGACCTATTCTCCCGATTTGGTACCATAGTCAGACGTTTAATGAAAAATCAATATTCCCTGAAAATTGAGAGATACAAGCATATAGTGCGGCGACAGTGGAAAAAATATGGGAAACATTCAACATTCAGAGAACTTCATCAGTATAACAGCACCAAATAGCTTACTGCCCTCGACAAACGGTATTATCGTGGAGGACTCATATTTTGTGAAAAAATAAGGATGATGAGGAAAAAAGAGTCAGTGGGACCGGATAATATCTCAATTGACATTCTAAAACTGGGTGATACCGCAATAGCTTTGTACCTGAGTCATCTATTCAAAGTAACTTTAAATAATGATGCCTTGCCCAGTGATTGGAAAAAAGCAAATATTACACCAATTTCAAAGAAAGGGGATAAAACAATTGCCAGCAATTATAGACCGGTAAGCATTACCTCAGTTGTTTGCAAAATAATGGAAAAAAGAATTGCTGACTACATTCGGTAATGGGTATTCAAACACAAACATGGGTTTAGAACGCGATACTCGAGTGAAACGCAGCTTTTGGGATCGGCGACGCAATAGACGAAGGAAAGGATGTGGATGCAGTAATTGTTGATTTTTTGGCAGGTTTCGACCGAGTGCCTCACGATAAATTATTGTTAAATTTGGATTCGATACCATTGGACTTGAGGGTAAAACAATGGATAAAAAAATTTCTTAGAGGCAGAACTCAAAAATTAAAATTAGGGGATACATTTTCAAATGAGGCGAGCGGTTTAGCAGGAGTTCCACAAGGCAGTGTTCTAGGGCCATTACTCTTCCTAATTTACGTAAACGATCTACCAAACAATTTACATTCCCAAATAAGACTCTTTGCTGATGACTGCATTATATACAGACGGAAAGAGCATGTAAATGACCACGTAATACTACAAAATGACATGGATCGCCTTGGTGACTGGGTTAAAAATAATAATATGGGCATTAATATAAGTAAAAGTAAGCATATACATTTTTCAAATAATAATAATGCAGAAAAGGAAATTTACACCCTCTTTGGAGAAAGAATCCCATGTACCAGTCAATGCAAATATTTAGGCATTTATTTAACGGTGGGGAGTCCAAGTAGATAATTTGACACGGAAGGCATTTAAATTATATCATTGGGTGATGAGAAATTTAAAAGGAGGTAGCGTAGCCACAAAAGAAAAAGCATATAAGGCACTGGTTACCCCTATCCTAGAATACTCCTCCATAGTATGGGATCCATATGAGGTGGGACATATTAAAAAGATCGAAAAAGTTCAAAGAAAGGCAGCAAGATATGTACTCGGAAGGCACCAAAGAACAGATAGTGTCACAGAAGTGTTAGATATACTGAAATGGGAGAGTTTGAAAAATAGAAGAAAAAGGAGTAGGTCAGGCGCGATGTATAGAATTGTTAAAAAGGACGAAGCGTGGGAAGATTTATTGCAAGGGATCGAGAAGCCTAACTTAAAGGGAAAAAACGACCATAGCCACAAAATAAAAATAAGGACTCAAAAATCAAATAAGAAAAAATACTCTTTTTTAAATAGAACTATAACTGATTGGAACCAGCTGCCTGGAGGTTTGTTTGAGCCCTTTCCATCCAATTTTAGAAGTTTTAAGTATAAATGTAAAGCAGCCACTGTGTAATAAACATTATTGTTGATATTAAAATATTGTTCGTATGTGATGTGGACGGCATTTTGTATGTGATGTGGAAGTTTGTTTGTATGTGATGTGGAAGTGCCATTGTATGTAAAAATATTTTGTCTTTTATCTGTTTTTATGTGTCCGTATGTAATTTTCGTTGTAAGAGCTGTGACCATACTTGACCGTTACCACCAGGAAAATCGCCTAATTCGGTAGTGTTTTGGACCAACACGGTCAAAGTAGTAGGGACGTAAAGAGAAGAATTGCGCTAGGCAAAGAGGCTTTCACAAGGAGGAGGGAGTTGATGACAGGGACTTTGAGTAAGGATGTTAAGAAGAGACTCGTAAAAACTTTGATATGGAGCGTAGCTATGTACGGAGCGGAAACGTGGTCATTGAAGCAGGAGGATAGACGTAGACTGGAGGCTTTTGAAATGTGGGTGTGGAGAAGAATGGAGAAGGTGAAATGGACAGAGAAGAAAACAAATGAGGAAGTACTTGGTATGGTGGGCGAAGAGAGGGCTTTGTTGGGAGCAATCCTATGGAGGCAGGAAAAGTGGATGAAGGGGGTTTTGACCGGCAGTGGGATGTTGAAGACTGTGATAGAGGGTAGAATGTTGGGCAAAAGAGGAAAGGGAAGGAACAGGATAGGGTTGTTGGACGGGATGAAGGGAGGAAGAAAGTACTCAAAGATGAAGAGGGACCTGATAGAGAGTAGGATGATGGATTTTGTGTTTAGTTAGGAGTAATAAAATTTTTGTTGGTAGTTGTGTCCATCCAAAAACCTACCTTAACCGGTAGATTACTTAAAAAAAGTAACGTATTTGTGGAATAAAAATAAATTAATGTTCTTGTAATATTGTGTTAATGGACACTTTTAGGATTTGCAGAGTATTGTTTAAACTAGGAGATAGGTATTTATTTGACAATATTTGGGATTAAAGCGTAGGTTCTAATCATTAATGGTTACCAGATTAGAATCCAAAATTTCGTGCCAAATGATCCATAAAACGCATATAGTTCTAGGTATTGTATTAAGGTTCGTAAACCTGACTTGTAATCACTGGCATTGTAATGATGAACAATGGTTTTAATCAGCTAAAGCTATTTTCGCTTTCAGAAAATATTTAATTGTGGTCTGGGGTCTAATTCCGTAAATACAATCAAAACCTTGGAAAGGTTTTCTCGACGATATGGTCTTGTGCTCTTTTGTTGAGTCGTTCGATCGCGGTAAGTTCGTACGTTTTAAATGTTACTGTCCCGAATGTTCCATTTTTGTTGGGTACATAAGTTTCAGATATTTTGAGAAATGCTTTTTGGTTTTCCGAGTCTAGCATTAGATACGGTGAGTCTTCGAATTGCTTCTCATTCGAACGCTGGTTTTTGGAATGAAGGGATGCTGTCTTTTGTTCACGGTTTTCGTTGTGAAAGTACGGAGTTCCAGTAATCTCACCTTGTTGGGGTTCACCTTTGTTGATTGATTGGAACACCTGTTGGATGCTGTGACCTTAGTAACCATTAGTCGCTTCAACTTCCCCCTTCGGACGCCGTATATTATCACACTGCTCAGTTACAAAATGTGAGTAGGGGCGGACGGAGCGAGCTGCTGCTTGTTGCGATATCTCTTGCTGCCGACTGCCGGCTAATTGGTTTATGCGCCTTCGTCTCCGCACTCTAGTACTTTCCTCTGGTGGGAGGACTAGGAAGACTCCGTAGTTGACAGATGAAATGTGGTAACCGCTGCATAACCCCCCTTGCAGTGGGTAAGCCTTGCCAACAGGAGATGGAAAGAAAGGAAAAACAAATAAAAAACAATTTACAAAGCAAAATCCCTCAGATTCCGTGGGAACTGGACCCGGCGGCCACTCCGGGTGCTCAGTACCGGGGGCATAGTTGTTCCGGGCTTTAGCCTCTTGGGATTCGGAGGGACTGGACGTAGTAATCATCCTATCTCGATGGCTGTCATCTTTCAAAAAGAATGCTGGCTTAAGTCTATCAATAGACACCGTTGTATCCTTCCAATTGACTCGAAGGGTGAAATATTTTTCCGTCCTATTTAGCAATTCGAAAGGTCCATCATATGGTGGCTGGAGGGCACGCTTTGTCGCCTTGTGGCGCACAAACACTTGAGATGAGGAGGCAAAATCACGGTGCTGAAAAACAACCTTCTCTCCATGACGGGTGATGGGAAGAGGGTGCAGCTGCTGCATATGACCTCTCATGTGTGCGGCGAAGTGGGTCTCAGCAATAGGAGGATTCGTTTGAGGTGAGAATAACTCTCCAGGAAGGCATAATGGTTCTCCATACACCATCATGGCAGGGGTGGCCTTCCGGTCCTCTCTCCATGCTGATCGAATGCCGAGTAGTACCCATGGGAAGGCATCTGACCAGCTTTGATCGGAATGCCACATAAGGGCTGCCTTTAAATGGCGGTGGAAACGTTCCAGCAATCCATTAGCGGCAGGGTGGTAGGCTGTTGTTCGTAGGTGTTCTGCACCGGAAGTCTTTGCTAAGTCCTGAAATAGAGAGGAGGTGAACTGCGAACCACGATCAGTGGTTATTCTCTGAGGAACTCCGAAACGGGCAAACCATCCAGAAACCAGCGTCCTTACCACGACTTCCACTGAAATATCTGTGATGGGAAATACCTCCGGCCATCGTGTGAATCGGTCAACGATCAATAAACAGTAGCGGAAACCGTTGGACTGGGGCAGGGGACCGATGATGTCCACATGCATATGATGAAACCGTCCCGTGGGAAGAGGGAAACTCCCGACAGGTAAATGGACGTGGCGATGAGTTTTGCACTTTTGGCATTCCAAGCAGGATCGGGCCCAATTGCGGCATTCTTTACGTAGGGAGGGCCACACGAAATGATCGGCAACCAGCTGGACAGAGGTTCGGATGCCAGGGTGGGCAAGGGAATGTAGCATGTTAAACGCACTTTTGCGGAATGGGGCTGTCAGGTATGGTCGTACCGTGGTGGATGAAGTGTCACAATATACTTCCATTTTCCATCGGGGACCTTTAACTTTTTAAGACACAAAGGGGAGTTGGGTGTCAAGAATTGCTGCATTTCTTCATCACACGTTTGGGAGGCTGCCAGTGCCTCATAGTCAATGGGGGCACTAATTTCTGTCACTCTGCCGAGAGCGTCGGCGACCGCATTTTCCACCCCGGAGACATGACGGATGTCCTTGGTGAATTGGGAGATAAAGTCTATGTGACGAAATTGTCGAGGGGAGCACTGATCGGCCTTCTTTTGCAAGGCAAACGTTATAGGCTTGTGATCCGTATAGACCGTGATTGATCTCCCCTCCACCATGTGGCGGAAATACTTAATGGCTTTGTACACGGCAAGGAGTTCACGGTCGTACGCGCTGTAACTTCGTTCAGTTGGTGTCAATCTCGTTGTGTCAAAGGCAAGCGGCTGCCACTCTTGCCCGCATTTCTGCTGTAAGGCTGCACCGAGTGAAATATCTGACGGGTCTACGACGAGAGCAAGTGGAGCGTCGGGGTTGGGATGGGCTAGAAGGGCAGCTTTCGCGAGGCTGTCTTGACAGTTGTTGAATGCATGTCGCCTCTCCGCAAGATCTAGCCTGGAAAACACCGAATTGCTAAATAAGGCGTGCGCAAAATCCTGTTTGTGGGGCACCGGATATTTATCAGGTAAGGTGCATTGAAGGCTCTGTAGTCCCCGCAGGGCTGCCACTCGCCGGTTTTCTTTGGGACCAGATGGAGGGCAGACGACCAGCTGCTTTCGGACCGACGCAAAATCCCTTATTTGGGCATTGCATCGAATTCGCGTTCCGCGATGGCAAGCCTGTCCGTTGCCAAACGACGTGACTTACACGAAACGGACTTACCTGGCGTGGTGCGAATATAATGCATTGTAGTATGGTCAACGCTATGAGGGACGCCTGGGGGTCTCGTGATTTCTGGGAAGTGGCAAGCAATTCGTGGTTACGAGAATGACCGCTCACAGATTTCACTTGATCGGGAGAAGGCTGGGCGAAACTCCCGGGGACTGAAATGGTAGTGAGTCCATCAACCAATCTCTGGTTGAGCATGTCCACCAATAACCCGTAGAATTTCAGGAATTCCGCCCCAATGATAGGTTGTGACACGTCCGCGACAGCGAAACGCCACGAAAAATCGCGACGGAGGCCGAGGTTAAGGCTAAAGGTCATCCGACCATACGTAGAAATAACACTGCTGTTCACTACAAACAGCTCGTAATCAGTCTTGGAGCGGGGCCTTTCCACTTTGACTCTAGGAAAAACACACAAATCGGACCCAGTATCTATCAAAAACCGCACCTTTGTGTTTCGGTCTGTCACGTACAAGCGGCATGGTTCGGGACTACCATCGGAGGCTGCTATCACCGACTGCCCTAGGGGTTTTCCGACGCATAGGAGCACGGAGTCGTGCACTTCCGGGCATCGGCGCCAAACCGACGGTGGTACCAGCAAACGTCTCTTCTCCCATCCGAATTTTGTGAGGAATGAAATTCCATTGATTCATGTCCACAGTTTAACCCAAATCATATTTCTTAAGGACGGTTATATGTATACAAAGCATTGAAATATTTCTTTCATCATCTTTAGAACTTGTAAATCAACTAAGTCCGAAACAAACATCATCGAATGTAAATATGATCTTGGACTTTATCTTGACTTGCGTCCTCTTTGATTGCATTTATTAATATTGCAACCGGAATGTATACGCATACATACTCTCAGGTAAGTTTCATTCAAAATGATTTACTTGGGCTAAAGTCTGAGTGAACGTGTGTGGACTAAGCCAATAGTATTGCCTACATGCTACGACACGGTTTACCAAACTCGAGAATCGGTTTGATGAATTATTTTGGAAATGTTATTTAAATATTTTTAATCGGTTTTAGGAGAGTCATGTCAATATGTTTAAAGAGATGAATTGTAGAAGAGATTTAGTCATTTTACAATGATGAGTTCCCCATTTAAAAAAAGGGAATCAGAAAAACATTCTATCTTACGGACCCACTACTTTGGCTCAAAATAATATAAGTTGTAATAGACTAAATAATGACGACAAAAGACTGATATTAGCAAATTGCTATAAACAAAAGTTTAAACTCTTCTCCTTTAATTAAAACTTTGGCCTTCTGTGTACTCTACTAGCAAAATTCAAAACTGGATGAGCATTATATAGTCACCAATTTCATATTTAATACGACAATATTCATTGAAAACATCATTATTCTCACCTTCTGAGCAGAGATTACATCTGATATCTCTAACTACACTTCAAAAAATAAACACATTTTCTTCATATATTTTAAGGTAATCGCAAAGGTATTCGGAATGGAAAACTTTTATATTACCTCTTAAATTGAAGGATAGTGGGGATATATTCATTTAGAAAGGAGAAGTTTGAAGATATTGCAAGTAAATCATCATTTCGTGATCGCACAAGGTTGAATATATATCTGTCTATATATTGTTTATCAATCTTTACCGAAACTGCAACTGGGGCCAATGATAAAATGGGGAAAATACTTTCAATTTTACACAGTAATTTAGACTAGACTCTTCAATAACATATAGAATCTCCTAAGGTATTTTAAATATCGAGGCTTATTGACCGAGAATGTAAACCGCAGAGCTTTCTTCAATACTATAATAGCAGACACACGACCTGCTGTCAACAAAATGTCAATGTGCAGTACCAAAACCCAGCAATGGACATTAAGGTCATAATGCCGAGAATAGTCATCTCGACCCCGAATGATATCACACTGAGACCGGTGAAGTTCTAAGAAGTAGTCGAGGGCTTTCTTCTTCTTCTGGCCATTGCTCTTGCTCTTCACACCCTGTGGGTGCACCTATGCAAAGAGGTACTTCATTTCCAAGGTCACTAAATGCTCATCCCCCAGACGATTCATGAAGAAATGATGAACTTGCTTGAAGAAGTTCAGCACATCCTTCCCATTAAGGTAACATTTTCCTGAACAACCTAAATGGACAAACAATGCTAATGCCACTTGGCAAATGCATTCATTCACAATTCAAACTGCTTTCTCCCCCAATCCTGCCGTGACCCATCAGTTGAACGGTCTCTCTGTGCCAAAGGTCCTTCCTCTTGGAGAAAATTTGCTAGAACCTTTGAGAGAAACTTACCAGCAAACCTGACCTTACCCTGGCGAACATGTCCATGAATTATGTTGATTGTCGCCCTAAAAGCAGGACGTTTGATACTCAAGGATCCCCTAGTCTGGTAAACGCAACGTATTCCATGCGCTCTTCCTATCAACCCAAACAATTCAATGCAAGACCTAGCGTATGTTGAAAACCTTTAGATATAGGTTGCATAGTCGGATTGCAATCCTGATCCAACTCCCCTTCAGTCAGGTGGAGTGCTATTTGATGTAGACCTTTGAGAGTCGCGTTGGATGCCAAATTCATTCAGATCTCCCTCGTCTTCAAGTGTTTCCCGCCCAAATTCATGACAAGACCGTGACGAACACAATCGTAATGTAGGCGTCTTTATTTGGCTAATTGATTCTCAATTTTCTCTGTAAAACAACCCCTTGGGCTGTCAGTTGAACACCAATCTTTGAATCCACGCTCACCCATGATTGCCTAACAGAAATATTTCATTACGATATCCTTTTCCATTGGATGGTAGTCTATCTCTGGACATACTGAAGCCGAAATCTCTATCGACCCTTGCGTTTGTTTTACCCCATCCAGAAACCCAGTAACAGTTTATTTCGTGGAAGAAATATCTACCAGGCATATTACTATTTAAACATCTGGACAAAATACTAGCCAACTTGTAGGAAGAGTGA
The DNA here is from genome assembly GCF_022747635.1 of Hetaerina americana. Classification (NCBI taxonomy): domain Eukaryota; kingdom Metazoa; phylum Arthropoda; class Insecta; order Odonata; family Calopterygidae; genus Hetaerina; species Hetaerina americana. The sequence goes on from NW_027286581.1 coordinate 594,153, forward strand.
TGACCAATATTAATTTTATTGTTTTTAGGCTCAAAACTAATGGCAATTAAAGTAAATAAGTAAATGGCAATTACTTGAGTGCCATTCGGCCACTCTTTCCCAGGAACCAAGTGAGAGGAACATCGAGGTCTTTGAGCGACGAATACACCTTTTTCTGAATTCTGCCAATGTTCCACAAAAGGTGCTCTTTGCCCGAGTCCCAATGAGGAACCATCTGCGCTTGGCGTATCGCCGAGCTGTGCGTTATGGTGCCAGTTATGTTAGACTCTGTTGTCCTTGCTTTCACCTTTTGTTGAAAATGGTATATCACGGAACAACAAATCAACAACAAGTTTTTTGTGAAGTGCTGAGGTAGAAGTTATCAAGAAATTACTGAGATGTTAACAGCTTTTTACGGTGATGATGATCTTAAGGAAATATCCGTTATCAAATGGATTAAGCGTTTCAAAATGGCCGACAAGACACCACGGATGATGAAAGATGCCGGGCCGACCTTCAACCCTCTCCGGTGATGACATTGGAAACATCGATCGTGTGCGGTCCCTTGTCCTTACCGATCGTCATAAATAAACTGTTTATTCGAATAATAAACGAAAAAGGAGTTTGATTAACTTAAATTGAAGAAATTTAGAAAAAGTACGCGTTTTCACCCAAAATACGATCATTGCATGAAAACTACCCGTTTTCAGTGGACATGCCGCAAAACATGCGCGTGGAAAATCATAACACACATGTTTGCGGTTATAAAACCAACGAATTTTGAAAAAAGTTTTTTGAAAAACTTGCAGGGAAATAATTGAGAAAAAATTTACGATTTCACCAAAAAACACAATAAATACATAAAATCGAGGAGTTTTCTGTGGAAATACCACATCAAATACTAGTTTAATATATAACGAAATAATTTGCGATGTGAAAGACGACGAATGATGAAAAAAGGAGTTTGAAAAACTTGATTTGAAAAAATGTTGAGAAAATACGCAAATGCATAAAAAATACGATGATTGAATAAAAACTAGCAGTTTTCAGTGGAAATACCCCACAAAAAACGTGCTCAAACTGACGGACATATTTTCGATAGATAAATCAACGAATGATGAAAAAATGGGTTTGAAATGTAACGACATCATCGAAAACACGGAAACAAATTAAACGAGTTGTTTCATTTGGAAATATCACAAAATACTTTTATTCATTAAAAAAACGTATTTTCGATGGAGAAATTAACAAATCATAAAAAAAGGAATTTATAATTTAACAATTTCATTGAAAAAACGGAAAATGGATAAAAACGACCATCTTTCTGTGGAAACTCCACTTCAAATACTTGTTTAAATTAAAACGACATTTTTAGCGAAGGAGATATAAACGAAAAAGGAGTTTCATTTACTTATATTGAACAAATTTAGAGAAAGTACGTGTTTTCATCCAATATACGATCATTGGATGAAAACTAGTCGTTTCCAGTGGACATGCCGCAAAACATGCGCGTGGAAAATCATAACACCAATGTTTGCAGTTTTAAAACTAACGAATTTTGAAAAAAGTTGTTTGAAAAACTTTCAGGGAAATAATTGAGAGAAAATTTAAGATTTCACCAAAAACAAGAAAAATACATAAAAACGAGGAGTTTTTCGTGGAAATACCACATCAAATACTAGTTTAAATTAAAACGATATAATGTACAATGTAAAATATCCCGAATAATCAAAAAAAGAGTGAAAAACTTTAAAAGAAAAAGTGTTGAGAAAATACGTGAATGCATAATATATACGATGATTGAATAAAAACCAGCAGTTTTCTGTGGACTCGCCACAAAACATACGCGTTAAAAATAATCAAACCTATTTTCCGATTGAAAAATCAACGAATTTTGAATAAAGTAGTTTGGAAATACTACATTAAATACGTGTTGAAATGAGACAACATATTTTGCGATGGAGAAATCAGCGAATGATGAATGAAGGAGTTTTGCGGTGTGTCCACTGAAAACATCTAGTTTTTATCCAATGATCGTATTTTGGATGAAAACGCGTACTTTCTCTAAATTTCTTCAATTTAAGTAAATCAAACTCCTTTTTCGTTCATTTCTCCATCGCTTGAAATTTTGTTTTAATTTAAACAAGTATTTGAAGTGGAGTTTCCACGGAAAACAACTCGTTTTTATTTATTTTCCGTGTTTTCGGTAACATCGTTTAATTTCCAACTTCTTCTTTCATCATTCGTTGATTTCTCCATCGCAAAATATGTCGTTTAATTTCAACACGTATTAAATTTAGTACTTCCAAACTACCTTATTCAAAATTCGTTGACTTTTCAATCGGAAAACAGGTTTGATTATTTTAAACGCGTATGATTTGTAGTGAGTCCACTGAAAACTGCTAGTTTTTATTCAATCATCGTATATATTATGCATTCACGTATTTTTATGCATTAACGAATTTAACGCGTTTTGTTGCCATTCCACTGAAAACTGCTAGTTTTTACTTTATCTTCTTATTTTCGATAAAATCAATCAAACAACATTTTTTCAATTCAAGTTTTTCAAACGCCTTTTTCCATCATTCTTCGTCTTTTGCGTCGCAAATTATTTCGTTATAATTTAAACTAGTATTTGATGTGGGATTTCCACAGAAAGCTCCTTGTTTTTATGTTTGATTTGTGTTTCAGGTGAAATCGTAAATTGTCTCTCAATAATTTCCTTCCAAGTATTTCAAACTACTTTTATCATAATTCGTTGGTTTTTTACCCGCAAACATTGGTGTTATGATTTTCAGCGCGCATTTTTTTTGGCGTGTCCACTAGAACGGATTGTTTTCATCAAATGATCGTATTTTGGATGAAAACGCGTACTTTTTCTAAATTTCTTCAATTTAAGTAAATCAAACTCCTTTTTCGATTATTTCTCCATCGCTAAAAATGTCGTTTTAATTTAACCTAGTATTTGAAGTTAAGTTTCCATAGAAAACAGCTCGTTTTTATTTATTTCCGTGTTTTCGGTAACATTTTTTAAATTCAAACTCCTTCTTTCATCATTTGTTGATTTCTTCATCGCAAAATATGTCGTCTAATTTAAAATGTATTTAATGTAGTATTTCTTTATGTAGTATATTTATCTATTTTCCGTGTTTTCAATTAAATCGTTAAATTTTAAATTCCATTTTTCATGATTCGATAATTTCTCCATCGAAAAATACGTTTTTTAATGTAAGCAAGTATTTTCTGGTCTTTCCAAATAAAGAACTCGTTTATTTTTTATCCGTGTTTTCGATGATATCGTTAAATTTCAAACCCCTTTTTTCATCATTCGTTGATTTCTCACCCGCAAAATATGTAGTTTTAATTTAAACACGTAATTTATGTGGTATTTAAAGGGACAACTGCTCGTCTTTATTTACTCTTCGTGATTTCGATGCAATCGTTATTTTACCCTAGATATTCTCCTTTCAAGTGTTACAAACTACTTTTTTCGGTATTCCTTGAAATTTCAATCGCAAAATATGGGTAATATCCAAAACACGTATGTTCTGTAAAACTGCTAGTTTTTATTCAATCATTGTATTTTTGATGCATTTACGTATTTTCTCAACATTTTTTCAATACAAGTTATTCAAACTTTTTTTCCTCATTCGTTGTCTTTGACATCGCAAATTATTTCGTTATAATTTAAATTAGTATTTAAAGTGGGATTTCTACAGAAAACTTCTCGTTTTTATGTATTCTTTGTGTTTAAATTGAAATCGTAAATTTTCTCTGAATAATTTCCTTCCAAGTTTTTCAACCTTTATTTTTCAAAATTCGTTAGTTTTTTAACCGCAAACATTGGTGTTATGATTTTCAACGCGCATGTTTTGCGGCGTGTCCACTGAAAACGACTAGTTTTCATCCAATGATCGTATTTTGGGTGAAAACGCGTACTTTTTCTAAATTTCTTCAATTTAAGTTAAGCAAAATCCTTTTTCGTTTATATCTCCTTCGCTAAAAATGTCGTTTTAATTTAAACAAGTATTTGAAGTGGAGTTTTCACAGAAAACAGCTCGTTTTTATTTATTTTCCGTGTTTTCGGTAACATTGTTTAATATCAAACTCCTTCTTTCGTTGATTTTTCAATCGCAAAATATATCTTCTTATTCCAACTCGTATTAATTGTAGTATTTTCAAACTCCTTTTTTCAAAATCCGTTGATTTTTCAATCGGAATGTAGGTTTGATTATTTGAAACGCGTACGTTTTGTGGCGAGTCCACTGAAAACTACTAGTCTCTATTCAATCATTGTATTTTTGATGCATTCACGTGTTTTCTCAACATTTTACCTATTCAAGTTATTCAAACTTTTTTTTTCCTCATTCGTTGTCTTTTACATCGCAAATTATATCGTTATAATTTAAACTTGTATTTGATATGGGATTTTCACAGAGAACTCCTCGATTGTATGTATTTTTTGTGTTTTTGGTGATTTCGTAAATTTTCTCTCAATTATTACCTTCCAAGTTTTTCAAACTAGTCTTTTCAAAATTCGTTGGTTTTGGAAAAATTTGTTTTGTTAATGTAATCAAGTATTTTCTGGTATTTCCAAATAAAACAACTCGTTTAACTTTTTTCCGTGTTTTCGATGATATAGTTAAATTTTAAACTCATTTTTTCATCATATGTTGATTTTTCCACCGCAAAATATGTAGTTTTAATTTAAACACGCAATTTATGTGGTATTTAAACGGTCAACTGCTCGTCTTTATTTATTTTTCGTGTTTTCGATGCAATCGTTATTTTACCCTCGATATTTTCCTTTCAAGAGTTGCCAACTACTTTTTTCGATATTCCTTGAAATTTCAATCGCAAAATATGGGTAATTATTTAAACACGTATGTTTTTTGGCGAGTACTCTGAAAACTGCTAGCTTTTTATCAATCTTCGTATTTTCGATGAAATGCTTATTTTCTCTAAATATTTTTAATTTAAGTAATTTAAACACCTTTCCATGATTTCTTCAACGCAGAGTATGTCGTTTTAATTTTAACACACATTTACATTGTTATTTCAACAGAGAACTGCTCGTTTTTATTTAATTTTCGTGTTTTTGATGTTATCATTAATAATCTCCCAATATTTTCCTTTCAAGTGTATCGAACTTTAATAATTCGTTGAATTTTTAATAGCAGATAATGGTGTGATGATTTTAAGCGCGCATGTTTTTTGGCGAGTTCACTGAAAAAAGATAGTTCTCTTTCAATCTTCGTATTTTCGATGTAATCACGTTTTTTCTTTAACTTTTTTCAATTTCATTGTTTGAAGCGCCATTCTTCATCATTTGTTGAGTAATCTACCGAAAATATGTTTTTATGCGGTATTTTTACATAAAACTGATCGTTTTTATTCAATCTACGTATTTTCGATGAAATCGCGTATTTTTTTTAATCCGTTGATTTTTCAATCGAAAAGAAGTTGTTATTATTAACAACGTGTATGTTTTGTTGCCATTCCACTGAAAACTGCTAGTTTTTACTTTATCTTCTTATTTTCGATGAAATCAATCAATCAACTAATATTAACTTCAAGATTTTCAAACGCCTTTTTTATCATTCGTTGTCTTTGACATCGCAAATTATTTCGTTATAATTGAAACTAGTATTTGACGTGGGATTTCTACAGAAAACTTCTCGTTTTTATGTATTTTTTGTGTTTAAAGTGAAATCGTAAATTTTCTCTGAAGTTTTTCATATTATATATTTCAAAATTCGTTAGTTTTTTAACCGCAAACATTGGTGTTATGATTTTCAACGCGCATTTTTTGCGGCGTGTCCACTGAAAACGACTAGTTTTCATCCAATGATCGTATTTTGGGTGAAAACGCGTACTTTTTCTAAATTTCTTCAATTTAAGTTAATCAAAATCCTTTTTCGTTTATATCTCCTTCGCTAAAAATGTCGTTTTAATTTAAACAAGTATTTGAAATGGAGTTTTCACAGAAAACAGCTCGTTTTTATTTATTCTCCGTGTTTTCGATAACATCGTTTAATTTAAAACTTCTTCTTTCATCATTCGTTGATTTCTCCATCGCAAACTATGTTGTCTTATTCCAACACGTATTTAATGTAGTATTTTAAAACTACTTTTTTCAAAATCCGTTGATTTTTCAATCGGAATGTAGGTTTGATTATTTAAAACGCGTACCTTTTGTGGCGAAGCCACTGAAAACTGCTACTTTTTATTCAATCATTGTATTTTTGATGCATTTACGTATTTTCTCAACATTTTTTCAATACAAGTTATTCAAACTTTTTTTCCTCATTCGTTGTCTTTGACATCGCAAATTATTTCGTTATAATTTAAATTAGTATTTAAAGTGGGATTTCTACAGAAAACTTCTCGTTTTTATGTATTCTTTGTGTTTAAATTGAAATCGTAAATTTTCTCTGAATAATTTCCTTCCAAGTTTTTCAACCTTTATTTTTCAAAATTCGTTAGTTTTTTAACCGCAAACATTGGTGTTATGATTTTCAACGCGCATGTTTTGCGGCGTGTCCACTGAAAACGACTAGTTTTCATCCAATGATCGTATTTTGGGTGAAAACGCGTACTTTTTCTAAATTTCTTCAATTTAAGTTAAGCAAAATCCTTTTTCGTTTATATCTCCTTCGCTAAAAATGTCGTTTTAATTTAAACAAGTATTTGAAGTGGAGTTTTCACAGAAAACAGCTCGTTTTTATTTATTTTCCGTGTTTTCGGTAACATTGTTTAATATCAAACTCCTTCTTTCGTTGATTTTTCAATCGCAAAATATATCTTCTTATTCCAACTCGTATTAATTGTAGTATTTTCAAACTCCTTTTTTCAAAATCCGTTGATTTTTCAATCGGAATGTAGGTTTGATTATTTGAAACGCGTACGTTTTGTGGCGAGTCCACTGAAAACTACAAGTCTCTATTCAATCATTGTATTTTTGATGCATTCACGTGTTTTCTCAACATTTTACCTATTCAAGTTATTCAAACTTTTTTTTTCCTCATTCGTTGTCTTTTACATCGCAAATTATATCGTTATAATTTAAACTTGTATTTGATATGGGATTTTCACAGAGAACTCCTCGATTGTATGTATTTTTTGTGTTTTTGGTGATTTCGTAAATTTTCTCTCAATTATTACCTTCCAAGTTTTTCAAACTAGTCTTTTCAAAATTCGTTGGTTTTGGAAAAATTTGTTTTGTTAATGTAATCAAGTATTTTCTGGTTTTTTCCAAATAAAACAACTCGTTTAACTTTTTTCCGTGTTTTCGATGATATAGTTAAATTTTAAACTCATTTTTTCATCATATGTTGATTTTTCCACCGCAAAATATGTAGTTTTAATTTAAACACGCAATTTATGTGGTATTTAAACGGTCAACTGCTCGTCTTTATTTATTTTTCGTGTTTTCGATGTAATCGTTATTTTACCCTCGATATTTTCCTTTCAAGAGTTGCCAACTACTTTTTTCGATATTTGTTGTAATTTCATTCGCAAAATATGGGTAATTTTCAAAACACGTATGTTTTGTGGCGAGTACACAGAAAACACCTAGCTTTTTATCAATCTTCGTATTTTCGATGAAATGCGTATTTTCTCTAAATATATTTAATTTAAGTAATTAAAACACCTCTTTTTATCATTTGATGAATTCTTCATCGCAGAGTATGTCGTTTTATTTTTAACACGCATTTAAAATTGTATTTCCTCGATTTTATGGATTTTTTTTGTTTTTGAATTTTTGGGCAATGACGATGACTTGGGGCAGACCGTAGCCTCTCTTCCCACAGAAAAACATTCTAAGTCCGTATTCGGTTCAGAGGAGACTCGCTTAGAGGGAAAATGCGACGAGAGAGAGACAGGCGATGATTGGGCCGTGCCGTCAGTTGCGAAACGTTTTGAATTTTTGGGCAATGACGATGACTTGGGGCAGACCGTAGTCTCTCTTCCTACAGAAAAACATTCTAAGTCCGTATTCGGTTCAGAGGAGACTCGCTTAGAGGGAAAATGCGACGAGAGAGAGACAGGCGATGATTGGGCCGTGCCGTCAATTGCGAAACGTTTTGAATTTTTTGGCAATGACGATGACTTGGGGCAGACCGTAGTCTCTCTTCCTACAGAAAAACATTCTAAGTCCGTATTCGGTTCAGAGGAGACTCGCTTAGAGGGAAAATGCGACGAGAGAGAGACAGGCGATGATTGGGCCGTGCCGTCAATTGCGAAACGTTTTGAATTTTTGGGCAATGACGATGAATTGGGGCAGACCGTAGTCTCTTTCAATGATAAAAATAACTCTAGGCCCGATTTTGGTTCCAGGGAGATTAGCTTTGGGAGAACGAGCGATGAGGAGATAGACAAAGACTGCACAGTACCACTAATTGTGGAGCCTGTTTACTTTTTGACCCAAGAGGAAAGGGGATCAGAAGTGGTCCGTATAGAGGAAAAATTAAAGATTCCTCCGTTATCATACGTTCTAACAACAGCAAGGAATACTAATTTAGCCGGAAAGGAGGTTTTCTTAGATAATTTTCAAGTACCGGACATAACAGACGTAATCGTAATTCCGGTAGTGGCAAAAGTAATGGACGATGGAACACTTCCGATATTACTGGGTAACATGCACAAAAGCGAGAAAATCTTTCCGAAGGGTTTGGAATTTTCGACAGCCGGGGTGCACGTAGAAAAGGCCTCCTACGTGAACGAAATAATTGTCGCAGAGGAGGCAGAAATATGGCCGAACGATAGAGAAAAAGGGGAATTCATGGTTCAATTCAGCCTAAATAACTTACCAGAAGACGCCCGAGAGCCGTTACGTGACCTATTAGAAGAATTCAGAGATATTTTTGTGCACGGCGGCGTTCCCCTGGGCTGCACCAGCGTAGTAAAACACACCATAGACATAGGCCTTTCCACGCCAATCAATAAGCGACCATATCGTGTCCCTCATTCACAGAGATCCGTATTAGACAATGCAATTAAAGACATGTTACAGCAAGGAGTGATATCACCTTCGACGAGCCCCTGGTCGGCACCAATTATTTTGGTTAAAAAAAAGGGTAGAGACGGAATCCCGACACAATACCGCCCGTGTATAGATTACCGCGCATTGAACAATGTCACAAAAAAGGAAGTATTTCCGATGCCAAATATAGAAGAAACGTTTGACCAGCTAGGGGGCGCGAAATATTTTTCTACCATGGATCTTTGCAGCGGCTATTGGCAGGTCGAGGTAGACGACAAGAGCAAGGAATACACAGCCTTTAGCACACCAGATGGACATTTTGAATGTAATAGAATGAGCTTTGGGTTGACGAACGCTCCGTCTACTTTCATGCGGTTAATGACCACAATTCTGGACGGATTGATATACCGTGGTTGCGTATGCTATCTAGATGATATCCTCCGTTACGATTCCACTCCTGAAGGACATGTGGCAGGTCTTCGGGAAGTATTTCGTCGGCTAAGGACAGCAAACCTAAGACTCAAACCCCAGAAATGCCAATTCTTTCAAGAAAAAGTCAAATTTTTGGGCCATTTAATTACCGCAGATGGATTACAGCCCGATGAAGACAAAGTAGGAGTCATAAAGCATTTTTCGCCCCCAACGAGCGTGCCAGAATTACAATCCTTTCTAGGATTAGTCGGATATTACAGGAAATTCATTCCAAATTTCGCAAAAAAGTCCAGTGCTCTCACTCCATTATTGAAAAAAGATGCAGTGTTTTTCTGGGGTGAGGATCAACAACACGCATTCGAACACTTGAGGTTGTGTCTTACGACCCAACCTATTCTTAAATTTCCCGAATTTTCCAAACCTTTCCTCCTTGCGACGGACGCTTCCCAACAAGCCATCGGTGGGATACTCTCCCAAATTTTTGAGGATGGCGAACATCCTATTGCATGTGCAAGTAGACAGTTGCATAAAGCCGAAAAATCTTATTCTGCCACAGAACTTGAATGTTTAGCCGTAGTAGAGATGGTGAAGAAGTTTCGCATTTATTTGCTAGGGAGACAATTCATCCTTCACACCGATCATAAGCCTCTAAAATGGCTGTTAACTCTCTCAGAACCGAAGCCGAGAATGGCAAGATGGATAATGGAACTGAGTGAGTACGAGTTTGAAATTATCCACAAGCCAGGCAAGAGCATAACCCATGTAGATGCCCTGTCTAGGTTAACGCCTAGTAACAGTACAGTAAATACGTTGGGAGAATCCCATCAACCCGCGTGGGATAAGGATAAAATTTCAAGGGAACAATTAATTTGCCCAGATCTGAAACTCTTGCACGAGCAGGCGAGGAAGCACTATCCGAATTTGTTTTATGATGAGAATGACGTTCTTTACAAAGTTCACACGGAGGAACCGGGAACCCGATTTACCATTTGTGCCCCCAGGAGCATGCGAGCTTACATTTTAAAACAATGCCACGACAATCCGCTCGGCGGGCACCTCGGAATCGATAAAACCTTAGAAATCGTGCGGCGATACTTCAATTGGGATGGATGTTATACGGATATAGTAAAGTATATAAAGCAATGTCTGGCATGTAAAAAACGAAAGATGCAACCGCAAAAAATCCCCATTCAACCAGTCACGGAAGCCTCTTACCCATTAGAGAAGGTTGCCTTGGACATAGTGGGGCCTCTAACTACGTCAGCTCGAGGCAACAGATACATTCTAACTTGTCAAGATTTCTTTACGCGATACCCTGAAGCTTTCGCGATACCCAATCAGTCGGCTCAGACGATCGCGGAAATTTTTGTAGAAAAGTTTATTTGCCGACATGGAGTGCCTAAACAAATATTAACGGACAGGGGAGCTAACTTTACATCTGAACTCATGAAAAACATATGCAAAAAACTTCAAATCAAATCTATTTTCACCTCTCCTCATAATCCTGGGGCCAACGGACGCCTGGAACGTGCCCATCAATCATTTGCTAATGTTATCTCGTATTATGTGTCACAGGACCATTCAGATTGGGACGAGCAGCTTGGCTTTGCTTTATTTGTGTACCGAAACAGCAAGCATAGAATCACGGGATTCACTCCCGCATACCTCATGCACGGGCGAGAATTAGAGATGCCATGGGACTCGATTTTAACGCCTGTTAAAAAATCATATGCCGAAGATCCTCCTTATGAGAATGTTATTCAACATAGATTGCAATTAGCGCACGCACAGGCGGCTGAATTTAACAGAGAGAATACAAGAAGGGAACACATGAAATACAATCGAGGCTTAACACTTCCTACCATTGCCACCGGGCAATTAGTCCTCCTGCGTAACATGAATCTCCGACAAGGTCAGGCGCGGAAACTAGTGTCCCGCTGGATAGGACCCTATAAAGTAATCAAAATTAGAAGTCCGGTTACCTTCGACCTTCAGAATACCCAAAATAGCCGCCTGGTCACAGCTCATCTCAGGAACCTACTACCCTTGCCACCCGACCCCGAACCTAATTTCCCGCCAGACTTTTTCGTCGGCGAAGAGCAGTTCCCCTTACCCCCAGTGCTTCTAAACAACGATGCCGGAGGTTCACCCAACCCGGCCGAAAAAACGACACCAACGGAGCCTTCACTGGAAACACCACCCTCTAACCCTTCCAACGCAAGCCCGCCCCCACCTATCCCCAAAACCCATGATTATAACCTACGGGCCCTTCCCGGAAGAGTACCACGGTTATAGCCAAAGAATATTCCAGAATGGCAGCAAGAGGACGGCACCCACACCACCAGTCACCGTCCCTGGAGCCACTACAGTTTACCACTCCTGGCAACTTGAACCGTCACCAGACCACAATGCTATCCGAGCGGCCGTCTATCCCGACTTCCAAGTTCGACTGGGACGTCCCCAAGACTCCCGAACGACCACCCACTCCGGGCTGCGAGATAGACCTGGGGACATTCCGGAGTGCACCTCAACCAGTGCCATGCAGAGGGAGCCAAGACGAGGCATATATCTACACAAGAGAAATCGACTCCGAGGAGATGGAGCGGCCGCCAACCCCGGGGCGGAATATTGACCCAAGGCTGCTGCGGAAATTTGATTCCGATCCGGTACTCCCGGATTCCCGTCCGACCACTGGCTTAGCGAATGCTTCAACTCGGTTATCACACTCTTACTACCAATAGGGATTCTAAAAAAAGCGACAAGAGGCATGCTAAATCTGTTGGGATATGGTCTGCACTATTTAGCGGGAACGGCCACGGACGATCAAATAGTTGAGCTCCAGAAACAAATATCTCGAGTCGCAGAAAACACCCAAATTTTAAACAATGCTAGATTCACCTTTTTGGAAAATGTAAGTAGCACCCTAAAGAGGCACGATGAAATGCTTTCCCAAACTGAGAAAATCCTACGCCTTCTGCAAAATAAAATTTACACAACAAGCGCTTCGGTTACCCACTCTCTCTCCGAGAGCCGCTATCAAGATAATTTATTTCATATCCTTCATCTAGTTTTTTCGGCTATTTCGCGTCACATATCGGGGCTCTTAAGCGATCTCAATTACATACGCAATACAGTAATGTTGGCCGAGCTTAATAAACTGACTCCTTCCACCCTACCCCTTGACCAACTCAGAGAGATCATTAGAAATGCTCGCTCTAAGCTGCGGCCAGATACGGAATTCGCCCAGTACGGGAGCGACCTTCTCTCGGTCTACAAATCCGCCCACGTACGCATCGTAAGACAAGGGAAGAGCCTCACATTATTGGTGGCATTTCCGTTATATCGGCGAGGATCGGTTTTCCAGGTGTATAAGGCGCACGCCTTCCCTTCGGTTGACTCGAACCATAAGCGAGCGGTCATCCTTTGACCCGACTCGACTTACCTCGGGGTCTCTGCAAATGACAAGGAATACGTATTGCTCCCAGATGAGTACTGGCGAAATTGTTTCCGGAATGGCATAGATATCTGTCCATATTCCTATCCTATTCACACCAGTTTATCCAGCTCGTGCAATATTGCGGTATTTCGGAATCAAAGTAAGCTAATAAGGGAGAATTGCGAGATCCTCCTTACTCAATCTAATTACGCAGTTTTCTTGAAAAGTCAGTATCCGGGGATCTGGCATTACAGTGTCAGTAAAAATATTACATTGGTTAATGCTTGCACAATGAAAATTTCGCGAATAACTATCTTCGGTCAAGGAAGCCTCACCTTGCCTCCAGGGTGTTCAGCTAGCACTGATCATGTTTTTCTGGGAGCCACGTCCGTTGTGTACGAAACTAGTTTTTCTTTTGACCGGGATGTGTCCGTAGAACCTCTGCCGGATATTAATATCGACTTAAGAAGTAGTGGACACCATTATGTCGTAGGGGCCGAGACGGCCTGGGGAGCTTTGAAATCATACCAGTGGATCAGTGGCGAAAGAGACATTTATTAACCCTCAGTTCCCATGGATTGGCATTGCCATCGTACTCACTTGTAGCGCGAGAGAGAGAGCGAGAGACTGGTACGCTGGGATGCACGAGCGGGCGGCGGTGGGCGCTGGGAAGAGTCGGCAGTCGCGGTCACGGCAAGCGTATCCAAGTCGTCTGTCGAGGGGCGGTGGGGTCTGGAGAGAGTCGGCAGACGCGGTCACGGCAAGCGTATCCAAGTCGTCTGTCGAGGTGCGGTGGGGTCTGGAGAGAGTCGGCAGACGCGGTCACGGCAAGCGTATCCTAGTCGTCTGTCGAGGGGCCTTCGGATCGTCTTGCACGCAGTCACGGCGAGCGTAACTAAATCGTACAAGACGCGGTCACGGCAAGCGTAACCCGGCGAATCCCGGTGACCGCGGCAGTGCGTCCGTTTAAGTATGATTTTCGGGCCGACCCTTGCCCTCCGCCGTGCGCCATCCTGGTCCATTCTGCACGGGACCTCCCCCGCCACCCGTGTGCGTCAGGGCGGTCATTGCCCCCTTATCTGCGCTAGTCATACCCCCGCTCTTCCTGGTATTGAAGACCGAATGAGTAGGAGCGGGTGGGTATCGGAATATCGAGGGGGTGTCTAGCATCCACTCGACATCACCCCGGCGGCAAAAGAAGGCTACGCGTTTGAATGTTAACCGGTCCAGGCTCTCACTCTCAATCTGCGGTACGTGGAGGCAGATGTCAATGCCGAGACAGACACAAAGATCAGTAATGTACTACATATCAAAAAAATATATATATATACACAAATCATTAAAGTTTGAGGTTAAGCGCAAAAGTACAATACGTAACACTAATTAATATAGGGCAGTATGTTAAAGTCCGAAAGGCATGTTGAAAAATTTGGTAAAATTATTGATTTTAGCATGATGGAATAAAAGTATATCACTTCAAGATCACAATTCGGGAAATAAGGGTTGGTGGGAAACCATATTAACTATATGTACAGTATTATTCGCCTGGTTTGGCGGCACTTCCCTTGACACTTCACTTGACATTTCACTTGACACTTCACTTGACACTTCACTTGACACTTCACTTGTAACACTTGTGTCTTTGCAGAGTCTTTGCCTCTTGCCTTTGTAGTAACACATATAAAAACCGATGCACAGCACAATCAGCATTATTAGCGCAATTCCTAGGCCGGAATAGCTGATAGTTGTTATAAGCGTTACTTCCGTCCTTTCGTGAAAACTCAGGGGACGTCATGGTTTTACATGGGCTCCTTGTCCATCCTTTGACCGCAGCCGCTCCTTCTTTCTCCCAGGCGGGCGGACCAGTTTGGGGCCGTCCCTTCTCCTCCTCCAGGTGCTGCAACGTGGAACGTAGGGCGTCCATCATCGTCATTGGGTGCGGCGCCTTGGTCCACGTGGTCGGCCTATAGGGGGTTGGGTTAGAGAGGAGGGTTCCTCCCTGGTCTTGGTCTTAGGTTATACCGATGTTGAGGTGGTTTTTTCGGATCACTCCTTGGTTGGGAATCCGACTCAAGCCCCGTCGTTTGTTCTGTGATAGGAGTACTAGGACCCGACACACCATGTTCTGTTTGGTTTACTACAGAGTGGTCTGAATGGGCGTTATCCATTAGGAATTGTGGGAGGAGTGGTTCCGGGTCTGGGGGTAGAGCGACTAAGTTCCGCCGATGCGCGACAACCGTGCGCCCGTCTCGTGTGCTCTTTATATCGTACGTGACCGGACTTCTCTCTCTCGCTATTTCGTACGGACCAATCCACCGGGAAGCAAGTTTTTTGGATTGTCCTGGTTTTAAAGTCATATTTCGTAACAATACTAATTGGCCAGGGCTCAGGGGGGGTAGTTCTAAGTGTTTGTTGTGTCGTTGCAAGGGTTATGCGTCAGCACAATCAAACTCTTGGAAACCACCGCCGCGACCACCGGCTAATCAGTCCGGGGACTGATACCGGGAGAACGTTGTGAGTCAGGAGCGGAGTCACGAGTGATTCCCCCGGCCCTGCCGTGCGTCACAAGAGAGACTACCCTTTGTACCCTGAGCTCCGATAAAAGGGTGACCATCCTCGGCAGACGGGTGGCCCGCCAGTGTGATCCTGATCGCCCGTAACCTCGGACCAGCCGTGCTCCGCTCGGAATTCGGTCCACGCCCGCTCCCTATCCCCGCTTCCCCGGACCAGCCTCTCTACGTAAGGGTTCGGTCCCTTCCTCACCGATACCTCCAGACCAGCTCGCTCGAGTTACCGGTCTACATCCCATCCCCCGGCCGGTTCCTTCCGACGACTCGACGCCGACGACGCCTCTGGTCACCCTTCAGCCCGGTCAATCCTCTTGTCCTCCTGTAAGTACCTACCCAAGTCTTCCCTTCACTTCCTACTCTCTCGCGGCATTGTCTCATGAGCTGTGTACCGCCATACTGTCAAACCTTCTGTTACGCACATAAAAATACCCGTACCGAAGACCGCTCTTGTTATTTAATTAATACCCTCAACCCTTGTTGTCGCGGATTCGGAGCGCTGCGACATCAACTGGTGTCAGGTGTGGGGTTGACGGTGTAAGTTTAGCTCCGAAACCTTTTCATTTGAACAGCCATTAAATCCTTTAATCGAGAGCGGTCAATAGCACTTGTTCAAAGTATTCATATCTTGCCTTAACCTATTGTGTGAAGCCTTGATTGGTTATCTCTTTATTATTTATTTTGTGCTATACGTTATATAATTTCTTGCCATGGCCTGGTTGAGCTGTTTTCCCCCATTCCCGTCTATGTCTCCTGTGGAAGCGTCCCCCCGAGTAAATCAAACTTTAATCGAAATGGACCCTTGCGTTAATACAATAACTCCATCCGCAAATGGCTCTTGTAACGAGGCAAGAGTCACTCCTCACCCGCCAGCCTTAGGTGCGCACGTTTACTTCGTGCCTTGTTTTAGCGGAGAAGACGATGTTTCCGTGGAAAAATTTTTAGAATGCGTAAAACTCACTAGTCATCTTTGTTCGTGGAGTGAATCTCAGACACTTTGCATCGCTCGTTTGCGTCTCAATGGATCTGCCGCAGATTTTGTTGCCGCCAATCCCCATGTCCTTGATAATTTCGAAAATTTCTCAACTTATCTTACGCGAAGGTTTTCGTCTCGGGTATCACCTCTGTTATTGGAGCGTACATTCACCAACTGCGTGCAGCAGCCTCTCGAGGGCGTGTCGGCCTATGCCACAAGGCTTAGGAAAATAGCTCGCCAATTGCAGGGAACACTCAAGGATCCTAATTTGGAAGGAACACGAGCAATGATAGAAAATCGGCTTTTGTCGCAATTTTTGCTGGGATTACGGGAAGAAATAGGACGTTTTGTGTTGGTACGAAATCCTAAGTGTATCTTGGAAGCAGAAGAATTTGCACTAAGTGAGGAATCTAACGTTAGGAATTATGCCAGTAAATCTATGATCAATTCTCTCCAAATTCCGCAAGATAATGCAGCGCCGCCATGGTTCTCTTCGATGACAATTAAAAATTCATCTCAGACAGAATTTAGGGAACCGAGTCGTTGTTCTTGCCCCAACCAAATCAATTCCCTACGGTGCTCCGCTACCAGCAACCCTCCTGCTCCCATCACCGCTCCCAGCACAGGATGGTCTCGCGGTAGCGATGTCACAAACGCGGACAGAAAATGTTACTCCTGTGGACGAGTGGGCCACATAGCTCGTTATTGTAGATCAAACCAAAGAAATTGCTTCAACTGTGGAGAAACTGGCCATCCCTCCAGGAATTGTCCTCTGTTATGTTGCGGTCTTTGCAAGCAATCGGGTCACCGCCCTCTAGAATGCCCTACTAAATCCAATAATTCCAGTCAGGGAAATGGATCGGCCCCGACCCAGGGGTCGGGGACGAAGTAATTTTGGCCATTTCTCCCGCGAGCGGGATCATGGTTCGAGTGGAGGTACTGGGCAAAAGCTATTGGTTCCTCGTGGATACCGGTGCTGCCGTCACAATAATTCATCAGAGGGTATTCCCGTTTGGCGAGTTGGAAATATCACCCTACGATCGCCCAGTAAGGAGTGCTTCCGGTCACGCACTATCAATAATCGGCCAAAGTTGCGTAAAATTTGTTATGGACAGAATCCAGTACCCTCACGACACATTAATAGCAGATCTCGGAGTAACTCCGTACGAGGGAATCATCGGGCTAGATTTTATGAAAAAATATGGTAGTAGCATATCCTTAACGCACGAGACCATGAAGGTGAATGAAAACCACGAAGTAAAATTAGAATCCAGACCTTCCGCGGCAGCCGACGTAGATCTTATCTCCTTTGGTGACAATGAGCCTGGAAATGACCAGTTAAATACGAGATCAACATATTCTTCAGGAGAATCTCACACCTCAAGAAGAGTAGAGGGAAAATGCGACGAGAGAGAGACAGGCGATGATTGGGCCGTGCCGTCAGTTGCGAAACGTTTTGAATTTTTGGGCAATGACGATGACTTGGGGCAGACCGTAGTCTCTCTTCCTACAGAAAAACATTCTAAGTCCGTATTCGGTTCAGAGGAGACTCGCTTAGAGGGAAAATGCGACGAGAGAGAGACAGGCGATGATTGGGCCGTGCCGTCAGTTGCGAAACGTTTTGAATTTTTGGGCAATGACGATGACTTGGGGCAGACCGTAGTCTCTCTTCCTACAGAAAAACGTTCTAAGTCCGTATTCGGTTCAGAGGAGACTCGCTTAGAGGGAAAATGCGACGAGAGAGAGACAGGCGATGATTGGGCCGTGCCGTCAGTTGCGAAACGTTTTGAATTTTTGGGCAATGACGATGACTTGGGGCAGACCGTAGTCTCTCTTCCTACAGAAAAACGTTCTAAGTCCGTATTCGGTTCAGAGGAGACTCGCTTAGAGGGAAAATGCGACGAGAGAGAGACAGGCGATGATTGGGCCGTGCCGTCAGTTGCGAAACGTTTTGAATTTTTGGGCAATGACGATGACTTGGGGCAGACCGTAGTCTCTTTCAATGATAAAAATAACTCGAGGCCCGATTTTGGTTCAAGGGAGATTAGCTTTGGGAGAACGAGCGATGAGGAGATAGACAAAGACTGCACAGTACCACTAATTGTGGAGCCTGTTTACTTTTTGACCCAAGAGGAAAGGGGATCAGAAGTGGTCCGTATAGAGGAAAAATTAAAGATTCCTCCGTTATCATACGTTCTAACAACAGCAAGGAATACTAATTTAGCCGGAAAGGAGGTTTTCTTAGATAATTTTCAAGTACCGGACATAACAGACGTAATCGTAATTCCGGTAGTGGCAAAAGTAATGGACGATGGAACACTTCCGATATTACTGGGTAACATGCACAAAAGCGAGAAAATCTTTCCGAAGGGTTTGGAATTTTCGACAGCCGGGGTGCACGTAGAAAAGGCCTCCTACGTGAACGAAATAATTGTCGCAGAGGAGGCAGAAATATGGCCGAACGATATAGAAAAAGGGGAATTCATGGTTCAATTCAGCCTAAATAACGTACCAGAAGACGCCCGAGAGCCGTTACGTGACCTATTAGAAGAATTCAGAGATATTTTTGTGCACGGCGGCGTTCCCCTGGGCTGCACCAGCGTAGTAAAACACACCATAGACATAGGCCTTTCCACGCCAATCAATAAGCGACCATATCGTGTCCCTCATTCACAGAGATCCGTATTAGACAATGCAATTAAAGACATGTTACAGCAAGGAGTGATATCACCTTCGACGAGCCCCTGGTCGGCACCAATTATTTTGGTTAAAAAAAAGGGTAGAGACGGAATCCCGACACAATACCGCCCGTGTATAGATTACCGCGCATTGAACAATGTCACAAAAAAGGAAGTATTTCCGATGCCAAATATAGAAGAAACGTTTGACCAGCTAGGGGGCGCGAAATATTTTTCTACCATGGATCTTTGCAGCGGCTATTGGCAGGTCGAGGTAGACGACAAGAGCAAGGAATACACAGCCTTTAGCACACCAGATGGACATTTTGAATGTAATAGAATGAGCTTTGGGTTGACGAACGCTCCGTCTACTTTCATGCGGTTAATGACCACAATTCTAGACGGATTGATATACCGTGGTTGCGTATGCTATCTAGATGATATCCTCCGTTACGATTCCACTCCTGAAGGACATGTGGCAGGTCTTCGGGAAGTATTTCGTCGGCTAAGGACAGCAAACCTAAGACTCAAACCCCAGAAATGCCAATTCTTTCAAGAAAAAGTCAAATTTTTGGGCCATTTAATTACCGCAGATGGATTACAGCCCGATGAAGACAAAGTAGGAGTCATAAAGCATTTTTCGCCCCCAACGAGCGTGCCAGAATTACAATCCTTTCTAGGATTAGTCGGATATTACAGGAAATTCATTCCAAATTTCGCAAAAAAGTCCAGTGCTCTCACTCCATTATTGAAAAAAGATGCAGTGTTTTTCTGGGGTGAGGATCAACAACACGCATTCAAACACTTGAGGTTGTGTCTTACGACCCAACCTATTCTTAAATTTCCCGAATTTTCCAAACCTTTCCTCCTTGCGACGGACGCTTCCCAACAAGCCATCGGTGGGATACTCTCCCAAATTTTTGAGGATGGCGAACATCCTATTGCATGTGCAAGTAGACAGTTGCATAAAGCCGAAAAATCTTATTCTGCCACAGAACTTGAATGTTTAGCCGTAGTAGAGATGGTGAAGAAGTTTCGCATTTATTTGCTAGGGAGACAATTCATCCTTCACACCGATCATAAGCCTCTAAAATGGCTGTTAACTCTCTCAGAACCGAAGCCGAGAATGGCAAGATGGATAATGGAACTGAGTGAGTACGCGTTTGAAATTATCCACAAGCCAGGCAAGAGCATAACCCATGTAGATGCCCTGTCTAGGTTAACGCCTAGTAACAGTACAGTAAATACGTTGGGAGAATCCCATCAACCCGCGTGGGATAAGGATAAAATTTCAAGGGAACAATTAATTTGCCCAGATCTGAAACTCTTGCACGAGCAGGCGAGGAAGCACTATCCGAATTTGTTTTATGATGAGAATGACGTTCTTTACAAAGTTCACACGGAGGAACCGGGAACCCGATTTACCATTTGTGCCCCCAGGAGCATGCGAGCTTACATTTTAAAACAATGCCACGACAATCCGCTCGGCGGGCACCTCGGAATCGATAAAACCTTAGAAATCGTGCAGCGATACTTCAATTGGGATGGATGTTATACGGATATAGTAAAGTATATAAAGCAATGTCTGGCATGTAAAAAACGAAAGATGCAACCGCAAAAAATCCCCATTCAACCAGTCACGGAAGCCTCTTACCCATTAGAGAAGGTTGCCTTGGACATAGTGGGGCCTCTAACTACGTCAGCTCGAGGCAACAGATACATTCTAACTTGTCAAGATTTCTTTACGCGATACCCTGAAGCTTTCGCGATACCCAATCAGTCGGCTCAGACGATCGCGGAAATTTTTGTAGAAAAGTTTATTTGCCGACATGGAGTGCCTAAACAAATATTAACGGACAGGGGAGCTAACTTTACATCTGAACTCATGAAAAACATATGCAAAAAACTTCAAATCAAATCTATTTTCACCTCTCCTCATAATCCTGGGGCCAACGGACGCCTGGAACGTGCCCATCAATCATTTGCTAATGTTATCTCGTATTATGTGTCACAGGACCATTCAGATTGGGACGAGCAGCTTGGCTTTGCTTTATTTGTGTACCGAAACAGCAAGCATAGAATCACGGGATTCACTCCCGCATACCTCATGCACGGGCGAGAATTAGAGATGCCATGGGACTCGATTTTAACGCCTGTTAAAAAATCATATGCCGAAGATCCTCCTTATGAGAATGTTATTCAACATAGATTGCAATTAGCGCACGCACAAGCGGCTGAATTTAACAGAGAGAATACAAGAAGGGAACACATGAAATACAATCGAGGCTTAACACTTCCTACCATTGCCACCGGGCAATTAGTCCTCCTGCGTAACATGAATCTCCGACAAGGTCAGGCGCGGAAACTAGTGTCCCGCTGGATAGGACCCTATAAAGTAATCAAAATTAGAAGTCCGGTTACCTTCGACCTTCAGAATACCCAAAATAGCCGCCTGGTCACAGCTCATCTCAGGAACCTACTACCCTTGCCACCCGACCCCGAACCTAATTTCCCGCCAGACTTTTTCGTCGGCGAAGAGCAGTTCCCCTTACCCCCAGTGCTTCTAAACAACGATGCCGGAGGTTCACCCAACCCGGCCGAAAAAACGACACCAACGGAGCCTTCACTGGAAACACCACCCTCTAACCCTTCCAACGCAAGCCCGCCCCCACCTATCCCCAAAACCCATGATTATAACCTACGGGCCCTTCCCGGAAGAGTACCACGGTTATAGCCAAAGAATATTCCAGAATGGCAGCAAGAGGACGGCACCCACACCACCAGTCACCGTCCCTGGAGCCACTACAGTTTACCACTCCTGGCAACTTGAACCGTCACCAGACCACAATGCTATCCGAGCGGCCGTCTATCCCGACTTCCAAGTTCGACTGGGACGTCCCCAAGACTCCCGAACGACCACCCACTCCGGGCTGCGAGATAGACCTGGGGACATTCCGGAGTGCACCTCAACCAGTGCCATGCAGAGGGAGCCAAGACGAGGCATATATCTACACAAGAGAAATCGACTCCGAGGAGATGGAGCGGCCGCCAACCCCGGGGCGGAATATTGACCCAAGGCTGCTGCGGAAATTTGATTCCGATCCGGTACTCCCGGATTCCCGTCCGACCACTGGCTTAGCGAATGCTTCAACTCGGTTATCACACTCTTACTACCAATAGGGATTCCAAAAAAAGCGACAAGAGGCATGCTAAATCTGTTGGGATATGGTCTGCACTATTTAGCGGGAACGGCCACGGACGATCAAATAGTTGAGCTCCAGAAACAAATATCTCGAGTCGCAGAAAACACCCAAAATTTAAACAATGCTAGATTCACCTTTTTGGAAAATGTAAGTAGCACCCTAAAGAGGCACGATGAAATGCTTTCCCAAACTGAGAAAATCCTACGCCTTCTGCAGAATAAAATTTACACAACAAGCGCTTCGGTTACCCACTCTCTCTCCGAGAGCCGCTATCAAGATAATTTATTTCATATCCTTCATCTAGTTTTTTCGGCTATTTCGCGTCACATATCGGGGCTCTTAAGCGATCTCAATTACATACGCAATACAGTAATGTTGGCCGAGCTTAATAAACTGACTCCTTCCACCCTACCCCTTGACCAACTCAGAGAGATCATTAGAAATGCTCGCTCTAAGCTGCGGCCAGATACGGAATTCGCCCAGTACGGGAGCGACCTTCTCTCGGTCTACAAATCCGCCCACGCACGCATCGTAAGACAAGGGAAGAGCCTCACATTATTGGTGGCATTTCCGTTATATCGGCGAGGATCGGTTTTCCAGGTGTATAAGGCGCACGCCTTCCCTTCGGTTGACTCGAACCATAAGCGAGCGGTCATCCTTTGACCCGACTCGACTTACCTCGGGGTCTCTGCAAATGACAAGGAATACGTATTGCTCCCAGATGAGTACTGGCGAAATTGTTTCCGGAATGGCATAGATATCTGTCCATATTCCTATCCTATTCACACCAGTTTATCCAGCTCGTGCAATATTGCGGTATTTCGGAATCAAAGTAAGCTAATAAGGGAGAATTGCGAGATCCTCCTTACTCAATCTAATTACGCAGTTTTCTTGAAAAGTCAGTATCCGGGGATCTGGCATTACAGTGTCAGTAAAAATATTACATTGGTTAATGCTTGCACAATGAAAATTTCGCGAATAACTATCTTCGGTCAAGGAAGCCTCACCTTGCCTCCAGGGTGTTCAGCTAGCACTGATCATGTTTTTCTGGGAGCCACGTCCGTTGTGTACGGAACTAGTTTTTCTTTTGACCGGGATGTGTCCGTAGAACCTCTGCCGGATATTAATATCGACTTAAGAAGTAGTGAGCCTGTTGCTCTAAAGGCGGCAGATGGTTTGGCCGAAGCATTCACCTCAGTAGAAAAACTAAATACGCACAATGTTCCGACCATTTCCCTAACCGATATGGCAAGAAATGTGAAAATGTTATCACCCTTAAGCTCTAACATTCAATTTATTAATTATTCTGGAGTGACTGTAGCGAGTGCAATCATTGTGTTGTGTTGTGTAGTGATTCCACGTCTCTGGGGATTCTGCCATAAGAAAGAAGACAATAGTGAAGCCAGCCCTACAGACAGACTTGAGCGCCTCCCGGCCACTGTAACGCCAACACTCCAAATATACAATATTTCAAGGAACGAGCCTTTGTTTCCCCAACTCCCTGATGCGTAAAATGTGTAAAACTGTGGATAAGGAATGCCAGAATGATGATAATCTCTGGGATAGTGATTTAAAAAACTTATGTGTGTCAGAGACAGACAGACTACTAAAATTATATACGTAGATATATATCTGTTTTTTTCTATATGTCATATATAGCTAGTGGTGGAGGTATTGTTCATACTCGAGGGTTAACACATGTGTATATATATTCCTGTCATTTTTCCGGTATAAGGTGTTGTATATGTATTTTATGTGTTCTCATGAGCTGTCGCTGAGACAGGGTACTATTTGGGAGTTTTCTCTTGTGACAAGCTGAGTTAGGATTCTAAACCCCGCGGAGCCTTTTTCTTTTACCGCGAGGGTGGTGTTGCAAGGGTTATGCGTCAGCACAATCAAACTCTTGGAAACCACCGCCGCGACCACCGGCTAATCAGTCCGGGGACTGATACCGGGAGAACGTTGTGAGTCAGGAGCGGAGTCACGAGTGATTCCCCCGGCCCTGCCGTGCGTCACAAGAGAGACTACCCTTTGTACCCTGAGCTCCGATAAAAGGGTGACCATCCTCGGCAGACGGGTGGCCCGCCAGTGTGATCCTGATCGCCCGTAACCTCGGACCAGCCGTGCTCCGCTCGGAATTCGGTCCACGCCCGCTCCCTATCCCCGCTTCCCCGGACCAGCCTCTCTACGTAAGGGTTCGGTCCCTTCCTCACCGATACCTCCAGACCAGCTCGCTCGAGTTACCGGTCTACATCCCATCCCCCGGCCGGTTCCTTCCGACGACTCGACGCCGACGACGCCTCTGGTCACCCTTCAGCCCGGTCAATCCTCTTGTCCTCCTGTAAGTACCTACCCAAGTCTTCCCTTCACTTCCTACTCTCTCGCGGCATTGTCTCATGAGCTGTGTACCGCCATACTGTCAAACCTTCTGTTACGCACATAAAAATACCCGTACCGAAGACCGCTCTTGTTATTTAATTAATACCCTCAACCCTTGTTGTCGCGGATTCGGAGCGCTGCGACACAATGATCGTATTTTGGGTGAAAACGCGTACTTTTTCTAAATTTCTTCAATTTAAGTTAATCAAAATCCTTTTTCGTTTATATCTCCTTCGCTAAAAATGTCGTTTTAATTTAAACAAGTATTTGAAATGGAGTTTTCACAGAAAACAGCTCGTTTTTATTTATTCTCCGTGTTTTCGATAACATCGTTTAATTTAAAACTTCTTCTTTCATCATTCGTTGATTTCTCCATCGCAAACTATGTTGTCTTATTCCAATACGTATTTAATGTAGTATTTTAAAACTACTTTTTTCAAAATCCGTTGATTTTTCAATCGGAATGTAGGTTTGATTATTTAAAACGCGTACCTTTTGTGGCGAAGCCACTGAAAACTGCTAGTTTTTATTCAATCATTGTATTTTTGATGCATTTACGTATTTTCTCAACATTTTTTCAATACAAGTTATTCAAACTTTTTTTCCTCATTCGTTGTCTTTGACATCGCAAATTATTTCGTTATAATTTAAATTAGTATTTAAAGTGGGATTTCTACAGAAAACTTCTCGTTTTTATGTATTCTTTGTGTTTAAATTGAAATCGTAAATTTTCTCTGAATAATTTCCTTCCAAGTTTTTCAACCTTTATTTTTCAAAATTCGTTAGTTTTTTAACCGCAAACATTGGTGTTATGATTTTCAACGCGCATGTTTTGCGGCGTGTCCACTGAAAACGACTAGTTTTCATCCAATGATCGTATTTTGGGTGAAAACGCGTACTTTTTCTAAATTTCTTCAATTTAAGTTAAGCAAAATCCTTTTTCGTTTATATCTCCTTCGCTAAAAATGTCGTTTTAATTTAAACAAGTATTTGAAGTGGAGTTTTCACAGAAAACAGCTCGTTTTTATTTATTTTCCGTGTTTTCGGTAACATTGTTTAATATCAAACTCCTTCTTTCGTTGATTTTTCAATCGCAAAATATATCTTCTTATTCCAACTCGTATTAATTGTAGTATTTTCAAACTCCTTTTTTCAAAATCCGTTGATTTTTCAATCGGAATGTAGGTTTGATTATTTGAAACGCGTACGTTTTGTGGCGAGTCCACTGAAAACTACAAGTCTCTATTCAATCATTGTATTTTTGATGCATTCACGTGTTTTCTCAACATTTTACCTATTCAAGTTATTCAAACTTTTTTTTTCCTCATTCGTTGTCTTTTACATCGCAAATTATATCGTTATAATTTAAACTTGTATTTGATATGGGATTTTCACAGAGAACTCCTCGATTGTATGTATTTTTTGTGTTTTTGGTGATTTCGTAAATTTTCTCTCAATTATTACCTTCCAAGTTTTTCAAACTAGTCTTTTCAAAATTCGTTGGTTTTGGAAAAATTTGTTTTGTTAATGTAATCAAGTATTTTCTGGTTTTTTCCAAATAAAACAACTCGTTTAACTTTTTTCCGTGTTTTCGATGATATAGTTAAATTTTAAACTCATTTTTTCATCATATGTTGATTTTTCCACCGCAAAATATGTAGTTTTAATTTAAACACGCAATTTATGTGGTATTTAAACGGTCAACTGCTCGTCTTTATTTATTTTTCGTGTTTTCGATGTAATCGTTATTTTACCCTCGATATTTTCCTTTCAAGAGTTGCCAACTACTTTTTTCGATATTTGTTGTAATTTCATTCGCAAAATATGGGTAATTTTCAAAACACGTATGTTTTGTGGCGAGTACACAGAAAACACCTAGCTTTTTATCAATCTTCGTATTTTCGATGAAATGCGTATTTTCTCTAAATATATTTAATTTAAGTAATTAAAACACCTCTTTTTATCATTTGATGAATTCTTCATCGCAGAGTATGTCGTTTTATTTTTAACACGCATTTAAAATTGTATTTCCTCGATTTTATGGATTTTTTTTGTTTTTGGTGAAATCGTTAATTCTCTCAATTATTTCCTTTCAAGTTTTTCAAACTACTTTTTTCAAAATTCGTTGGTTTTTTAACCGAAAAAATTTGTGTTATGATTTTCCACGCGCATGTTTTGCGGCGTGTCCACTGAAAACGGCTGGTTTTCATCCAATGATCGTATTTTGGATGAAAACGTGTACTTTCTCTAAATTTCTTAAATTTAAGGAATCACACTCCTTTTTCGTTTATATCTCCTTCGCTGAAAATGTTGTTTTAATTTAAACAACTATATGAAGTGGAGTTTCCACATAAAAGAGCTCGTTTATATCTATTTCCGTGTTTTCAATAAAATCGTTAATTTTTAAATTCCTTTTTTCATGATTTGTTAATTTCTCCATCAAAAAATACATTATTTTATTGTAAACACGTATTTTGTGGTTTTTCAGAATAAAACAACTTGTTTAATTTTTTCCGTGCTTTCGATCATATCGTTAAATTTCAAACCCCTTTTTTTATCATTCCTTGATTTTTCCACCGCAAAATATGTAGTTTTAATTTCAACACGTTATTTATATGGTATTTAAACTGAAAACTGCTGGTCTTTATTTATTTTTCGAGTTTTCGATGCAATCGTTATTTTATCCTCAATATTTTCCTTTCAAGAGTTTCAAACTACTTTTTCGATATTCGTTGAATTTTCAAACGCAAAATATAGGTAATTATTTTAACACGTATGTTTTGTGGCGAGTACACTGAAAACTGCTAGCTTTTTATTAATCTTCCTATTGTCGATTAAATGCGTATTTTCTCTAAATATTTTTAATTTAAGTAATTCAAACACCTTGTTCAATCATTCGATGATTTCTTCATCGCAGATTATGTCGTTTAAATGTTAACAAGTATTTTAATTGGTATAACAACAGCGAACAGCTCTTGTTATTTAATTTTCGTGTTTTTTATGTGATCGTTAATTTTCTCTCAATATTTTCCTTTCAAGTATATCGAACTACTTTTTTCAAAATTCGTTTAATTTTCAATTGCAGAAATTAGTGTGATGATTTTAAGCGCGCATGTTTTGTGGCGGGTTCACTGAGAACTGTTAGTTATTTTTCTATCTTCGTATTTTCGATGAAATTTGTATTTTCTCTAACTTTTTTCAATTTCATTGATTCAAGCGCCTTTCTAAATCATTCGTTGATTTATCTATCGAAAATATATCCGTTAATTTGAACCCCTTTTTTATGTGGTATTTCCATAGAAAACTGCTCGTTTTCATCTTCCTATGTATTTTCGAAGAAATCGCGTATTTTTTTTAATCCGTTGATTTTCCAATCGAAAAAAAGTTATTATTATTATCAACGCGTATGTTTTGTTGCCATTCTACAAAAACTGCTAGTTTTTACTTTTATCTTCTTATTTTCGATGAAATCAATCGATCAATATTTTTTCAATTCAAGGTTTTCAAACGACGTTTTTCATTATTCTTTTTCTTTTACATCGCAAATTTTATCTTTATAATTTACATTAGTATTTGATGATGGATTTCCACAGAGAACTCCTTGATTTTATGTATTTTTTGTGTTTTTTGGTGACATGGTAAATTTTCTCTCAAATATTACCTTCCAAGTTTTTCAAACTACTTTTTTCAAAATTCGTTGAATTTTTAATAGCAGAAATTTTTATTTTGATTCTAAGCGCGCATGTTTTGTGGCGAGTTCACTGAGAACAGCTAGTTCACTTTTAATCCTCGTATTTTCAATGTAATCTCGTATTTTCTTTAACTTTTTTCAATTTCATTGTTTGAAGCGCCATTCTTCATAATTCGTTCATTTATCTATCGAAAATATGTTCGTTAATTTGAACACGGGTTTTATGTGGTATTTTCACAGAAAACTGCTCGTTTTTATTCAATCTACGTATTTTCGATGAAATCGCGTATTTTTGTTAACCGTTCATTTTTCAATGGAAAAAAAGTTGTTATTATTATCAACGCGTACGTTTTGTTGCCATTCCCATGCAAACTGCAAGTTTTTACTTTATCTTCTTTTCGTTGTCTATTAAATCAAAAATTATATCGTTATAATTTAAACTAGTATTTGATGTGGTATTTCCAGAGATAACTTCTCGTTTTAAGTATTTTTGCTGAAATTGTGAATTTTCTCTATATAATTTCCTTCCAAATTTTTCAAACTACATTTTTCAAAAATCGTTAGTTTTTTAACCGCAAACATTGGTGTTATGATTTTCCACGCGCATGTTTTGCGGCGTGTCCACTGAAAACGACTAGTTTTCATCCAAAGGTCGTATTTTGAATGAAAACGCGAAATTTCTCTACATTTCTTCAATTTAAGATAATCAAACTACTTTTTCGTTGATATCTCCTTCGCTTAAAATGTCGTTTCAATTAAAACAAGTATTTGAAGTGGAATTTCCACATAAAAGAACTCGTTTATATCTATTTTCCGTGTTTTCAATGAAATCGTTAAATTTTAAATTCCTTTTTTCATGATTTGTTAATTTCTCCATCGAAAAATACGTTATTTTATTGTAAACACGTATTTTGTGATTTTTCCAGATAAAACAACTTGGTTAATTTTTTCCGTGTTTTCGATGATATCGTTAAATTTCAAACCCCTTTTTTCATCATTCCTTGATTTTTCCACCGCAAAATATGTAGTTTTAATTTAAACACGTAATTTATATGGTATTTAAACGGAAAACTGCTGGTCTTTATTTATTTTTCGAGTTTTCGATGCAATCGTTATTTTACCCTCGATATTTTCCTTTCAAGATTTTCAAACTACTTTTTTCGATATTCGTTGAATTTTCAAACCCAAATATAGGTAATTATTTAAACACGTATGTTTTTTGGCGAGTACACTGAAAACTGCTAGCTTTTTATCAATCTTCCTATTTTCGATGAAATGCGTATTTTCTCTAAATATTTTTAATTTAAGTAATTCAAACACCTTGTGCAATCATTCGATGATTTCTTCATCGCAGATTATGTCGTTTTAATGTTAACAAGTATTTTAATTGGTATTACCACAGAGACAGCTCTTTTTATTTTTAATTTTCGTGTTATTTATCTGATCGCTAATTTTTTCTAAATATTTTCCTTTCAAGTATATCGAACTACTTTTTTCAATATTCGTTTAATTTCCAATTGCAGAAATTGGTGTGATGATTTTAAGGGCGCATGTTTTGTGGCGGGTTCACTGAGAACTGTTAGTTATTTTTCTATCTTCGTATTTTCGATGTAATCTTGTATTTTCTCTAACTTTTTTCAATTTCATTGATTCAAGCGCCTATCTAAATCATTCGTTGATTTATCTATCGAAAATATGTCCGATAATGTGAACACTTGTTTCATGTGGCATTTCCCCAGAAAACTGCTCTATTTCATCTTCCTACGTATTTTCGATGAAATCGCATATTTTTTTTTAATCCGTTGATTTTTCAATCGAAAAAAAATGTTATTATTATCCAACCGTATGTTTTGGTCCATTCCAATGAGAACTGCAAGTGTTTAGTTTATCTTCTTATATTCGATGAAATCAATCAATCAACATACTATATTATCATTTCAAGGTTTTCAAACGACGTTTTTCATTATTCTTTGTCTTTTACATCGCAAGTTATAACTTTAAAATTTAAACTAGTATTTGATGATGGATTTCCACAGAGAACTCCTTGTTTTTATGTTTTTTTTTTGTTTTTTTGGTGAAATCGTAAATTTTCTCTCAAATATTACCTTCCAAGTTTATCAAACAAATTTTTTCAAAATTCGTTGGTTTTTTAACCGCAAACATTGGTGTTATGATTTTCCACGCGCATGTTTTACGGCATGTCCACTGAAAACGGCTAGTTTTCATTTAATTATCGTATTTTTGATGAAAACGCGTACTTTCTTTAAATTTCTTCAATTTAAGTAAATCAAACTCCTTTTTCGTTTATCTCTCCAACGCTAAAAATGTCGTTTTAATTTAAACAAGTATTTGAAGAAGAGTTTCCACATAAAAGAGCTCGTTTTAATTTTTTTTCCGTTTTACAATGAAATCGTTAAGTTTTAAAGTCCTTTTTTCATGATTTGTTAATTTCTCCATCAAAAAATACGTTATATTGAATGTTAACACGTATTTATGGTTTTTCCAAATAAAAAAAACTCGTTTAATTTTTTTCCGTGTTTTCGATGATATCGTTAAATTTCAAACCCATTTTTTCATCATTCGTTGATTTCTCCACCGCAAAATATATCGTTTTAATTTTAACACGCATTTTAAATTGGTATTGCCACAGAGAACAGCTCTTTTTATTTAATTTTCGTCTTTTTAATGGAATCGGTAATTTTCTCTCAATATTCTCATTTTAAGTATTTCGAACTACTTTTTTCAAAATTCGTTAAATTTTCAATCGCAAAATATGGGTAATTATTTAAACACATGTTTTGTGGCGAGTACACTGGAAACTGGTAGTTTTTATTCAATCATCGTATTTTTTATGCATTCACGTATTTTCTCAACATTTTTTCAATACAAGTTATTCAAACTTTTTTTCCTCATTCGTTGTCTTTGACATCGCAAATTATTTCGTTATAATTTAAATTAGTATTTAACGTGGGATTTCTACAGAAAACTTCTCGTTTGTATGTATTTTTTGTGTTTAAATTGAAATCGTAAATTTTCTCTGAATAATTTCCTTCCAAGTTTTTCAACCTTTATTTTTCAAAATTCGTTAGTTTTTTAACCGCAAACATTGGTGTTATGATTTTCAACGCGCATGTTTTGCGGCGTGTCCACTGAAAACGACTAGTTTTCATCCAATGATCGTATTTTGGGTGAAAACGCGTACTTTTTCTAAATTTCTTCAATTTAAGTTAAGCAAAATCCTTTTTCGTTTATATCTCCTTCGCTAAAAATGTCGTTTTAATTTAAACAAGTATTTGAAGTGGAGTTTTCACAGAAAACAGCTCGTTTTTATTTATTTTCCGTGTTTTCGGTAACATTGTTTAATATCAAACTCCTTCTTTCGTTGATTTTTCAATCGCAAAATATATCTTCTTATTCCAACTCGTATTAATTGTAGTATTTTCAAACTCCTTTTTTCAAAATCCGTTGATTTTTCAATCGGAATGTAGGTTTGATTATTTGAAACGCGTACGTTTTGTGGCGAGTCCACTGAAAACTACTAGTCTCTATTCAATCATTGTATTTTTGATGCATTCACGTGTTTTCTCAACATTTTACCTATTCAAGTTATTCAAACTTTTTTTTTCCTCATTCGTTGTCTTTTACATCGCAAATTATATCGTTATAATTTAAACTTGTATTTGATATGGGATTTTCAC
Source organism: Hetaerina americana (assembly GCF_022747635.1). Classification (NCBI taxonomy): domain Eukaryota; kingdom Metazoa; phylum Arthropoda; class Insecta; order Odonata; family Calopterygidae; genus Hetaerina; species Hetaerina americana. The sequence continues at coordinate 626,178 of NW_027286581.1, forward strand.
AGAGAACTCCTCGATTGTATGTATTTTTTGTGTTTTTGGTGATTTCGTAAATTTTCTCTCAATTATTACCTTCCAAGTTTTTCAAACTAGTCTTTTCAAAATTCGTTGGTTTTGGAAAAATTTGTTTTGTTAATGTAATCAAGTATTTTCTGGTTTTTTCCAAATAAAACAACTCGTTTAACTTTTTTCCGTGTTTTCGATGATATAGTTAAATTTTAAACTCATTTTTTCATCATATGTTGATTTTTCCACCGCAAAATATGTAGTTTTAATTTAAACACGCAATTTATGTGGTATTTAAACGGTCAACTGCTCGTCTTTATTTATTTTTCGTGTTTTCGATGCAATCGTTATTTTACCCTCGATATTTTCCTTTCAAGAGTTGCCAACTACTTTTTTCGATATTTGTTGTAATTTCATTCGCAAAATATGGGTAATTTTCAAAACACGTATGTTTTGTGGCGAGTACACAGAAAACACCTAGCTTTTTATCAATCTTCGTATTTTCGATGAAATGCGTATTTTCTCTAAATATATTTAATTTAAGTAATTAAAACACCTCTTTTTATCATTTGATGAATTCTTCATCGCAGAGTATGTCGTTTTATTTTTAACACGCATTTAAAATTGTATTTCCTCGATTTTATGGATTTTTTTTGTTTTTGGTGAAATCGATAATTCTCTCAATTATTTCCTTTCAAGTTTTTCAAACTACTTTTTTCAAAATTCGTTGGTTTTTTAACCGAAAAAATTTGTGTTATGATTTTCCACGCGCATGTTTTGCGGCGTGTCCACTGAAAACGGCTGGTTTTCATCCAATGATCGTATTTTGGATGAAAACGTGTACTTTCTCTAAATTTCTTAAATTTAAGGAATCACACTCCTTTTTCGTTTATATCTCCTTCGCTGAAAATGTTGTTTTAATTTAAACAAGTATATGAAGTGGAGTTTCCACATAAAAGAGCTCGTTTATATCTATTTCCGTGTTTTCAATGAAATCGTTAATTTTTAAATTCCTTTTTTCATGATTGGTTAATTTCTCCATCAAAAAATACATTATTTTATTGTAAACACGTATTTTGTGGTTTTTCAGAATAAAACAACTTGTTTAATTTTTTCCGTGCTTTCGATCATATCGTTAAATTTCAAACCCCTTTTTTTATCATTCCTTGATTTTTCCACCGCAAAATATGTAGTTTTAATTTCAACACGTTATTTATATGGTATTTAAACTGAAAACTGCTGGTCTTTATTTATTTTTCGAGTTTTCGATGCAATCGTTATTTTATCCTCAATATTTTCCTTTCAAGAGTTTCAAACTACTTTTTCGATATTCGTTGAATTTTCAAACGCAAAATATAGGTAATTATTTTAACACGTATGTTTTGTGGCGAGTACACTGAAAACTGCTAGCTTTTTATTAATCTTCCTATTGTCGATTAAATGCGTATTTTCTCTAAATATTTTTAATTTAAGTAATTCAAACACCTTGTTCAATCATTCGATGATTTCTTCATCGCAGATTATGTCGTTTAAATGTTAACAAGTATTTTAATTGGTATAACCACAGCGAACAGCTCTTGTTATTTAATTTTCGTGTTTTTTATGTGATCGTTAATTTTCTCTCAATATTTTCCTTTTAAGTATTTCGAACTACTTTTTTCAAAATTCGTTAAATTTTCAATCGCAAAATATGGTTAATTATTTAAACACGTATGTTTTGAGGCGAGTACACTGAAAACTTGTAGTTTTTATTCAATCATCGTATTTTTTATGCATTCACGTATTTTCTCAACGCAGAGTATGTAGTATTAATTTTAACACGCATTAAAATCTATATTTCCTCTGAGAACAGCTCGTTTATATTTGATTTTCGTGTTTTCGATGTGATCGTTAATTATCACTCAATATTTTCCTTTCCAGTATATCGAACTACTTTTTTCAAAATTCGTTGAATTTTTAATAGCAGAAATTGGTGTGATGATTTTAAGCGCGCATGTTTTGTGGCGAGTTCACTGAGAACAGCTAGTTCTCTTTATGCCTCGTATTTTCAATGTAATCTCGTATTTTCATTAACTTTTTTCAATTTCATTGTTTGAAGCGCCATTCTTCATCATTCGTTCATTTATCTATCGAAAATATGTTCGGTAATTTGAACACGGGTTTTATGTGGTATTTCCACAGAAAACTGCTCGTTTTTATTCAATCTACGTATTTTCGATGAAATCGCGTATTTTTTTTTAACCGTTCATTTTTCAATCGAAAAAAAGTTGTTATAATAATATCAGCGCGTACGTTTTGTTGCCATTCCCATGAAAACTGCAAGTTTTTACTTTATCTTCTTTTTGTTGTCTTTTAAATCAAAAATTATATCGTTATACTTTAAACTAGTTTTTGATGTGGTATTTCCAGAAATAACTTCTCGTTTTAAGTATTTTTCGTGTTTTTGCTGAAATCGTAAATTTTCTCTTAATTATTACCTTCCAAGTTTATCAAACATTTTTTTTCATAATTCGTTGGTTTTTTAACCGCAAACATTGGTGTTATGATTTTCCACGCGCACGTTTTGCGGCATGTCCACTGAAAACGGCTAGTTTTCATTTAATTATCGTATTTTTGATGAAAACGCGTACTTTCTTTAAATTTCTTCAATTTAAGTCAATCAACCTCCTTTTTCGTTTATTTCTCCAACGCTAAAAATGTCGTTTTAATTTAAACAAGTATTTAAAGTGGAGTTTCCACATAAAAGAGCTCGTTTTCATACTTTTTCCGTGTTTCCAATGAAATCGTTAAATTTTAAAGTCCTTTTTTCATGATTTGTTAATTTCTCCATCAAAAAATCCGTTATATTGAATGTAAACACGTATTTATGGTTTTTCCAAATAAAAACAACTTGTTTAATTTTTTTCCGTGTTTTCGATGATATCGTTAAATTTCAAACCCCTTGTTTCATCATTTGTTGATTTTTTCACCGCAAAATATGTAGTTTTAATTTAAACACGTAATTTATATGGTATTTAAACGGGAAACAGCTGGTCTTTATTTATTTTTCGAGTTTTCCATGCAATCGATATTTTACCCTCGATATTTTCCTTTCAAGATTTTCAAACTACTTTTTTCGATATTCGTTGAATTTTCAAACCCAAATATACGTAATTATTTAAACACGTATGTTTTGTGGCGAGTACACTGAAAACTGCTAGCTTTTTATCAATCTTCCTATTTTCGATGAAATGCGTATTTTCTCTAAATATTTTTAATTTAAGTAATTCAAACACCTTGTGCAATCATTCGATGATTTCTTCATCGCAGATTATGTCGTTTTAATGTTAACAAGTATTTTAATTGGTATTACAACAGAGACAGCTCTTTTTATTTAATTTTCGTGTTATTTATCTGATCGTTAATTTTTTCTAAATATTTTCCTTTCAAGTATATCGAACTACTTTTTTCAATATTCGTTTAATTTCCAATTGCAGAAATTGGTGTGATGATTTTAAGGGCGCATGTTTTGTGGCGGGTTCACTGAGAACTGTTAGTTATTTTTCTATCTTCGTATTTTCGATGTAATCTTGTATTTTCTCTAACTTTTTTCAATTTCATTGATTCAAGCGCCTATCTAAATCATTCGTTGATTTATCTATCGAAAATATGTCCGATAATGTGAACACTTGTTTCATGTGGCATTTCCCCAGAAAACTGCTCTATTTCATCTTCCTACGTATTTTCGATGAAATCGCATATTTTTTTTTAATCCGTTGATTTTTCAATCGAAAAAAATTGTGATTATTATCCAACCGTATGTTTTGGTCCATTCCAATGAAAACTGCAAGTGTTTAGTTTATCTTCTTATATTCGATGAAATCAATCAATCAACATACTACCTTGATCAAAAGGTCCCCGGAATAACCACCGTGTGGCGCTCTGATCGTTCCGATTTAAGTTATTTTTTTTTTTAAATTGGTACATCTGTTGTTGATATTCCCTTTAAATCTTAGTGTCATAACTTGATATTTGCAAAAGTTACGTAGCCAAGAGTACATCTCTCTCTTTGTGTGTTGGCGATTTTTTACAATTGCAGAAATGGATTTAAATTTGCAACAACGAACTTGTATTAAATTTTGCGTAAAAAACTGATTTAGTGGCGCACGGACGTTGGAAATGTTGGAAAAGTGTTTCGGCAACGATTCTCTATAAAAAACGGTTGTTTACCAGTGGCACGAGCGGTTCAGAAGTGGTCGTGAGTCAATCGAAGATGATGAACGCAGTGGTAGACCATCGACATCGAAAGTCGGTGAAAAAATTGATAAAGTAAAAGAAATGTTGGTCAATAACCGCAAATTAACCATCAGAGAAATAGCGGAGGACTTGAACATTGCCTATGGATCCGCCCAAGACATTGTGGTTAATGATTTGGGTGTCCGTCGTGTAGCAGCAAAGTTGGTGCCAAAAGACCTCAATTTCATGCAAAAAAGAGACTGTGTTGCCGTCGCAAAAGAAATGATTTGCGAGGCTGAATCCGATCCCACATTCATCAAAAGGATCATTTATGGAGACGAGACGTAGGTTTATGAGTACGACACGCAATCCAGACATCAGGCAAGTGAATGGCGTTCACCAAATGACCCGAGACCAAAAAAACCACGTTGTTTTCAGTCAAAAAAGAAGGCAATGCTGACGGTTTTCATTGATTACAACGGTGTAGTGCATCATGAATTTTTGCCAGAAGGCCAGACAGTAAACAAAGAGTATTATTTGGGCGTAATGAGACGCTTGCGTGAAGCAATTCGCCGAAAGAGACCAGAAATATGGGCAGAAAACTCGTGGATTTGGCACCATGATAACGCACCGTCGCACATTGCAATCATTATTCGTAATTATTTGACGAAAAATGCAACAAATACCATCCAACAGCCACCGAATTCACCTGATTTGGCTCCCTGTGACTTCTTTCTGTTCAATCGAGTTAAAAAACCATTACGGGGAACGCGTTTTAGCAGCCGAGAGGAAGTAATGGAAAAATCGCAGGAAGCACTTATGGACATTGAGGAAACCGAATATAAAAAATGTTTCGAGGATTGGATCAAGCGCTGGCATAAGTGTGTGGCAGTCGATGGGGATTACTTTGAAGGGGACAATATAGATTTAGATGAATAAACTTGTATTTTTAATTTTCTGAATAAATTCCGGGAAATTTTTGATCAAGGTAGTATTATCATTTCAAGGTTTTCAAACGACGTTTTTCATTATTCTTTGTCTTTTACATCGCAAGTTATAACTTTATAATTTAAACTAGTATTTGATGATGGATTTCCACAGAGAACTCCTTGTTTTTATGTTTTATTTTTGTTTTTTTTGGTGAAATCGTAAATTTTCTCTCAAATATTACCTTCCAAGTTTATCAAACAAATTTTTTCAAAATTCGTTGGTTTTTTAACCGCAAACATTGGTGTTATGCTTTTCCACGCGCATGTTTTGCGGCATGTCCACTGAAAACGGCTAGTTTCATTTAATTATCGTATTTTTGATGAAAACGCGTACTTTCTTTAAATTTCTTCAATTTAAGTAAATCAAACTCCTTTTTCGTTTATCTCTCCAACGCTAAAAATGTCGTTTTAATTTAAACAAGTATTTGAAGAGGAGTTTCCACATAAAAGAGCTCGTTTTAATTTTTTTTCCGTTTTACAATGAAATCGTTAAGTTTTAAAGTCCTTTTTTCATGATTTGTTAATTTCCCCATCAAAAAATACGTTATATTGAATGTTAACACGTATTTATGGTTTTTCCAAATAAAAAAAACTCGTTTAATTTTTTTCCGTGTTTTCGATGATATCGTTAAATTTCAAACCCATTTTTTCATCATTCGTTGATTTCTCCACCGCAAAATATATCGTTTTAATTTTAACACGCATTTTAAATTGGTATTGCCACAGAGAACAGCTCTTTTTATTTAATTTTCGTCTTTTTAATGGAATCGGTAATTTTCTCTCAATATTCTCCTTTTAAGTATTTCGAACTACTTTTTTCAAAATTCGTTAAATTTTCAATCGCAAAATATGGGTAATTATTTAAACACATATGTTTTGTGGCGAGTACACTGGAAACTGGTAGTTTTTATTCAATCATCGTATTTCTTATGCATTCACGTATTTTCTCAACGCAGAGTATATCGTTTTAATTTTAACACGCATTAAAATCGGTATTTCCACTGAGAACAGCGCTTATATATTTAATTTTCGTGTTTTTGATGTGATCGTTAATAATCTCTAAATATTTTCCTTTCAAGTATATCGAGCAACTTTTTTCTAATTCGTTGTATTTTTAATAGCAGAAATTGGTGTGATGATTTTAAGCGCACATATTTTTTTTCGACTTCACTGAGAAAAGCTAGTTCACTTTCAATCTTCGTATTTTCGATGTAATCTCGTATTTTCTTTAACTTTTTTCAATGTCATTGTTTAAAGCGCACTTCTTCATCATTCGTTGATTTATCTATAGAAAATATGTTCGTTAAGTTGAACACGGGTTTTATCTGGTATTTCAACAGAAAACTGCTCGTTTTTATTCAATCTACGTATTTTCGAAGAAATCGCGTATATTTTTTAATCCGTTGATTTTTCGATCGAAAAAATGTTTTTATTATTATCAACGCGTACGTTTTGTTGCCAATCCACTGAAAACTGCTAGTGTTTACTTTATCTTCTTTTCGTTGTCTTTAAAATCACAAATTATATCGTTATAATTTAAACTAGTATTTGATGTGGTATTTCCAGAGATAACTTCTCGTTTTTAAGTATTTTTTGTGTTTTAGCTGAAATCGTAAATTTTCTCTAAAATAATTTCCTTCCAAGTTTTTCAAACTATATATTTCAAAATTCGTTGGTTTTTTAACCGCAAACATTGGTTTTATGATTTTCCACGCCCATGTTTTGCGGCGTGTCCACTGAAAACGACTATTTTTCCTCCAATGATCGTATTTTGGATGAAAACGCGTTCTTTCTCTAATTTTCTTTAATTTAAGTAAACCAAACTCCTTTTTCGTTTATTTCTCCATCGCTTAAATTTTCGTTTTATTTTAAACAAGTTTTTGCAGTGGATTTTCAACAGAAAAGAGCTCGTTTTTATCTATTATCCGTGTTTTCAATGAAATCGTTAAATGTAACACTCCTTTTTTCATGATTTGTTAATTTCACCATCGAAAAATACGTTATTTTAATTTGAACACGTGTGTTGTGGTATTTCCAAATAAAACAACTGGTTTAATTTTTTTCCGTGTTTTCGATGATATCGTTAAATTTCAAACCCCTTTTTTCATCATTCCTTGATTTCACTACCGCAAAATATGAAATTTTAATTTAAACACGTAATTTATGTGGCAATTAAACGGAAAACTGCTCGTCTTTATTTGGTTTTCGTGTTTTCGATGCAATCGTTATTTTTCCTCGATAATATCCTTTCAAGAGATTCAAAACCTTTTTTCATCATTCGATGATTTCCTTTTCGCGGAGTATGTCGTTTTAATTTTAACACGCATTTAAATTGGTACTTCCCCAGAGAACGGCTGGGTTTTTTAAATTTTCGTGTTTTTTATGTGATCGTTAATTTTCTCTCAATATTTTCCTTTCAAGTATATCGAACTACTTTTTTCTAAATTCGTTAAATTTTCAATCGCAGAAATTGGTGTGATGATTTTTAGCACGAATGTTTTTTGGCGAGTTCACTGAGAACTGTTAGTTCTTTTTCAATCTTCGTATTTTCGATGTAATCTTGTCTTTTCCCTAACTTTTTTCAATTTCATTGATTCAAGCGCCTTTCTAAATCACTCGTTGATTTATCCATCGAAAATATGTCCGTTAATTTGAACACTTGTTTCATGTGGTATTTTCACAGAAAACTGCTCGTTTTCATCTTCCTACGTATTTCCGATGAAGTCGCGTATTTTTTTTTAATCCGTTGATTTTTCAATCAAAAAATAATTGTTATTATTATCCACGCGTATGTTTTGGTCCATTCCACTGAAAACTGAGAGTGTTTATTTTATCTTCTTATTTTCGATGAAATCAATCAATCAGCATTTTTTCAATTCAAGGTTTTCAAACGTCGTTTTTCATTATTTTTTGTCTTTTACATCGCACGTTATATATTTATAATTTTAACTAGTATTTGATGATGGATATCCACAGAGAACTCCTTGTTTTTATGTTTTTTTGTGTTTTTTGGGTTTTTTGGTGAAATCATAAATTTTCTCTCAATTATTACCTTCCAAGTTTTTCAAACAAATTCTTTCAAAATTCGTTGGTTTTTTAACCGCAAACATTGGTGTTATGATTTTCTATGCGCATGTTTTGCGGCATGTCCACTGAAAACGGCTAGTTTTCATTTAATTATCGTATTTTTGATGAAAACGTGTACTTTCTTTAAATTTCTTCAATTTAAGTAAATCAAACTCATTTTTCGTTTATTTCTCCAACGCTAAAAATGTCGTTTTAATTTAAACAAGTATTTAAGTGGAGTTTCCACATAAAATAGCTCGTTTTCATACTTTTTCCGTGTTTCCAATGAAATGGTTAAGTTTTAAAGTCCTTTTTTCATGATTTGTTATTTTCTCCATCAAAAAATACTATATATTGAATGTAAACACGTATTTATGGTTTTTCCAAATAAAAACAACTCATTTAATTTTTTTCTGTGTTTTCGATGATATCGTTAAATTTCAAACCCATTTTTTCATCATTCGTTGATCTCTCCACCGCAAAATATATCGTTTTAATTTAAACACGTAATTTATAAGGTATTTAAACGGACAACTGCTCGTCTTTGTTTACTTTTCGTGATTTCGATGCAATCGTTATTTTACCCTAGATATTCTCCTTTCAAGAGTTAAAAACTACTTTTTTCGGTATTCCTTGAAATTTCAATCGCAAAATATCGGTAATTTTCAAAACACGTATGTTTTGTGGCGAGTACACTGAAAACTGCTAGCTTTTTATCAATCTTCGTATTTTCGATGAAATGCGTATTTTCTCTAAATATATTTAATTTAAGTAATTAAAACACTTCTTTTCATCATTTGATGATTTCTTCATCGCAGAGTATGTCCTTTTAATTTTAACACGCATTTAAAATGGTATTTCCTCGATTTTATAGATTTCTTTGTGTTTAAGCTGAAAAGGTAAATTTTCTCTCAATTATTTCCTTCCAAGTTTTTCAAACTACATTTTTAAAAATTCGTTGGTTTTTTACCCGCAAACATTTGTGTTATGATTTTCCACGCGCATGTTTTGCGGCGTGTCCACTGAAAACGACTAGTTTTCATCCAATGATCGTATTTTGGATGAAATCGCGTTCCCTCTCTAAATTTCTTTAATTTAAGAAAACCAAACTCCTTTTTCGTTTATTTCTCCATCGCTTAAAATGCCGTTTTAATTTAAACAAGTATTTGCAGTGGAGTTACAACAGAAATGAGCTATTTTATATCTATTTTCCGTGTTTTCAATGAAATCGTTAAATTTTACATTCCTTTTTTCATGATTTGTTAATTTCTCCATCGAAAAATACGTTATTTTAATTTAAACACGTTTGTTGTGGTATTATTAAATAAATCAACTCGTTTAATTTTTTTCCGTGTTTTCGATGATATCGTTCAATTTCAAACCCCTTTTTCAATCATTCCTTGATTTCTCTACCGAAAAATATGAAGTTTTAATTTAAACACGTAATTTATGTGGCATTTAAACGGAAAACTGCTCGTCTTTATTTACTTTTTGTGTTTTCGATGCAATCCTTATTTTTCCTCGATAATATCCTTTCAAGAGTTTCAAACACCTTTTTTTATCACTCGATGATTTCTTTTTCGCGGAGTATGTCGTTTTAACTTTAACACGCATTTAAATTGGTACTTCCACAGAGAACGGCTCGGTTTTTTAAATTTTCGTGTTTTTTATGTGATCGTTAATTTTCTCTCAATATTTTCCTTTCAAGTATATCGAACTACTTTTTTCAAAATTCGTTGAATTTTCAATCGCAGAAATTGGTGTGATGATTTTAAGCACGCATGTTTTTTGGCGAGTTCACTGAGAACTGTTAGTTCTTTTTCAATCTTCATATTTTCGATGTAATCTTGTATTTTCTCTAACTTTTTTCAATTTCATTGATTCAAGCGCCTTTCTTCATCATTCGTTGATTTATCTATCGAAAATATGTCCGTTAATTTGAACACTTGTTTCATGTGGTGATTCCAGCGAAAACTGCTCGTTTTCATCTTCCTCAGTATTTTCGATGAAATCGCGTATTTTTTTTAATCCGTTGATTTTTCAATCGAAAAATAATTGTTATTAATATCCACGCGTATGTTTTGGTCCATTCCACTGAAAACTGCAAGTGTTTATTTTATCTTCTTATTTTCGATGAAATCAATCAATCAACATTTTTTCAATTCAAGGTTTTCAAACGACGTTTTTCATTATTTTTTGTCTTTTACATCGCAAATAATATCTTTATAATTTTAACTAGTATTTGATGATGGATTTCCACAGAGAACTCCTTGTTTTTATGTTTTTTTGTGTTTTTTGGTGAAATCATAAATTTTCTCTCAATTATTACCTTCCAAGTTTTTCAAACAAATTTTTTCAAAATTTGTTGGTTTTTTAACCGCAAACATAGGTGTAATGATTTTCCACGCGCATGTTTTGCGGCATGTCCACTGAAAACGGCTAGTTTTCATTTAATTAGCGTATTTTATATTAACACGCGTATTCTCTCTAAATTTCTTCAATTTAGGTAAATCAAACTCCTTTTTCGTTTATTTCTCCAACGCTAAAAATGTCGTTTTAATTTAAACAAGTATTTGAAGTGGAGTTTCCACATAAAAGAGCTCGTTTTCATACTTTTTTCCGTGTTTCCAATGAAATCGTTAAGTTTTAAAGTCCTTTTTTCATGATTTGTTATTTTATCCATCAAAAAATACGTTACATTGAATGTAAACACGTATTTATGGTTTTTCCAAATAAAACAACTCGTTTTTTTTCTGTCTTTTCGATGATATCGTTAAATTTTAAAACCCATTTTTTCATCATTCGTTGATTTCTCCACCGCCAAATATATCGTTTTAATTTTAACACGCATTTTATATTGGTATTACCACAGAGAACAGCTCTTTTCATTTAATTTTCGTGTTTTTGATGGAATCGGTAATTTTTCTCTCAATATTCTCATTTTAAGTATTTCGAACTACTTTTTTCAAAATTCGTTAAATTTTCAATCGCAAAATATGGGGGTTAATTATTTAAACACGTATGTTTTGAGGCGAGTACACTGAAAACTGGTAGTTTTTATTCCATCATCGTATTTCTTATGCATTCACGTATTTTCTCAACACAGAGTATGTCGTTTTAATTTTAACACGCATTAAAATCGGTATTTCCACTGAGAACAGCTCGTTTATATTTGATTTTCGTGTTTTCGATGTGATCGTTAATAATCTCTCAATATTTTCCTTTCAAGTATATCGAACTACTTTTTTCAAAATTCGTTGAATTTTTAATTGCAGAAATTGGTGTGATGATTTTGAGCGCGCATGTTTTTTGGCGAGTTCACTGAGAACAGCTATTTCTCTTTTAATCCTCGTATTTTCAATGTAATCTCGTATTTTCTTTAACTTTTTTCAATTTCATTGTTTGAAGCGCCATTCTTCATCATTCGTTCATTTATCTATCCGAAATATGTTCGGTAATTTTAACACGGGTTTTATGTGGTATTACCAACAGAAAACTGCTCGTTTTTATTCAATCTACGTATTTTCGATGAAATCGCGTATTTTTTTTAACCGTTCATTTTTCAATCGAAAAAAAGTTGGTATTATTATCAACGCGTACGTTTTGTTGCCATAACCATGAAACTGCAAGTTTTTACTTTATCTTCTTTTCGTTGTCTTTTAAAATCAAAAATTATATCGTTATAATTTATACTAGTAGTTGATTTGGTATTTCCAGAGATAACTTCTCGTTTTAAAGTATTTTTTGTGTTTTTTGCTGAAATCGTAAATTTTCTCTCAATTTATACCTTCCAAGTTTATCAAACAAATTTTTCAAAATTCGTTGGTTTTTTAACCGCAAACATTGGTGTTATGATTTTCCACGCGCATGTTTTGCGGCATGTCCACTGAAAACGGCTAGTTTTCATTTAATAATCGTATTTTTAATGAAAACGCGTACTTTCTTTTAAATTTCTTCAATTCAAGTAAATCAAACTCCTTTTTCGTTTATTTCTCCAACGCTAAAAATGTCGTTTTAATTACACCAAGTATTTGTCTTGTCTTTTAAATCACAAATTATATCGTTATAATTTAAAATAGTATTTGACTTGGTATTTCTAGAGTTAACTTCTCGTTTTTAAGTATTTTTTGTGTTTTAGCTGAAATCGTATATTTTCTCTAAATAATTTCCTTCCAAGTTTTTCAAACTATATATTTCCAAATTCGTTGGTTTTTTAACCGCAAACATTGGGTTTATTATTATCCACGCGTATATTTTGGTTTATTCCACTGAAAACTGCAAGTGTTTATTTTATCTTCTTATTTTCGATGAAATCAATCAATCAGCATTTTTTCAATCCAAGGTTTTCAAACGTCGTTTTTCATTATTTTTTGTCTTTTACATCGCAAGTTATATCTTTATAATTTTAACTATTATTTGATGATGGATTTCCACAGAGAACTCCTTGTATTTATGTTTTTTGGTGAAATCATAAATTTTCTCTCAATTATTACCTTCCAAGTTTTTCAAACAAATTTTTTCAAAATTCGTTGGATTTTTAACCGCAAACATTGGTGTTATGATTCTTTCCACGCGCATGTTTTGCGGCATGTCCCCTGAAAACGGCTAGTTTTCATTTAATTATCGTATTTTTGATGAAAACGCGTACTTTCTTTAAATTTCTTCAATTTAAGTAAATCAAACTCCTTTTTCGTTTATTTCTCCAACGCTAAAAATTTCGTTTTAATTTAAACAAGTCTTTAAAGTGGAGTTTCCACATAAAATAGTTCGTTTTCCATATTTTTTTTCCGTGTTTCCAATGAAATCGTTAAGTTTTAAAGTCCTTTTTTCATGATTTGTTATTTTCTCCATCAAAAAATACGTTATATTGAATGTAAACACGTATTTATGGTTTTTCCAAATAAAAAAAAACTCGTTTAATTTTTTTCTGTGTTTTCGATGATATCGTTAAATTTCAAACCCATTTTTTTCATCATTCGTTGATTTCTCCACCGCAAAATATATCGTTTTAATTTAAACACGTAATTTGCTAAGGTATGTAAACGGACAACTGCTCGTTCTTGTTTACTTTTCGTGATTTAGATGCAATCGTTATTTTACCCTAGAAATTCTCCTTTCAAGAGTTACAAACTACTTTTTTCGGTATTCCTTGAAATTTCAATCGCAAAATATTGGTAATTTTTAAAACACGTATGTTTTGTGGCGAGTACACTGAAAACTGCTAGCTTTTTATCAATCTTCGTTATTTCGATGAAATGCGTATTTTCTCTAAATATATTTAATTTAAGTAATTAAAACACTTCTTTTCATCATTTGATAATTTCTTCATTGCAGAGTATGTCCTTTTAATTTTAACACGCATTTAAAATGGTATTTCCTCGATTTTACAGATTTCTTTGTGTTTAAGCTGAAAAGGTAAATTTTCTCTCAATTATTTCCTTCCAAGTTTTTCAAACTACATTTTTCAAAATTCGTTGGTTTTTTACCCGCAAACATTTGTGTTATGATTTTCCACGCGCATGTTTTGCAGTGTGTCCACTTAAAACGGCTAGTTTTCATCCAATGATCGTATTTTGGATGAAATCGCGTTCCCTCTCTAAATTTCTTTAATTTAAGAAAACCAAACTCCTTTTTCGTTTATTTCTCCATCGCTTAAAATGCCGTTTTAATTTAAACAAGTATTTGCAGTGGAGTTACAACAGAAATAAGCTATTTTATATCTATTTTCCGTGTTTTCAATGAAATCGTTAAATTTTACACTCCTTTTTTCATGATTTGTTAATTTCTCCATCGAAAAATACGTTATTTTATGGTAAACACGTATGTTGGGGTATTATTAAATAAATCAACTCGTTTAATTTTTTTCCGTGTTTTCGATGATATCGTTAAATTTCAAACCCCTTTTTTCATCATTCCTTGATTTATCCACCGCAAAATATAAAGTTTTAATTTAAACACGTAATTTATGTGGAATTCAGACGGAAAACTCTCGTCTTTATTTACTTTTCGTGTTTTCGATGAAATCGTTATTTTTCCTCGATAATATCCTTTCAAGAGTTTCAAACACCTTTTTTTATCATTCGATGATTTCTTTTTCGCGGAGTATGTCGTTTTAATTTTAACACGCATTTAAATTGGTACTTCCACAGAGAACGGCTCGGTTTTTTAAATTTTCGTGTTTTTTATGTGATCGTTAGTTTTCTCTCAATATTTTCCTTTCAAGTATATCGAACTACTTTTTTCTAAATTCGTTGAATTTTCAATCGCAGAAATTGGTGTGATAATTTTAAGCGCGCATGTTTTGTGGCGAGTTCACTAAGAACTGTTAGTTCTTTTTCCTTCTTCGTATTTTCGATGTAATCTTGTATTTTCTCTACCTTTTTTCAATTTCATTGATTCAAGCGCCTTTCTTCATCATTCGTTGATTTATCTATCGAAAATATGTCCGTTAATTTGAACCATTGTTTTATGTGGTATTTCCACAGAAAACTGCTCGATTTCATCTTCCTACGTATTTTCGATGAAATCGCGTATTTTTTTTATCCGTTGATTTTTCAATCGAAAAACAGTTGTTATTATTATCAACGCGTATGTTTTGGTCAATTCCACTGAAAACTGCTAGTTTTTACTTTATCGTCTTATTTTCGATGAAATTAATCAATCAACATTTTTTCAATTCAAGGTTTTCAAACGTCGTTTTTCATTATTCTTTGTCTTTTACATCGCAAATAATATCTTTATAATTTAAACTAGTATTTGATGATGGATTTTCACAGAGAACTCCATGTTTTTATGTTTTTTGTGTTTTTTGGTGAAATCGTAAATTTTTTCTCAATTATTACCATCCAAGTTTTTCAAACAAATTTTTTCTAAATTCGTTGGTTTTTTAACCGCAAACATTGGTGTTATGATTTTCCACGCGCATGTTTTGCGGCATGTCCACTGAAAACGGCTAGTTTCCATTTAATAATTGTATTTTGGATTAAAACGGGTACTCTTTCTACATTTCTTCAATTCAGGTAAATCAAACTCCTTTTTCGTTTATTTCTCCAACGCTAAAAATGTCGTTTTAATTTAAACAAGTATTTAAAGTGGAGTTTCCACATAAAAGAGCTCGTTTTCATACTTTTTCCGTGTTTCCAATGAAATCGTTAAATTTTAAAGTCCTTTTTTCATGATTTGTTTATTTCCCCATCAAAAAATACGTTATATTGAATGTAAACACGTATTTATGGTTTTTCCAAATAAAAACAACTCGTTTAATTTTTTTCCGTGTTTTCGATGATATCGTTAAATTTCAAACCCATTTTTTCATCATTCGCTGATTTCTCCACCGCAAAATATATCGTTTTAATTTTAACACGCATTTTCAATTGGTATTACCACAGAGAACAGATATTTTTATTTAATTTTCGTGTTTTTAATGGAATCGGTAATTTTCTCTCAATATTCTCCTTTTAAGTATTTCGAACTACTTTTTTCAAAGTTCGTTAAATTTTCAATCGCAAAATATGGTTGATTATTTAAACACGTATGTTTTGAGGCGAGTACACTGAAAACTGGTAGTTTTTATTCATTCATCGTATTTTTTATGCATTCACGTATTTTCTGAACGCAGAGTATGTAGTATTAATTTTAACACGCATTAAAATCGCTATTTCTACTGAGAACAGCTCGTTTATATTTGATTTTCGTGTTTTCGATGTGATCGTTAATTATCTCTCAATATTTTCCTTTCCAGTATATCGAACTACTCTTTTCAAAATTCGTTGAATTTTTAAAGGCAGAAATTGGTGTGATGATTTTAAGCGCGCATGTTTTGTGGCGAGTTCACTGAGAACAGCTAGTTCTCTTTTAATCCTCGTGTTTTCAATGTAATCTCGTATTTTTTTTAACTTCTTTCAATGTCATTGTTTGAAGCGCCATTCTTCATCATTCGTTCATTTATCTATCGAAATTGTGTTCGGTTATTTGAACACGGGTTTTATCAACAGAAAACTGCTCGTTTTTATTCAATCTACGTATTTTCGATGAAATCGCGTATTTTTTTTAACCGTTCATTTTTCAATCGAAAAAAGTTGTTATTATTATCAACGCGTACGTTTTGTTGCCATTCCCATGAAAACTGCAAGTTTTTACTTTATCTTCTTTTCGTTGTCTTTTAAATCAAAAATTATATCGTTATAATTTAAACTAGTATTTGATGTGGAGTTTCAACCTAAAAGGGCTCGTTTTCATACTTTTTTCCGTGTTTCCAATGAAATCGTTAAGTTTTAAAGTCCTTTTTTCATGATTTGTTATTTTCTCCATCAAAAAATACGTTATATTGAATGGAAACACGTATTTATGGTTTTTCCAAATAAAAACAACTCGTTTAATTTTTTCCGTGTTTTCGATGATATCGTTAAATTTCAAACCCATTTTTTCATCATTCGCTGATATCTCCACCGCAAAATATATCGTTTTAATTTAAACACGCATTTTAAATTGGTATTACCATAGAGAACAGCTCTTTTCATTTAATTTTCGTGTTTTTGATGGAATCGGTAATTTTCTCTCAATATTTTCCTTTTAAGTATTTTGAAATACTTTTTTCAAAATTCGTTAAATTTTCAATCGCAAAATATGGTTAATTATTTAAACACGTATGTTTTGAGGCGAGTACACGGAAAACTGGTAGTTTTTATTCCATCATCGTATTTCTTATGCATTCACGTATTTTCTCAACGCAGAGTATGTCGTTTTAATTTTAACACGCATTAAAATCGGTATTTCCACTGAGAACAGCTCGTTTATATTTGATTTTCGTGTTTTTTATGTGATCGTTAATAATCTCTCAATATTTTCCTTTCAAGTATATCGAACTACTTTTTTCAAAATTCGTTGAATTTTTAATAGCAGAAATTGGTGTGATGATTTTAAGCGCGCATGTTTTGTGGCGAGTTCACTGAGAACAGCTAGTTCTCTTTTAATCCTCGTATTTTCAATGTAATCTCGTATTTTCCTTAACTTTTTTCAATTTCATTGTTTGAAGCGCCATTCTTCATCATTCGTTCATTTATCTATCGAAAATATGTTCGTTAATTTGAACACGGGTTTATGTGGTATTACCAACAGAAAACTGCTCGTTTTTATTCAATCTACGTATTTTCGATATAATCGCGTATTTTTTTTTAACCGTTCATTTTTCAATCGAAAAAAGTTTTTATTATTATCAACGCGTACGTTTTGTTGCCATTCCCATGATAACTGCAAGTTTTTACTTTATCTTCTTTTCGTTGTCTTTTAAATCAAAAATTATATCGTTATAATTTAAACTAGTATTTGATGTGGTATTTCCAGAGACAACTTCTCGTTTTAAGTATTTTTTGTGTTTTTGCTGAAATCGTAAATTTTCTCTCAATTATTACCTTCCAAGTTTATCAAACAAATTTTTTCAAAATTCGTTGGTTTTTTAACCGCAAACATTGGTGTTATGATTTTCCACGCGCATTTTTGCGGCATGTCCACGGAAAACGGCTAGTTTTCATTTAATTATCGTATTTTTGATGAAAACGCTTACCTTCTTTAAATTTCTTCAATTTAAGTCAATCAAACTCCTTTTTCGTTTATTTCTCCAACGCTAAAAATGTCGTTTTAATTTTAACAAGTATTTAAAGTGGAGTTTCCACATAATAGAGCTCGTTTTCATACTTTTTTCCGTGTTTCCAATGAAATCGTTAAGTTTTAAAGTCCTTTTTTCATGATTTGTTAATTTCTCCATCAAAAAATTCGTTATATTGAATGTAAACACGTATTTATGGTTTTTCCAAATAAAAACAACTCGTTTAATTTTTTCCGTGTTTTCGATGATATCGTTAAATTTCAAACCCATTTTTTCATCATTCGCTGATATCTCCACCGCAAAATATATCGTTTTAATTTTAACACGCATTTTAAATTGGTATTACCACAGAGAACAGATATTTTCATTTAATTTTCGTGTTTTTAATGGAATCGGTAATTTTCTCTCAATATTCTCATTTTAAGTATTTCGAACTACTTTTTTCAAAGTTCGTTAAATTTTCAACCGCAAAATATGGTTGATTATTTAAACACGCATGTTTTGAGGCGAGTACACTGAAAACTTGTAGTTTTTATTCAATCATCGTATTTTTTATGCATTCACGTATTTTCTCAACGCAGAGTATGTCGTTTTAATTTTAACACGCATTAAAATCGGTATTTCCACTGAGAACAGCTCGTTTATATTTGATTTTCGTGTTTTCGATGTGATCGTTAATTATCTCTCAATATTTTCCTTTCAAGTATATAGAACTACTTTTTTCAAAATTCGTTGAATTTTTAATAGCAGAAATTGGTGTGATGATTTTAAGCGCGCATGTTTTGTGGCGAGTTCACTGAGAACAGCTAGTTCTCTTTTAATCCTCGTATTTTCAATGTAATCTCGTATTTTCTTTAACTTTTTTCAATTTCATTGTTTGAAGCGCCATTCTTCATCATTCGTTCATTTATCTATCGAAAATATGTTGGTTAATTTGAACACGGGTTTTATGTGGTATTTCCACAGAAAACTGCTCGTTTTTATTCAATCTACGTATTTTCGATGAAATCGCGTATTTTTTTAACCGTTCATTTTTCAATCGAAAAAAAGTTGTTATTATTATCAACGCGTACGTTTTGTTGCCATTCCCATGAAAACTGCAATTTTTTATTTTATCTTCTTTTCGTTGTCTATTAAATCAAAAATTATATCGTTATAATTTAAACTAGTATTTGATGTGGTATTTCCAGAGATAACTTCTCGTTTTAAGTATTTTTTGTGTTTTTGCTGAAATCGTAAATTTTCTCTCAATTATCACCTTCCAAGTTTATCAAACAAATTTTTTCAAAATTCGTTGGTTTTTTAACCGCAAACATTGGTGTTATGATTTTCTTCGCGCATGTTTTGCGGCATGTCCACTGAAAACGGCTAGTTTTCATTAAATTATCGTATTTTTGATGAAAACGCGTACTTTCTTTAAATTTCTTCAATTTAAGTAAATAACACTCGTTTTTCGTTTATTTTTCCAACGCTAAAAATGTCGTTTTAATTTAAACAATTATTTGAAGTCCAGTTTCCACATAAAAGAGCTCTTTTTTATCTTTTTTTCTGTGTTTTCAATGAAATCTTTAAGTTTTAAAGCCCTTTTTCCATGATTTGTTAATTTCTCCATC